>NW_006431918.1:16248256-16268636 GCF_000325575.1 Pteropus alecto | reverse complement strand
CTTTCCCTATGCCAGAAGTTTCTGAATGGTGCAAAGATTATAAAAGCAATAGAACTCTGATGACTAAATTCTCCACAGACATTCAAGGAAAGGCTCTGTGACTCATCTGAGTAAAAGATTCTTAAATCTGGTTGCACATTAGAATCACTTGGATAGCTTTGAAAAAATACCAGTACCCAGGTTCTACAGCAGACCACTTATTTTAGAATATCTGGGAGTAGAATTTGAGATCAGGTTTCATTTGTTGTTTTTTAATGTTTCCAGGTAATGCTACTATGCACCCTATTTTGAGAAGTACAGCAGTGGTTCCCAAACATGACTTATCATTAAAATATTTTGGAGCTATTCAAATAAAATAGAACATTTTCAGACCCATCCCTGGAGTTACTGATTTGGGTAGACAGAGAAGGCTAAGTGATATATATTTTCAAAGTTTCCCTGGTGATTTTATTATCCAGAAAAAAAATGAAACATTGATCTATAACAATGGACACAATATTAAATTTTATCAATAAATTTCCCTGAGTCCATTATCCTGAAAACACGACAATAGAATTTATGGCATAGGAAATGAAAGCTTTGCTAAAAGAAATATGTTCTTTACCAACAGTATCTCTTCTACATACCATTTTATAAGTTAAAAGATCAGTTTTCTAAACTTAAAAGCAAGTAAAGAAGCTAATTCAGGTTACGGGTGGTTAAAATTTTTCTCTTAAACATATATTCATTGATGGTATTAGTAGGTAGCTTGGGCTAGATATACTAGCAATTTATTATATAAGAATGAGGAAGTGTAGAATGATGGTTATAGAAGTTCCACCACCTGATCTGACATTTTCTTAAAGTATATATATGATTAAAATCTTGTTTAAAGTTAACAGGATTTAAAGATATTTTATCAAGGAATCATTTATTGTAAGAAAAAGAAACATACGCAAAGTAACTTAATTTTAACATGGGGTAGAAGGCGATGATGATTACTGAAAACAAATGAGACTACTATTAGAGAAAAAAAGACAGCTAAGAACAAACAAGGATCAAATGTAAAGGAAATTATAAATGGAAAGGAAAGTATTAAGGTTAATAACTCGGTCTTTCTGAAGTCTCTTGGATTCTCTTTCCTCTACTTTGCTTTGCATGTCTTACTCTCTTCTTGTCACTCTATTCCTCCATTTTTTCTTTTGATTTGCTCTTTATTCTTTTTCTTGAACAGGTCTACCTCAAATTTACCACTGAATAGCAGGTCAAATATTAAGAAAACAATCTGATTAACCTGATTGGGTTCTGATTAGCCAATGGTTTGGTTGATCTTGCTCCTTATCTATTTCGATAAGATATGGCCTACAGGGGCAGAATTATGTCCTCCCTAGGCTTTTCAGAAGTACCAACTTTCCATTTATATACTGAAGAGAAGCAGTTCTTTCTGTCAGGAGAGGGTGAAAAATACCACCCCACCAGAACATGAAAAATCCTGTGTTCTCACCTAATCCTTTGGAATGCAAATATGCCTTCCCAAAGACAAGACAAACTCTAGGTGTCTGCCATTTCTAAGAGCCAGGGATGTCCCCAATTTGGAGATTTGTCTCCCTTGAAATATAAATACCAAAAAAGATAACACTCCATTCTTTCTAGTGCCTTAGTAGCTTAACGCAATGTTTTTTTTTTCAAAAGACACTTATTAAGAATGGCAAAACAGATTTATTTACTGTTACTGCAGTTTAGTGAAGAGACTGGTATATAACTGAACTCACCTCAGAATACAGCAAAGACAGCTGGTGTTTTATAGCTGGAAAGCACAGTGAGTGGTCAGTGGATGGAAAGTTAGTAACAGGAACTTGATTAGATATCAAGGGTAGGAAGATTCTTGCTAAAATGACTTAAAATTCTTGCTAAAGGCAGGCCAAGGACTTAGATATCAAGATGGGGGTTGAGGAACTTGATCAGATATCAAAGTGGGGGTATTCTCTGCTAAAATTAGACAGGCCAAGAGCAAGGCAGCAGGCTAAGATCAAGGCCTAGTTCAGAAGAGAGCTCAAAGGAGCCTGACCAAAATTTGGTTAAAGAGTCTTTGCCACCAGTGAACTACTCTGATTGTAATCATGTAGCTCTACTGGAAGTTAAGAGAAGCTTTATTTCATATTAGAGCAACATATTAGACAAATGGATACAGATCTAATTTTCATGATATATGAATAGAAGAATGTTTCTGGGAGAAGTGAAAGCAACCATTCCCTATCAGCATGTGGTATAAATTTCCCTGTCTACAGAGTACTAACAAATCCAGGATGTTCTATTTCTCTACAGTATAGGGACTTGAATTCAGTGGGCTTATCCAGACTGACATTTGATGTAGTGCCAGCTCAAATACAAACATCTTTAATTTTCTACAACCTAAAGGAGTGACTAGATATTTTGTGGCTATATGTTTACAAAATCAAAATAATATATGAATTTAGAAGGCAGACCAATTAGTTTCATTTTTAAATATCAAAAAAGGTCTTTGTTTTTCATATTCTATTTCTGACTTACAAAAACGATAAAGGTAAGAGTTAAAAACTATGTCCAATCAGTTTCTAAAAAGTAAAGTTTGATGATACCAACTTTAATCAATTAAGGTGGTTCTGACTGCAAGTAACGGATTTCCTGACCAAGATGGCTTAATAAAGCTTTTTTTGTTAGCTTATTTAATAAGAATTTGTTGTAGGTAGTTCTATTATTGGTATGATAGTTCAGCAATATTATCTAGAACCTATATGCTTTCTAATCTCTACTCTGCTATCTCCACATTGCTGGATTTTCATCCTTAGACTTGTCAGTGTATGGTAGTAACTCGACTGTTTCAGATCTAATGATCATGTTTTCATACCTAATGAAGAAAACAAAATAATTTCCTGGGGCTTTCCAGCAGATACCTTTTTTTGGCTAACTTAGGCACATGTCCAGTAACTGGCAAAAAAGAATGAAACTGCAATTACTGGTTAGGCTGTCTTGATTCATCATCTGGACTTGGGCATGTTAGTGTTCTATATACTAAAGAAAAATGAGGTAACACCTTTGGAACAATAAGGTAGACAAGTATCTGCCACACCAGTGCTGGTTAGGGGGTGGACAAATAGGTATTCTCTTCAGGAGTATAAAATCTCAGAAGACTACTTGCCAATGTTTCTAAAAACTAAAAATGCAGCAAATATCATGAGAAACAAAGTTAATTGTTGGTGATAGCTACAGATAGAAGATAATAAAATAATCTTATAAGATACTACCAGATATTGAAATGAAAAGACTCATGATTTACTTACATTTATACAGTTTAGTCTGGATGAAGTGGACTTAGGCTATACTATAAAGAGCAGAAGAGTAGAAGGCTCTGAATGTCAATGGATAAAAGACACATCACTTCTGCTATATGAATGTTGTTGGCAAAGGATTGTCTTAGAGTTGGTTTGAGAATTTCACCGAGAAAGAGAAGGAGGCTTCAGTTAAAAGGAGCTGGAGGTTAACAGGCAGATGGCTATGGACAAATAGCAACCAAGTAGAGAAATGCATGTAATTCAAGAGAAATGAAGGCAAAAAAACATCTAGCGATTTGGAGGTCTTTGTAGACCAAAACACTCCAATCATAGTCAATTTCAACATTTGCTAAGTTCAAAGAACACAGATGGTAGTTTATAGATGTGCCAAGTAATACTCTTTCTTGCCTCCTTAAGTCTTCCACCTTTCTGTACTATTTGACCCTGTGGGGTTCAGAAACCACATTTAAGAAGCCTGAGAGGAGAAGAAGGACAAGGCATAAAGATAAAAGGACAAAGAGTCTGTCTGACTACTCCTCTTTCTCACTGTTAGCAATCAACCTGTAGCCAACCCAAACCAGGGGAAAAGAGAAGTTTTCAGTTGGAATAAAATAATACTAAAATGAAACTGTTAGAGAGACTGAGAGTTACTAAAAGACTTCTAGCTACCTGAGAGTTAGTAGCAAATTCATGAGGTTTGTATAAAATTCCAGTGAAAGAGAAAAATAATTAGTTCCATAGGTAATGTTTAGGACAGTGGAAGAAAATAAAGGGACTTAAGATTGTATCTAAGAGTCTAGCTAGTTCTTTATTCTCTCATTTAATATATTTGCTATATATACTATATTATATGATACATTCATATGTACATACTTAGAAACTTAAAATAGGTATGTAAATTTTTTTCCTGCAGTAATCATTAAAAAACATTTAAAATCTGTTGCTCTTAGGGAATTATAGAGTTGTTTTGCTTAATTTCTAACAGGATTTTTTACTATATTTGTAGATATGAATGCTATATTGAACATTATACGAATACATTTATGCATATACATTTGGTATATGCATACACTAATTATATATACACACATACTGTCTATGTGTATATGAGTGTGTATAGGTATATAGACAAATTTTTCAAGGTGTTTATGGTTATCTTAAATATTTTCTTATTATATATTTCTGAATTAAAGAAAAAACTAACAAGTATATTTTTTAAAAAAATGGAGAGAGAAATAGTAGATATTCTTCTTGTATGGGTGAATATTCTATGAAAGAGAATGAATAATTCTCCCTCACTCATGGAGTAAAAGTTATAAATATTTAGGGTAAAGATATAAAATATCCATTGGAGTTGTTAAAGATAAAGCTTAATTACACATAGTCTACATGATTGAAGAGCCAAAGAAATTACATATTTTTTCAGCGTCAGATTCCAAGGCCAATAGAAAGGTGTCACATTACTTAGATTGCAAAATTTTAAAGATAAAAGCATTCTTTACTGTTTATACACCAAATTATTTATTCAATACTTCAATAGATGACTAAAGAAAGACATATTAAAAGAATATGCTCTCATTGCTGTGAAAAAAAATAATGTAAATTAAAATAATAGAGAAAATATAACTTCTGTTCCTGGCATGCATATCATATCTGTTTGAAAAACAGAAGGATAATTTTATACATATTGTATAGCATATGTGATTTTAATTCTTCAAGCCAAATACACTGCCAATCTGTCTGTAAACACATTTTTTAATCCTGAAAAAGAAATGTGTTAAGGATTTTAAATTACATATAAATGATACAGACAAGTAACAGGAATTTGTGGCATTTTGTTTTACCCTTATTTCAAAATTTTACTCAAATAAAGTCATCTAATCCAATTGTTCTATATATTTTCTGGTTCCATATCATGTCAGTAGTTTGCCCATTATATCTATGCCATTATGACTTCATTATAGCAATACGTAGCATTTAAATTGAAAAGTATTTTATATGTTAACTAGCCAGACTGTCATTGATAGGAGGAAAGATTAAACCAAGATAAACTAAGTGATGGTTTCGAAGTCTCACAGCCCTTTAAAATCACGACTACAACCTCAACCAGTTTTTTTCTCTCATCAGTGTTGCTTTAATTAAAAATAACTAAATATAAATGCATTTATCATTGTTTCTTTGTTCATAAGCATTTTTACATGTCTCAGCATCCTAGTTTACTTTTTTATTAAAGTTTACTGGTTTAATATTCATAAAGAAATCATAAGTGTACGTATAAAAATATTTTCACAAAGTGAATAATACACCTGTTAACCAGCTGCCACATTAAGAAATTAAATATTACTAGTACCTTAGAAGACTCTTGTTTATGTCCCCCATTCACTAAACCACTAGAGTAAAAGACTAAGCTGAGTACTAACAACATGGGTTATTTTTTCATGGTTTTGAACATCATGTAATAGTATAATTTACTACACACTCTTTTATATCTGGCTTCTTCAATACACTTTCTGTCTTTGAGAATCACATATATTATGGTGTGTAATTACAACTTAATTGTTATACAGTATTTTATTTGACAAAAATATCACAATTCATCCACTCTACTCTTGACAGGCAATTGATTTGATTCTAGTGTTTTATAAATAGTATGGAACATTCTTTTGTGTACCTTTTGTTATACATATATTCACACACATATTTATACTCAATATATTCCAAGGAATGAAATTTCTGCATCATAGAGCCAGTGTTGAGTTTTACTAGATGCCACTAGTTTTCCACATGAAATATTCTAGGGCAGGGGCTTGTTTGACATAGGAAGAAAGAGCACTCGTGTCCCAGATCTCTCTCTTCTTCATCTAAGCCTTTTTCTCAATTGCTTTTATGTTCAAAATTATTTGGTAAAACATGACACTAGGTAAGATCTCTGGTTTTATGAGTCTGATTTAACATTCTGATCCTGTGTGATAACTTGAGTCAATTATATTTCACTGAAATTTAAACATAAAACTCTCCTTTATATATACGTACATATTTATCATTTATAGCAATCTTAATGCCTTTGTGTAGCCCCAAATTTCCATCTTGTAGTGCAGATCTATCACTGAGAAATTTTCTCAACTTCAGTTGGTTTTAAAGAGTTGTAATTTTGCCTTCATTTTTACAGGATGTTTATGCTGTGTGTAAAATTCTGGGTTTTAAGGGTTTTTTTTTTTCCTTCTTCTTTTTTTTTTTTTTCTTTTTCTTTTTAACCTCTTTTCCAGCAACTTTTCATTGTTTTCTGGCTTGCCTAGTTTCCAATGAGGTCTGTTGTCATTCTTGCAGTTTTTCCTCTAAACTTAATGTGTCTTTTGCCTCTGGTTGCCTTTATAATTTTCCCTTTAACACTAGGTTTAATCAATTTGATTATACTTTGACTTGGAGTAGTTTTCTTGGCATTTATCTTTTTGGAATGGCTTGAATTTTTTTGATCAGCATTATTATAGTTTTTATCAACTTTGAAATAAATTTTTTTAATAGATTTGTGTTCTGCTCCCCTCTCTTCTTCTCTCCTTCTCAGAGTAATTACACCCGTTAGATCACTTGATATCAGCCCATGTATCACTGAGTCTGTGAATTTTGTCTGTTTTTCTTTAAATATTTTCTGTCTTGCTGTTTCAATTTGAATAATTTCTACAATTTCTATGTCTTAAAGTTCAATGGTCTTTTCTTCTTCCATGTGTAATCTACTACTGTTAATTCTTTCCACTAGATGTTTCATTTCAGTTGTTATGCTTTTCATTGCACACTTCATTTCACTTGGTTCATTTCTGTATTTTCGATTTCCTTCCTTATTTCATTCATGTTTTCCTTTAAACGCTGAAAATATTTTGAATAGTTACTTTAGTGATCATTTCTTCTATTTCCACCATTTACTGAAATCATGATTCTGTGGCTTTGTAAATTGAGCTTAGCTCAGTTAAGCATCTTTTCTATTGATTTTGGCTGGACTCACACATGCATCTGAAGTATGCTGCTGGTCAGCTAGGTGGCTCTACTTTTGTAGTGCAATTGCTTATCATGTGGGATGATAAGGATGAGTAAGCCACCTATCTTTCATTAAACAGAAGGCTAACCCAGATTTCTTCACATGAAAGGAATATTTTATGGACTGTATATTTGTGTCCTCCTCAAATTCATATACTGAAGCCTTAATTTTCAATGGGATGGTATTAAGGTATGGGCCTTTGAAACGTACTTAGGGTTAGATTAGGTCATGAGAGTAGAGTTTTCATAATGGGATTAGTGCCCTTATAAGTAAATGAAGAAACCAGAGGGCTGGTTCATGTCTCTGTCTCTGTCTCTGTCCTTGTCCCTGTCCCTCCCTTCCTCAAATTCATATACTGAAGCCTTAATTTTCAATGGGATGGTATTAAGGTATGGGCCTTTGAAACGTAATTAGGGTTAGATTAGGTCATGAGAGTAGAGTTTTCATAATGGGATTAGTGCCCTTATAAGTAAATGAAGAAACCAGAGGGCTGGTTCATGTCTCTGTCTCTGTCTCTGTCCTTGTCCCTGTCCCTCCCTCCCCCCCTCCCTCCCTCACCTTCTCCCTCTCACTGTCTCCATTCCTCTCATTCTCTTCCACCATATGAAGCTATAATGAGAAGACAGCCAGCTTTCTAAAAACCAGAAAGTGGGCCCCTCACCAAACACCAAATCTGTCAGTGCCTTGATTTTGGACTTTTCAGCCTCCAAAACTGTGAGAAATAAGTGTTTGTTGTTGAAGTCTCCCAGTCTGTGGCATTCTGTTACAGCAGCTTGACATAAGACAGGTAGAAGTAGTCCTGAGTACAGGAACAGAAAAAAAATTCCCAATGTTCAAATACTTTCAAAACTGTACTTGCATTACCTTTGCTATCATCCTATTGAACAAAGTAAGCCACATATCCAAGCCCAGAGTCAGAAGGGGAGGATGAAGACACAGGGAACGTGATCAAATTAGAGACCATCACTTCAATCATCTATCATATGGTGTTTGGATTATGGTGTTTGGATTCTTCATATTTTTAAGAAGCTCTGGGATACTCTTTTTTCTTTATAGGGGAAATTGGAATTGAGTAATGTATAGCATAACTCAAATTGATCAATACAAAAAATAACCACAAATCTGTCTTATTTAGAAAAAAAAATGTGTTTAAAAGCGCTTTAAAAATTTTTAAACAATTTTTTCTCCCATAGTTCTGAAACATGTGCAAAAATAACAATTGCAATCATCGTATAAACAAAGAAAACTACAAAATAACACTAATGTTTAAAGGGAGAGCATAACAGTGTATCATTTACATAAATACCAAGATTAGTTAATATTAGTAAAAAATGCGGAGTTGGATTTCACAGAAAACTGGAGGAGCCAGTATTATAAAAACAATAATTTGCTTTAGAAGCTAAAAAGTAGAAATTCGTGTGGGGGAGGGGGCGGGGGGGGTAGTGACTAGAATTATGTAGTTTATTATATAATTCAAGCCTAAGTTCATTTTATATTGCATAGATATTTTTCATGTGAAATTTTAAAAAAATGAAGCTACGATAAAATCTCATGGGTACTAGAAATTCATGTCAATGAAACTATCTTTGCATATGCTTTTATACTTCAAAAATGTATTGCCAAGTAATTTTCTTAAACAGCTTTTTCTTTTCAAAAAGGTAAAAGACAATTTCTATTATTTACAGGTAGTACAGAAACTTTATTGCCAGAACTCAAGACTAGTAATCTCTAATTATCTCTCAACTTTGGGAAATTTTATTCCCATGTGATACAGGATATAGAAAACTCCTTCATATATGCCACTCTCACAATCTGTTCAGATCCTTCTCCCCTTCGTACTAAAAAAAGAGACAGGCATTCTCATCACTCCAGTAGTTAGTAGTTAAGGTGTTTGTCAGTAACAGTATTTTTTGTAATAAATGAAGCACAGTTTTATATAGCTTATAACAACAACAACAACAACGACTAATGTTTACTAACAAGTTTCTAGGTACTGGACATTTTTCTACTTTACTTGCATGTATTAGTGATTTTAATCCCCACAATAATCCCATAACACACATACATTTTCCACCTATTCTAAAAATGAGAACCAAGAGAGACAGAAGGTTACATATTTTATCCAAAGGTTATGTATATTTGTTCTTTAACTCTTGATCTAATCTATCCATTTATTTCCAACACAGTATTTATTCTCCCAGCATTGGTACTATCTATCACAGTCTGAAGGAGCATTTGAAATCTCTTTTTAATTGAATAACATATCTAGCCATATACCTATAAAATAAACCGTAGTCCTTGGCTCATTTCAATTCTAGGCTAAGTTACTAACATATTTATTACATACATTTGTCATTTAACTCTTTCATCCCAAATAAATACTACTAATATACTTTATGATTAGACAAAATAGTTTAAATTTTTCTAGATCAATGTCTGATAATGTAAGGGATATAGTTGTATAAAGAGGCATAGCTTTCTTTAGTGCTGGAGAAAATTCCTCTGCAGTCTTAATGTGTATGATTTTATAATGACCTCACCTCTATAACAACAATATTTTTACTTATATTTCTAAATCTGTTATGACACTTCTCTCTCAATTATTAAAGATTGGTTTCATATACTCGACAAGCTCTTTCCTGAGTTAGGAATTTTGCATGTGCTCCTTCTGCATGGACTTCTGTTCCCCAATTCATGGCAAGCCTAACTACTTCTAAATCGTTACATCTCATCTTGACAATTATCTATTCAGAGAATGAAGACTGGGTAATCTCTCTCAATAGAGAATAATAATTTGTTTCTTTTCCTTTCTCCCCAAAGAAAATGAATATCACAGAATGATTGCTTATCATCAGAAAATGTCATTTGTTTAATTAACAGAGAAGGCTGACTGCATGTTAAAAAATAACAGAATATGAACTTGATAGAGGAAAAATCAGAATTCATGGAAGTTTGATGCTCAGTTAAGTTTCTAGCTTTACTGCTTAATTAAAAAGAACTACTAAAAATAATATAAAATTGAAAAGAAGTCCAATAAACACTTGTTAATTAAGCACATCTTGTACATTAAAAGGGTAATCATACCTTCGTCATTGACATATGTTCCAGTAGTAGATCCTCTACTACTAGGTTGCTAAGATGATCCTTACTTCCCTCAGAAAACCAATGTAAACATACCGCCGTTTCTACATCTACTACTTCTCTCTAAAGTTTTTTCCAAAGAATGGGTTATAAGTGGGCTTGAGAAGGTATAGAACGGTCACTAAATAAAAAGAATAACTAATCTTGGGCCCTGCTTAACTTTCCCTTTGATAAATCTCTTCTACTTGGTGACACAGAACCTAGGAATTACTCAAACAGGTTAATTATAGATATAGAAATAATAATTTAAAAGAATTTGGCATACGGCTGTTATTCATATCTCATAAATTTCTTTTTTTTAAAAGAGATACTATATTTAGGTATAAGGAATCAATTTGCATGAAAAAAATTTGCTTTAACAGAATTAACAAAATTGGGCAGATCTATTTTGGCAATATAAGGGAACACATTATTGACATAAAAAGTTGGATTTTACAGACATCATCCTTTATGAGGGAATTCAAACACAAAACAAGTGAAACTATATTAAATAATTTATATGAAATCATACAATGAGCAAACTTAATTTATGGTGGTAGATATCAGAAAAGAGGTTAGTTGGAGAGGAAGACTGCCTGAGAAAAGGCACAAGGCAGTTTTCTGGGGTGGTCAAAATGTTCTATATCTTGATGGGGGTGTGGGTTACAGAGAGTTTGCATTTGTCAAAAAAGATTGTATTTATGCTCTGTGCATAACAGTGTATGTAAATCATACCTCAACAAAGAGTAACATATAAATGTTGGATGAGTAACATTAATGTTGAGTGCTTCAGTTCTGACAGCCTCTGATTCAGGAAGGTAGCCATCTACAGTGGAGGTTCGCTGAGGAAGGGTTCTATCTATACCGGGTCTGCATTAACTACAGTAGACTTTGTTCATCTTTTATTTCCATTTGGCTAAGATTGTCTCCATTTATGCATATTTTCCTGATTAATTTTAACTTCTGTTCACTTTCAAAACTGTCCCAGTATGGAAGATAAATAATATGGTCATATTAAAATTAATTAGCCACAAAAAAATCCCAAGTAGAATGACAGAAATAGTTAGCTTGGCATAGTCCTCAGCCAACCTAATGCAATTTGCATAACCATCTTGTTCCCATTTACTAACTACTAATCGATAGTGTTCATTATCAGAAAATACCTGCTGAGACATTCTCTTTTACATTTTCCCCATCAATCTCTACTTGCATCTTTTAATGTGTACTTTCAAATCTTTATTCAATTAAAATAAACTTCTCTGAAAATCTAAACTTGACAATCAAATAATTACTGGAGGCAGATCAAATTTAAACTCAATCAATGCAAAACACTATTAATATCTTCTTCCACGAACCAGCTTCTTTTATGATACCTAATATTGTACCTAGTCGATAGTATATTAGCGTAGCTTAACAGATGGCCCCAAAATGTAATAGCTTAACAACAGAAAGATGTTTCTTGCTTGTTTCTTGGTTCCTGGTTAACGGTGAAGAGCTCTGCTACTTTCTTTCATTTAACCTAGGCCAAAGGTGGTTCTGTCAACTTCAATATATAAATTCCAATGACCCTTCGGACATTGCCATTCCAAGTAGCCAGAGGGGGAATGAAATGAAGTAAGACACATAGAAGGAAGAATCGATAGAAGTTACTGTTAATGTAGGTACTGACAAGACATACATTACTTCTGCTCACTTTCTATTACCTAAAACTCAATAACATGACAAGGTATAATTGCAAGAGAATATGCATAATGTAGTCTAGAAAGAAGGAAAGAACATGGATTTTGATAAACAGAAAGCAGTCTCTTTCACATGTGGTGATACTCTGTTTTTTAAATTGAGATATGATTGATATAAAACATTAATGTTTATTAATTTCTGGTGTATGACATAGTGATTCCATATTTGTAGGTATTGCAAAATGCTCATTACAATAAATGCAGTTAACATGTGTCAACATACATAGTTAACAATTTTTTTCTTGTGACTAGAATTTTTAAAATCTACTCTCAGCAACTTTCAAATATGTAATACAGTATTATCAACTATAAGTCATCCTGCTGTACATTACTTCCCTATGACTTACTTATTTTATAATTGGAATGTTATACTTTTAAAAAACCAAGTTCATAGATAATATCTTTACTGGTCTATTTTTTCCTATAGTATATTATTCATATCATAGAATTTTAGTAAAATATATCAAATCATGTTATTTTGTTGCTTAAAACTTTTCTGACATACCCACTAAATATATGACATACTCCAGATTCTGACTGACAAATTGTAAGACCTTAGAGAGGCACTGACCAACCCCAATGCTCTCTAATGTAAGACCTTAGAGAGGCACTGACCAACACATATGCTCCAATGACAATGGCCTTTCTATGCCTTAAACTAACCTAGTTGGCTCCTAGGGTAAGGTTTTCTCTATCCATTCGTTATAATTGTTTTAAGTGTTATCATTATGATTAACAATGAGTAACCAAAAACCTTCTATCACAATGGTTTATAGGAAAAGGGGTTAATTTGTCTCATACAACAAAAATATAGGGTAGGGTGTCTAGGAATGATCTGGTGGCTCAATGATACCCTAAAAGATTCAGGATCCTTTTAACTCTCTATGACCAAGTGTCTCTCTTTTATCTTTATAAAAGAAAGATGGCTGTTTTACCTTTGGACGTCACAACCATATACAAGCAAGAATAAAGAGGAAGGGTGCAAAGTCATTTTCCTGTGAGCATTTGCCATATATTCTGGTAGGACAGCTCCACTCTCATATTTTGTCTTTCATCACAATGGCCATAATTTTGTCATACCTGACATCTCTAGATAGAAAGAATGTTGGACTTTTTAGCTTTTGCCAGAGTAGAAGCAGGAACAAGAAGTGTTGTAAATAGTTTTTGGATCACCAATTTACAGCACCTTCCAAATCCCAGAACTTTGTAATCATATTTTCTACTAGTCATTCAGTTTTAGATTAAATGTCACCTCTTAAGAAAGGCCTTCTGTGCTACATATTTTCCGTGTGCCACTCTATACCATTCTTTACCTTGCTATGTTCCTATGAAACCGACTTTTGAAGATTGCTTTAATTGGATTCCTTGCCCTTTGTCTTTTGGTCAATGAGAGATTTTGGAGAATGACAAAGGGTGATCTTGGGTTATTCATCTTCTGTCTCCCTCCCTGCCTCTCCACAGATGTTGTCTTACCCAATGTCCTTCAGCTACTTTCTGTCACTCATCTCCCATGGCTACTTCTTCTGGGATTCTCTGACTTCTCCCTCTATGTGTATCTTCAGACTTAGGGGTGATAATGGCTCTTTAGTTCTTAGCCCCAAAGAACTTAACCAAACTCTGTTAATTTTTCTTACCCCTGACCACATTTTTCTTCATACACAGTCCCTCCATTAAATTCTGCTCAGATGCCCTGTTTGAGTGGACCATTTATTTCTTGTCAGCATCCTGACTAGCACACTTTTTAAATTACCACATCTAAAGTAGGTCTCAAGTATATTTCAGTTTCATCACCTTATTTTAATTACCTGCATAGCACTTATCACTATCTTATATTTTTTGATTATGTATATACTGTTTATGCCCACCCCTCACATACACTAAAAAGTAGGCTGCTTGAGAGTAGGTACTATGTTGATTTGTTCACTGTTTTATTTTCAGTACCTAGAATATTGCCACATACTATTTGTTCAAGGTTTGTTTAGTGAATAGTAAGTGCTGAATATATATGTTAATTGAACGTTGGCTAGAGTGCCTACTTCTTCAATTACCCAAGCCCTCCCATACTGCACTCACCTTCATGCCCTCTATAGTTTCAACAAGAATACCTCTACATACCAAGCGCATCTGCAGTTGAAGCCTAACTCTTTTGTGGACTTCTAAACTCCTGTTTATCAAAATGTTTTATGACAACTTCTAATTTCTATTTAAATCCTTTCAGTGAAGATTTCTGAGTTAATTCATCTGGTCTTTAGTGTAATCATACTGAATTATCTTTGGCCATGTAAATAATCACCAAGCAGTGAGTCTATTTCAGGATGTAAGAAAAAGCCATGTATCAGTGATGTAATTATAGATGACACAAAGTATACCCATACCTTTAATTTTTAGTTGTAGAAAAACAGATATATTTTTTATTCTCAGAATATCCATGCTAATATGACTTTCTATATGTCATAGTTCCAATACCACTTCAATGACTATTTTTCACATGTTCAGGAATGAATTAAACATTCCATCACATCCATCATACTTCTAAGAGTATTAATTGATTCATTTGCTGCTCTGAACAGTTTCTTAATAACCATCTTAGACTGAAATATCTCATATCTAGAAATTAATGTTGCAGGGAGATTAAACTATGCTCTCAACAATGAACATACAAAACACAAAATAAGTAAATATAGAATTTAGCATTGAGAATGTGTTTATCTGTTAGAAAAAAATATAAACAAAATGTAATCTGACATAACAATTGGGAAAATCACAACTTAGTTTAAGTCTGGCACATAAAGATTTATCTACCTTGTCATATTGTTATAATTATATTTTATTACCTCATATTTTGGGAGGACTGTTTTCTTTCCCATTAGTGTGAACATGGAATATCTTAAAATAAAATTTTATATGTATTAAATTGTTTTATATTAATATACAGTTATTTTATATTAATTTATACTATACACAATTATATATAATTATATATGTGTGTGTAGTTTTTTTTGGCCATGCAAACTATCACCAAGCAGTGAGTCTATTTCAGGATGAAAGGAAAAGCCACAGGTTTGTGTTATAAATAGTAAATGGCTTCTGAGGTGAGGCAACATAGGATAAAGATTAGAGTAATTTTTATAAAATTATTTAAAGGGTTTCACCCATCTGTGAACTGTAACCTCACATGCCTCATTCTATTTAATTTCTCTCCTCAACAACTGCATATCACTTTTCAAGGGAGGAATCATTATTGACGCAAAGGTAGGCAGAAGACTAATGAGCTGTCCTACTTACCTGCTACTGCTATCGGGCAACTTCCAAAGAGGTACTACTGACTCTTGTCCCATTATAATTCAAACAAAAGATTAAAAATAAGAATAGAGAAAAGTATTCTAAAGGATAATAAAGAGGTAGAGAAACATAAAAGCAAGAGACTAATGTTAGTAAATTCATTTTTAGATTAGATACCTCTACAGTATATTTAAAAATAAAATATATTAAATTTTGAAATACTTAGTTTCCAAATGACAGAACAATTCTATCCAATTTTAAATAAAAATAAGGTCATTTTATTTTTAAAATATTCTCTCTACCTCTTTTTTTATTTAATTCCTGTTTTCCTTTTTGTATATCTCTGCTTTGCTGGTGCCATAAACCTATAAATTGGATGCATAGGGAATTCCATAGCTCACTGAGATTATACCACATACTTTGCAAGAGGTTTTTAGCAGTGCTATTGACCAATTAAAGAATTTTCCAGATGGGGTAACTCATCATATTTCTCCGATTTACTCCAAGTCAAGACCTTGGAATTAGCAAATGTAAATATAGTGTGTTCTAGGTAGAAGACATTTATACAGCAAAATGAATGTTGCTCGTGGTGTGCACAACATTTCATGGTGTGCAAAGTTCAGAAGAGAAAAAGAGATAATCTCTCTATGCGCAGGAACATTGCATACTTTAAACTAATAAAGAAACAAACACCAAAGGATAACAGAGTTTTATAGGCTCACTAAGCAGGTAAATGATTCCTAGGTAATGAGCTGGGCAGAAAGCACAGTAGGATGTTTTTTTTCCCAAAATTTCTCATAATACGGAAGCTCCTATTTTACAAAATAATGCAAGAACTTGAAAACCATGAGAAAATATTTTCCACTACATAACTTTTTGAAGTTTGTGCACATGTAGAAAATAGAAAACTACCATAACAGAAAAATATACCCAATTATAGATTATTTATAATCTATTGTGTGCATATATGTACTTTAAAAAGTAATTTTTAATAAAAAAAGGAATATATGATAGGTGAAAATAAAACAAAAATAGTCCATCACACAAATAATCATATCCTAAAAGAGAGGTGAGAAGAATCATTCTGGAAGCATACTTCACTAAACTATGGAGTTAGAGGTGAGAAGAATCAGAGCTACTGGGCCATGGGCATATCATATCTGACATAATACAACTGTATCTCCTCCTTTACCAGGTCTGTCTTCTCTAACCTAAAATACCCCATTTTGGAATGATGTATTGTTTGTTGTTGCTGTTGTTGTTACTGAAAGATCAGACAGCTCTGCAGAGTAATGCAGGACAGGAGGCTAACTTGCTCGTTCTCTATACCACAATTTCGGCAAGACTGCACAGTCCTCCTTCATTGCCCAATTTTAAGCATTCATGAAGCTGCACAAAAAGAAGAAGTCCATACTTTGTGCAACAGCCAAATGAACTTGGCTGTAGACTTTCTCTGTCTGGGCACTGAAGCTCTAGGGGAGGAGTTACCTCTGTGAGAGCTAGTTTTCATGGACAGTTTTCTCGCTAAATAAAGCGGATCGCAGATGATATTCATCCAGATTCAGTGAGATGAATGTTACTAGGATAAGCAGAATATTCCTTTAGAATTTTACAAGGTATCTGGTTTCTAATGGGTCTTATAGGTAACCTATTCTTTGAAACATGTAATATAACTGAGCAGTGGTTGGAGAGATTCCACAGAGTAACAGGTACAGAAGAATCTGTGGAGTCAGACTGTCTGGGTGTGTATCTTAGATCCCGTCTGATCTCGGAAGCTAAGCAGGGTCGGGCCTGGTTAGTACTTGGATGGGAGAACACTTAGAAGACCAAGTGCTGTAGGCATAAAAAATAAACAAATAAAGGATTGTAAGCTGATAAGGTCCTTGCAATCTATGAAGTCAATCACAATCTGTGGGGTCAACCAAAATAAATAAATAAGTAAATAAATAAATAAATAGAATAAAATAAAAAAAAGTATTACCGAATATAACTGTCAACTGATATATCATTAAATAGATACAACAATACATCTCACAGTGATTGTTAACATATCACTTGGAAGGAAGTTCTCAGAATTTGTATTTGTAACAGTATATAAAAAATCATAATAGAACTGATGATGAAATGACTCATTTTAGCATTTGAATAAATTTATTTTAAAGTTTCATTTTCCCAATTAAATGGTAAATTTCCAGTTAACATTTCCTTACATTTGTCAGTTTCATGACTTTATGGTAATAATAATAATAGCAATAATAATTCAAACCAGAAGAAAAGAAAAAATCATATCTAGAGACATATGGTAACAAGAAACTTTAAAAAATAACAGTAACAAATTTATGTACTTAATGCTAATTAATAAGATAATTTAAGAATAAAATCTACTACTATGTGACACATTTCTTTGGGTACAAAGTAATAGAAATACAAGTTCATGAATATAAAAAGGAAATTAGAAATTTTTAACTTTCCCTTTACAAAGATCAGCTTACAGATTGGATTCATTTGTATTTTGTTAAATATGATTAAAAGAATAATGTTCCTAGACAAGAAAAAGCAGTTCATCAGCACCAAACCAATGTTACAAGGAACATCAAAGGGACTTCTTAAATTAAGATGAAGAAGGAAAATACATAAAAAAAAAAAAAAACCATGAATAAGAAATATCACACAAAAAATTCTAACTGACAAAGGCAAACACCTAATAAAAGCAGTGGATCAACCAACACTAAAGCAGTGGACAAAGGCTAAAAGGCAAGCAAGCGTAGGAAGATCATATAATTACAACAGTAAATTATGAGATACACATAAACATACACACGAACATAAAAAAAAGATAGGACAAATACAAATGTGGAGGGGGTGAGTAAAAATGGTAGTAATTTTAGAATGTGTTGAGACTTAAACAATAATCAACTTAAAATAGATTGCTATAAACATAGCTTGATATAAATGAAGCACATGTTAACCACAAACCAAAAATCTATAAGAGATGTACAAGAAATAAAGAGAAAGGAATCTAACACAACACTATAGAAAATCATCAGTATACAAAAAAAGAAAACAAGAGAATAAGAAAGGAACAATGAAGAACTACAAAAACAATCAAAAAACAATAAAATGACAATAACTACATACCTATCAATAGTTACTTTAAATGTAAATGGGTAAAATGCTCCAATCAAAAGATGTGGTATATATATAATGAAATATTACTTCGCCATAAAAAATAAAATTTTATTATTTGCAACAACATGGATGGACCTGAAGGGTAATATGCTAACTGAAATAAGTCAAAGAAAGCAAACACCATATGACTCTAAATGACAAAGAAAACAAACAAAAAAGAAATAAACTCATAGATACAGAGAAGAAACTGATGATTGCCAGATGGGAGGAAGACTGGAAAATGGGTAAAAAAGGTGAGGGATTAAGAAGTACATATTAGCAGTTACAAGATAGTCACAGGGATATAAAGGTGCAAATGGAGCAATGGTAGATGATGAAAGAAAAAATATTTTAAGTTTTGTTTTACGGCTTTAATTTTTTCAATCAAATCAGTAGCTGTAAATGCTAAGAGAACTTTTATTTTAGAAAATAAGTCACACTTTGGTTTAGATGGTGAGGAAAAAGGAATGGAAGGTGACTAGTGTTGGGAAGATTTAAAGACACTATTGAGATTGCTGAGGTTAGAACAACAAAACAGCAATGATACAAATGTCTCTTTTATATAATGTGCCATTTTCCCAAGCAGTTCTTAGAAACTTGGGTTAAACCCAAGTTACACTTAGCACATTGCCTGCTGCGTAAGATGCTCACAATAGAAAGGAAAGATGACAGGATGGCTTTAGCTAGAGATAGATTTTGTAAGAGATGTGTTTTGTGTGAGAAAAGAGTCCCCAAAGAGCCTATAAACAAAGTTGTAAACACTTTATGACAAACTTGTTAAACTGTCATTGTTTCAGAATCCACAAATGAAAGGCCAAGGTGGAGTGATGTCTCTGATCCCAGTCAGGGAAATGAGGGAATAAAGGAAAGAAAATCAACACTGCTCAGCATCTAATATATAACAAACACGAGGCAAAGTGTTTAATGTTCATTATCTTATTTAATTCACAAATAAATTTATGAGGTAGGTACTATTATTGTCTCCCATTCTGAAAATGAAGAAACTGAGTCTCATTATGGTTTAGTAAATTACCCAGTGCCACATCGGCAGTCTGAAACAGTACTGAGTCTCAACTTCAGACATTTTGATACACTAATCATCACAACATTCCTATACAATTGCAAATAGAAAATAACTCTATCAGAATAAACTATTCATGAAGTCAGGTGGGGTATAGCACTGTGAAAAATCCAGACATACATGAATTATGGTGTCTTCATTAAAGCTCTGTAATCTGGGCTATAGAGCAGGCAGCTGTTAAGTATTTATAGCTCAACAGATGATGGCATTCTTTTTTTCTCTCTTAAGCGTTTGGAATTTAAAATTACTACTGTAGGGTTATAAAGAAAAAGGAACACTGTTTTGCTAGCTTGATTATGAGAAATGCATTGCATTATTTTAGTCACTGTCAATTAAATATAAATGAAGCCATGATGTTTAAATCTGCAAAATCATGTTCTTTACTGGGATACTTGCTTACTTATTTTATTCTCATCTCTCACATACTTTAATTGATACATAACAAAATTAAAATATATCTGCAGGACACAGCGAGCTTTGAGGTAATTATAAAAATAAAATATTTTCCTCATTGAGTCTCTCTTGTAACAGACTTGATGACAAGTAGAGTACTTTATTAACTTCATGGATGTGTATAGAGTAAAACCAATAATTGAAATGCTCATTCACAGAACCAACTTATTTATATTCAGTTCTGGCTTTCAAGCTTAGCGTTCATTAAATTGAGAAC
>NW_006431918.1:16224559-16248210 GCF_000325575.1 Pteropus alecto | reverse complement strand
TAGGGAGTTCATATTTAGTGGTTTTTAGATAAAATTAGGAGATGATTTTGATGTTATATTTTATCTACTTTGACCATGTCTGAAGAGAAGCATTACCACATAACAAGTCCTCAAATAGTAGATATATTTTGGAGGCTATTATAGAGCAAGTGTAATATATTTTCTAAAGTAATGTATCTAAACATGTGTTATTATTGGTATGTCCTAATATTAGTATCTTAAACTCAAAATAGAGACTGAATAATTATTTTCCTATATAAAATGTACTGTGGTTGGGTGTTTATATAGAGACATGAGAGAAAAATCTTCACAAATTGAAAAAGATGAGAGATATGTTTTACAATCTTTGATAATTTTCCCTCCCTTTGGTATTCCCTGTTCATCTTTGTTTTCCTCATCACTATTTTCTATCTAGCTCGAATGATCCTGAATTATTATAAGATTACTCAAAAAGGTCTTTGCTAATTTCTCCATAGTAAAATGTACGTAACAATATTCTAGTGCAAGTTATAAGTTAATAACAAAAATATTTATTTGTGTCTACAGGTATTTATTTATTAAATTTATTGGGGGTGATACTGGTGAATAAAATTATATGTTTCAAGTGTACAATTCAATACATTATACATATATTGCATTGTGTGTTAAATTTCCTTCCATCAGCATATATTTGACTCCCTTTACCTTTATCTACCTTCTACCCTACCTCCTTTCACTCTGGTAACCACTTAAATGTTTTTTCTGTCTATGAGTTTCTGATTGTCTTCTTCATTTGTTGCTTTCAGTTTTATATCTCACATATGAGTGAAATGTTATGATTCTCAACTTTTTCCATCTGATTTATTTAACTTAGCATGATTATCTTAAGATCTACCCATATTATCGCAAATGGTAGCATTTAATCTCTTCTTATGGCTGAGTAATATTCCATTATATGTATGCACCATATCTCCTTCATCCAATCATCTATCAAAGGGCTTGGCCACTGTGAATAATGCTGCAATGAACAATGGGGAGTATATATCTTTATGAAAAACTGTTTTCAAATTTTTGGAGTAGATACCCAGAAAAAAGATTGCTGGGTCATATGGTAATCCTATTCTTAATTTTTTTAGGAACCTCCATACTGTTTTCCATAGTGGCTGTACCAATTTACACTCTCATCGGCAGTGTATAAGGGTTCCTTTTCCCCCACAACCTCCCCGACACTTGTTATTGTCTTGATTACAGCCATTCTAACAGGTATGAAGTGGTATATCATTGTAATTTTGATTTGCATTTCTCTAATAGCTAGCGAAGTTGAGCATCTTTTCATATGTCTGTTGGCGATTTGTATGTCTTAGAAAAAAGTGCCTGTTCAGGTCCTGTGCTCATTTTTTAATTGGATTTTTTTTTGAGATTGTGATTAAGATTGTGATTTTATTTATTTATTTATTCATTCATTCATTCATTCATTCATTCATATATTTTTAAGTGAGGCAACCCTTGGTTGTTTGTTGCTTTCACATTTATATCCCACATATAAGTGATATCATGTGGTTATCAACTTTTTCTGTCTGGCTTATTTTGCTTAGCATGATTACCTCAAGATCCATCAATGTTGTCACAAATGGCAGTATTTCATCTCTTCTTATGGCTGAGTAATACTCCATTGTATATATGTACCACAGCTTTTTTTGCCAATCATCTATCACAGGACACTTCGGTTACTTTCAGTCCTGGCCACCATGAATAATGCTGCTATGAACATTGGTGTGCAAATACCTTTGTGGACATGGGTTTTCAAGTCGTTGGGGTAACTACCCAGTAGAGGGATTGCTGGATCATATGGTAGATCAATTCTTAACTTTTTGAAGAACCTCCATACTGTTTTCCATAGTGGCTGTACCAATTTACAGTCCCCACCAGCAGTGTATGAGGGTTCCTTTTTCTCTGCATCCTCTCCAACTCTTGTTATTATTGTCCTATTGATTATAGCCATTCTAACAGGTGTGAGATGGTATCTCATTGTGGTTTTGCTTTGCATTTCCCTAATAGCTAGCAATGCTGAATATCTTTTCATGTTTTTCTGGCCATTTGTATTTCTTCTTGGGAGAAGTCCTCTGTTCAAGTCCTCTGCTCATTTTTTGATTGGATTTTGTTGTTGTTGTTGTTGTTGAGTTGTATGAGTTCTTTACATATTTTGGATATTCAACCCTTATTGGGGGCATTGTTTGCAAATATTTTCTCCTATTCAGCTGGTTGTCTTTGGGTTTTTTTTTTTTTTTTGATGGTTTCTTTTGCTATGCAGAAGCTTTTTAGTTTGATATAGTTCATTTACCTTTGCTTTTACATTCCTTGCCTTTGAGATCAAATTTATAAAATCCTCTTTAAAACCAAGGTCCATGAGTTTAATACTTATATTTTCTTCCATGCAATTTATTGTTTCAGGTTTTATATTAGGTCTTTGATCTATTTTGAGTTATGTTTGGTGTATGGTGACAGATAGGAGTCTAGTTTTCCAAAGCAATATACAGATTTAATGGAGTTGCCATCGAAATCCCTATGGCATTTTTTAAAGAAATACAACAAAAAAATCATCAAATTTGTGTGGAATCACAAAAGACCCCAAGTAGCCAAAGTAATCTTGAAAAAAAAGGACGAGTCCAGAGCTATTGCACTGCCTGACTTCAAATTATACTACAAAGCTACAATAATCAAAACAGCATACTAGCAAAAAAAAAAACAAACAAACACACAGACCAATGGTACAGAATTGAGAGCCCAGAAATAAACCCATATATATATGGGCAAATAATTTTTGACAAAGGAGCCTAAAATATACACTGGAGAAGAGAAAGCCTATTCAATAAATGGTGCTGGGAGAACAGGAAAGCCATATGCAAAAAAACAAAAACATTTTTAGAATATAACACATGTAGGTCTCCCATTGCTTTAGGACAACCATCTACAGCCTGATTTTCCTTAGAAATTCTACGTTCAAAAATTCAGATTATATTGCATGACTACAAATGCTTCGATATTGTCATGCATATATTTTTTTATTCTCTCATTCTTGTTCAAAAAGTTAGTAACCAAGAGGTTGCTAGTACAAACTTATTGATTGGATGATGTAATAATTAGGCTAAATGGGGGTGAAACTATTTCCACAACCACATTTTAAAATAAAAGTTTTTCAAAATGAACGTTAGTATACACATATGAGCAAAAACCCACACTAATGGTAAAGAATACTGTTTGTATTTTCACTAATTAAAAGCTATTATTAAATTTTACAATGTGAAAAAAAATGCTGATTGATACACCTGTAAGATATAATTCCAGCTAAAAGTAAGTTTCTTCCAGAAGTTCTGAGAACTTCTTTTGATCATGTTATCACTTTGCAAATATTTCTGGTAAGAAAGAGCATTATTGCCCTTATCTCTATGTATTTGCCATATTTCAATCTTCTTTCTGTGCTTTAAGAATATTTCAAAAAGAACACAATCATTTCTTAAATAATTAGAAAGATTATTTTTTAGGATAAATGATTTTTGTTTCAACCATTGTTGAATTTGCTTAGCAAATTTATTTATTTTGTAGTATTTTCAGCAGTGAAAGATAAGTATTATTCAGTGACATCTAAAGAGCATATAAAATTAGCAGTTGAAGATAAACTGTGTGGGATCTAAAAAGTGCAAAATAAGATCTGGAAAACAAATGAAAAAAAAAAAAAGAATATATAAAAAGAGCTGAAAAAAATATCCCTTGTCCAGATAGCTTTCAAATCCTGCTGCTTGAGATAGAACCACTGATCTAAAACAGAGGTTCTCAAACTTATAGTTCTAAAGAATTTTTTAAATTTCTAATATGCATTGAGATCTCCATGAAGTTTTTGTTATACGGATTATAGCTATGGATATTTGCCATTTTTGTAATTAAAAATAATTTTAAAATTATTTATTAATATTTTTTAAAATAATGAATAATTCCATTAACATAAATTATTTACATAGAAAAGAAGAATATTTCTGAAAACAAATTAAAAATTAGTGAGAACACTGACATTGTTTTACATTTTGAAAATTACTCTGTCTTGTTTAACAAAATACACGTGATTTTCATGCCTGCTTTTTGTCTCTGCAAAAATGTCATAAAATCATTTAGAGAGAATAAATCACATTTTTTCAAGTTACATCACCAGAGCCAGGCATTAAATATATTACCAATACATCTTTTATGAATGAATGGATGAATGAATGAATGTATAAAATCATGTATTCAAGTATATTGCTTTTGTTCTTGAAAACTTCCTTTGACAAGATTATTCAATGCATTTTTCAGTTTTCCTACCTCTTGAATTGCATTTTCCTGATTTGAAATGTGATACTAGCATAACAAAAGAAAAATAGTTCTTACATTTGCTTGGTCTCTAAAATACTTCACCCTTTGTTAGATTTTGACTTGCAAGTGGGAAGAAGTAAATTAGCTGAGTAGACACAAAATCATCATGCTGGCTTGTAATTTAGCAAGTAAGATTCACTGTGCTAAATTCACTTCTAAATCATAAACCCAAATGCCAGGTGTCATTTCAAACAGTGACTAAGATCTTACTGCTTAGCCCTGGAAAACTGATTAATTATAGGAAAAATTATCATGCATTCAAATATATTGTCAAACATATGTAACACTTTACGAATATATTATTAAGCATCCATTTCATTGTTAGTATTTTTTTTTTTTTTGTAAACTGGAAATGGACCAAAAGATCATCTATTCAACCCTACTTTACACATAAGGAAAAGATTAATATTTTTCTTCAGAAAATAAGATCTTAATAAAAGTCAATGCCATTTTACATATACGTTTATTAAATTTTTAAGAGATTATTCTAGACAATTCCATTTTTTTTAACATTACCTTTCCAAGTTAAAATATTTTCCATTACTGTCTGCTTACTTTGCTTTTTATGACATTCGGCTGAGGAATATACATATGGTTGTTTAGTAACTTATTTCTATTACAAAGGCTATGTTTAGTAACTTATGTGCCATTTTACATATACGTTTATTAAATTTTTAAGAGATTATTCTAGACAATTCCATTTTTTTTAACATTACCTTTCCAAGTTAAAATATTTTCCATTACTGTCTGCTTACTTTGCTTTTTATGACATTCGGCTGAGGAATATACATATGGTTGTTTAGTAACTTATTTCTATTACAAAGGCTATGTTTAGTACTATTTTATTCAAAACTAAGTCATAATTTTTGAGAAATGGTAATACTATTAGTAATAAACACATTCAACAGAGGAGCAATCTTAACCCTGAGAAATATGTCTAGTCTATTTACCTGGAAATCCTGCTAACCAGGTGATCAATGCATTGCGTTTCTTCTTTTTGTCAGGGGCACATACTTCACTAAACTGAATAAATGGGTCACAGGCCAGCTGCTTTAACTCCTTCCTTTCTTCCTCTCACTAAAATTTTCTTTGATTTTTGCCTTGTCTTTTCTACCAGGTTTGGGTTCAATTTTACATATAGACAAGAGATGTGATACAACTGCCCAATAAATTACATTTTAAAAACTGCCTTTGAAAAAGTGAACTGTCAAGTATAACAAACTTTTTACAGGGAAATTCTACTCCCTATTGAATTGCTCAAATTATGGTGTTCTTTGAGATGTTATTGAGCATATATTTTCTTTTATAAAGTACTACAGAAAATGTTGACAATAATGAGAAATACGTTGCAAGGAGATATTGACCAAATTGAGAAAAGGAATGTGAAGGAAGTTGTCAAGAACATGTCTGCAATCTATTTTCTCCTTTTACTATGTAGTGGTCCTGCCAAATAAACAAGTAACCAAATTGAATTATTTATTTGTTTTTTGGTTTTCTATTTATCTATCTATCTATCTATCTATCTATCTATCTATCTATCTATCTATTTATTAAGTTTATTGGGGGTAACATTGGTTAATACAATTATATAATTTTCAGGTGTACATTGTAATTTGACATCTATATATTCTATTGTGTGATTACCACCCAAATCCAGTTTCCTTCAGCTACCATATATTTGATCCCCTTTACCCACATCACCCTCATATTTGACCCCCTTTATCCCATCTACCTCTCCCCTCCTCCCCCACCCCCTACCCTCTGGTAACCACTAGTCCATTGTCCATGTCCCTAAGTCTCTGTTCGTACTGTTCATTTGTTGCTTATAGGTTTATATCCCACATATAAGTGATATCATGTGATTTTCAACTTTTTCAGTCTGGCTTATTTTGCTAAACTCAAGGACTTTAGTTTCAACTTGAATTATTTAAAGTAGAGCATGGGCTCTTCCAAATCTTGGTGCCCAAAAAAGAGATGAATAGGGGAAAGAGAAAGAGATTTGTGACAGGTGTTTCACTTGTCTCTGGTTAAAAATACATCATAAATGCCTACAAAATGTTAACAATAAGAAACACACACACAACACACACACAACTTCAAATAGCCACTCCCTGAACTCCATGCCTCTAGTTACACAAAAGGTTCAGAAAAAGTGTTTTCATTGCTTAATGCATACCTATACCTATCACAGGGAACTCTAAGAGATTATTCAGTACAAAGCAACAATAACACTCATGTTAAAACCAGTTTCAGTTCTATCTGTAGCACTAGCCCTGATGGTAATATAAGGGTTAACAAATCAATGTAATTTAAATTAATTTGTTATATTACCTTCTATTGATCTTTTCTCATGCAAATGTATTACAGGCAAAGTACATTGGAGATTTGTTTGACCTCTTTATTGTTGTAGGATATGGCAATTAATTTTTTTATTGAGATTCCAATTAGCTTTCTGTTCTTGCAATGTTTTACCTAAATTTTCCTTTAAAGTTCCCCTAAGGTTACCAGAAAAATGATCATCTAAGCATGACTTTATTAAAAGACAGAAGAAAAAAAACATTACTTATGTTGTGTACAAAATTGAGGTGACTCTAGGTTAACTGAATCAGATTCCTTGAAAAGATAAAGATGCTCTAAATCATGAAGAATTAATCAGAAAATTCTAATTGAAAAACAGGACCACAACAGTCTATTACAAAAGGGGAGAAAGTGCCAAATTAGCACAACGGAGCAGGAAAATCCGAAAGAAATTTTACAGACCATTGCCATCATGACCCTTGCAAAAGTGTTCTTACAGAGAAAACAAACAAACAAAAAACAAACAAACAAAAAGCCCTAAGGAGCAGGGCTTCATGATTAGGACCACCTAAGGAGAGTCTCTAACAAAAGAAAATTGAGTTCTGTAATTGGAGGTGGTCTGCATGTAAATTTTTCAGATGTCCCTACAGATACCACGATAGGGGGTAAAGTCTCAGTAATTACTGAAGGGCAACTGAAAATAAGGTTACAGGACTATATTACAGACACAAGGGAGGAGAGAGAAGACTTTTCATGTACAGTTATTTAACAATCCCAGCTAGTACCAACCAGTCAGGTTAAAAATTAAAAACGTAGAAAAAGTACATTAAAAGGAATGGAAAAAAATATTGCTTTGATGAACCTAGAAGGTATTTAAGTCAGACAGAGAAAGATAAACACTATATGATTTCACTTTTATGTGGAATTTAAGGAATAAAAAGAACAAACTAATCAGAAACAGGCTCACAAATATTGTGGACAGTCTGGTGATGGACAGAGGGGAGGCGGGTTTGGAGGGCTGGGAGAATGGGGTGAAGGGTTAAAGAAGTACGAATTAGTAGCTGATGGATGGTCATGGGGATGGGAAGCAGGGCATAAGGATTGCAACTAGCATTAATACACTGGCTAGGTGGAGGGTAAGGGGAAGGAGGGAGCAATTGGGGGATCATTTTACTAACTATATAGATGTCTAACCAATGTACTGTATACTTGAAACTAATTAAAAAATTTGTTAAAAGTACATTAAAAAAACTATCCTCTTTCTACTGCTGATCTATCTGGCATTTAATGATCTTGACTAAGACGATGAGAGAGTGGCTGAAAAATAAAAAGAAAGTGGTAAAACAATCTGGAAATGTCCCTGGCAAACACAAATAAAATTACAGGACGTTCAGAGTGAAGGAGAACACTGCTACACCCAGCTACGCATTTCTGCTCTGCATGGAGATTTTGTTTTTCTATATTTGAATGTCTCACATCAGAGCGTTTGGAACAGAGAGGAGAAAGAAGAGGGTTGGAATGGGAAAGCCCAAGAGTACCCTGTTCTCATACTTAACTCTCTCCGCAGAGTCATTTATACCTACAAAATGAGAGATTAAAACTGAATTAAATTGTGATTTCAAATCACGTTTTCATTAATTTGATATTTCTAACCACATAAATACTAGGTAAAGTTTGCTTGTAGTGAAAGGCATTAACAATTTATTATTAAATATTTACGTTTGAAAAGGAAAAAAATATGATATAATTTAATTTTTATATTGCCAACATATCTTTTATTATCCCTTTATACCTGTTCTTCTTGTACCAGGCATATTGAGGTTGTTGGCATATAAAACGTCGTGTGCTTTGGACCAGACTACATATTAATCTTAGATATGATTCAAACATTAAAATTGATTATACAAAAGCATTAATAAATTCACAGCAGTTAGGCATTTGCCATTGTCACTGAGGCATTAAGGTAATGCTATATTACTACATTCTATCACTATACTGAACTATATTTTGGAATATTCCTAATTCATGCCTGTTTTTCATTGTTTGTTGTTGTTTTTCAGCTATATCCTTGGGAAAAATCTGAAGTCTTCCAATTATTCCATATCTAAATATAAATCAACATTTAGGTTAATTTAGCATATTATAATGGTGACATATAAATCATGATAATATTTTTGTCTCTTGGAAATGTCAAGCCGATCCTAATAATAAAAATATTTATTTTATTAGGAAAAAATTCAAAGCAATATAATTAGTTTACATATATTTTATTAGACAATATTTGAAGAGAGATTTAAATTAAAAAATTTCAAGACCTAGCAGATGACTTAGCCCCTCTTTCTTTTCTTCAATCCATCTCCATAATACTTATTTCCCCTTGGGCAGATAACGTCTAGTAATATGAGTTGTCTTATAAATGTGTTATTGTGGCTTTACAACTAAGTAATAAGTTCCTATATTCAGGTTTTTACAAGATATCTATAAACTCCAGCATGTTAGTCAAAACATTTACTTATTTAAAATTTAAGCTCTTTATTTTGGAATAAACTGTATAATAGTAACTGAACTTGTGAAGATATCTTCACGTGCTCTCATGGGATCCTTTGGTTTAAGAAGAGGAGTAAAGAAACTCGTGTAGTATGTAAGGATTTAGCTTTTAATTGTGTAGATAGAAGTATTTTGAGAAAACAGAGAATTTGGTAGAATTTTATATGGTAAATGCTAAAATATGAATAAGAAGAGCTGATCAAACAGTCTCCAGTGGGCTAGATTATTTATTAGCCCACTAGATTTATTATTATTTATTTATTTATAATAAATTACTTAAGCTGTTAATATCATTCTCAATAACATAGGAATTTAGTGTTTGATAAAAATTATTTTTTTCAGTGTTCATTCTTATAGAAATTTCTACAGAATTAGATGACATACCTCTCTAATTGAGAACCTTGCAATCTAAAAATAAGCCTACATGCAAACACAAAATACAGACATATAAGAAGAAACTTCAACCACTAAATTAGTCTGTAGTTTTAAATGTAATGCAGTTTAGGAAATGAAAAGCGTAACTGGGCAGAAATATTTCTATATCAATCAAAGAAACTATTTTCTGATGGAGCATATCTGGAATGGCTACATGACGGAAAAAACATAGAAACTTTTCAAAAAGGTTAGGGGAATTATTTAAAACAAAATTTTCACTTAGGAAAAATAATAATGCTCATATTTAGATGATAGTAATGGACAAAGAGAACAACTCTGCTTAAAACCCAATGATGAAGTATATGAAACTGTTAAGGCAACTAAGGTAAATGAATGTTGACTAAGAAGAAATACTGACGTCATAGATTAAGAGATTTCAGGGGCTAGTGGGAGTCACTCTAGAATTCCAAAAAAGGAGAATGGCTAGTTGATATAAACACACTTATGCCTAATAATTCTTATTACTGTATGCTGGTGCTTTGGGCAATAACGAAAATGCCTTTTATGGATGCCATCTATAATTAGAAGTTTTAAGAGTATGAAGGGGTTTATTATATCTGAGACTGTGTGAAAATAGAAGAATATGAAATTTCTAACTGATGATTCAAACTTTTAAATGAATATATACTAGATATTTAAAACATATGTATATTTCATGTAAGATATATGCCTGTCTCTTTTATGAAGTAAAAATAAAATATAAATATAAAGTAAAATAAAAACTACTTTAAAAGAATTTTATAATTTTGATAGAAAAGTAAAATATGATTATAATGTGAAGAAAACATACAAATCTGAGAGTGTATTCAGAATCTTCTCAGATGGTTATTATAAACAATAACTATGAATGTTGGTAACGCAGCATACTATCTTGAGGGAATGTGGGAGCACCAAAGGAGTGGAATAAGTACTACAGAACAGATGTTGTGGGAATTCCCAGGAGCACTAAATAGTTTTACTCCATTTTGTGTTTAGTTGCTAGCATTTTTCTTAAAGCTTAAAGGTCTCTAATTAGAATACAATATGAAAAGAACTACAACCCAAGAGAATTTTTTATAACATATGGTTGTTGAGATATTTCACTATAACAAACATGATAAGGCTGTAAAAGAGAAATACTAGTTTAAATACTAGAAATACTAGATTAAAAAGTAGTCAAAATCTGTCTATTTTTAAATTTGAAAGTTTGCAACCTTTCTGCATTAATCTTAAATGTGCCTATTGTTACTGTCTTATAATACTATAAAGTAAAATTTTATTTTGGGGACTAGATACTTTTATATCATTTAATATACTAAATAATACTCCTTTTTAAATTTAATGATTTTTATTATCTGATTGATATATAACCTGGGTTGGTATTAAAACTGCAATAACATACTTCTTTCATATGTAATTTGTTAACAAATTTTCAATTATATGACTATATAATATAGTAAATGAGGAGACTATTGATTATAAAAATGCTAAGAATGTCATCTGTAATTAAAAGTACGTCAGAGTCTCTCAAATGTATAGTTTTGACACATTGGAAATTAATTGAAATTAAATATCTTCATCTTTAAAATATTTGAGTATTTTTAAACAGTAGTATAAAAATTATCTTCTAAACAAATTGAGAAATTGTGTATAAATCACTTTCTCCAAAGTATACCCTGCCATCTTACAGTAATTCTCTGAGTGACTTACCATGGGAATATAATAAAGAAATAATTATGTTAGGATTAGATGCTTTTAAGTTTTGGCTTAGTGATTCATATAGTTTCATTAGCATGTTTATCATATGTGGCTTAAATTTGGATAGCCATGTCTTAGGTAAAACAAAATTCATAATATTTACTAGATATTATTGAAGGGGATCAAATTTGTTCCCCCAAAATATTGTACTTTATATAATTATTGTTTTGAGTTGAAAACAATTAGTTCTCTGCCTTTCTTTTTCTATATAAAAGCAGGACATAAATTTCTCTTTGTAAAGGTAACACTGATTTCCATCTTTAAAGCTGTTTTCCTCCCCAGGACTGGGAAGTGGAGAATGACTCTTACTCACTGGAGACAACTCAGCAGAGTCTGCATAATAAACCTTCCTAAATGACCTTTGCATTCCATCAGTTTCTCCACATTTTACTTTTTCCAATTTACTGCTTCTAGAAACACAACACCCACGCCTTTGTCTAATTATTTCTCCACAATTTATTGCTCTTTGTTAAAATGATATATAAGGCCTCATGTCTAACAACGTCTTTGGGGTTTCCACTTCTTTTCTGTGAGGATCCCTGTATGCATGCAAAATAAACTTGTATCCTGTCAATCTGTCTTTTAGCGGTTTAATTCACATACTCCATTACTAAACATAAGACTTTAGAGGGAAGAGTGTTTTTATTCTTGTCTACTTTCTCCACAGTATTAAAATATGGTAAAAATGCTATAATTTGATTGGGAAAGAAAGTTGGGAAACCCAACACAAACCTGACATACCTTGACATGTACACTGAATCGCTTATTTGAAAAAAAACAATCCCAATTTTCTATTTCATCAAAAAATAATGAGAACACTTCTTGGGACTATAATGAGTCAGAGAGAGTCATCTAGTATCTAGAGAATGAGCAGACACCACAAGATAGACCAGATAATTAAGGTTCAAGCAGAAGGTAATACAAGGAAGCACCAAAATGCAAGTATGACATATTGGTAGAGAAAGAAGATGTAACAACATACTGTATAGGTAAGGGTGCCGATTAAGCTAATTAAAACCTATGCGACCTCATTTCCTTTTCTTGACAAGTGTCGTAGCTACCAGACATCTATGTGGATGTTATGCATATATTTGTAAACAATTTCTGTATACCTTTATCAAGTAAGTGAGCTTCTATAAGCTTCAGTTATATATAAATATGTTAAAAACAGTAGTTCTTAAGGTTGCAATAAGGAACAAGGATCATGAATACAAATGTAAAATCTGTATATGAAGCCCATAATACCTAACAGTTACTAATATTATTACTATCATCAAAATTTGTTTGGATAAAGGTTATAGTTCTCATAGTATTAAATTGTGCAATTTGGAAGATACTGGTTGGCACATTGTGAACAATACTGAGATAGTAACTTTGTTGCTAGAACTGATGTCTGGAGATTTAAATGCAAAGAAAGCAGAAGTTAACTTATTAATTACTCAGACTAGACTCTTGAACCTCTAATTTATACTTCAGTGCAGTGATTAAAAACATAAGTTTGGAAAAAAACTGCTTGAAGTTAAATCCCAGCACTAATTCTCATTAGCATTTTAAACCTTCAGAAAAGTTTTAATGTTGTGAGCCTCATATTTCTTATCTGTGAATGATAACAATAATACACTTGAGTTAAGGCATACAAAGCACTTAAAATAGTTCTTTGCACTTCATGTTCAACAAAGGTTTGTGATTTCCTTTAGCACTGGCAGTACTCTATCACTTTTGTAAATCATATGCCACAATTTCATTCTTTAGAGCTAATATCTATAGGGGCACTGAAAATCCACAGAATATATGAAAAAAATTATATAGAGAGAGCATTAGTTGACTTCTAACTTTCATATGTAGTAGCAGGACTGATCCCAAACTATGAGAATCTAATGCCTGATGATCTGAGGTGGAGCTGAGGCAGTGATGCTAGCGCTGGGGAGCGGCTGCAAATACTGATGAAGCCTCCCTCATTAGCCGCTCACCTCCTGCTCTGTAGCCAGTTCTTAACAGGCCGTGGACCAGTACTATCTGTGGCCCGGCGGTTGGGGACCCCTGGAGTATGATATTGGCAATAGTCTCTGCAGTTCAAGTTCAGATGATTTCATATCCCCATTTTAATAATAAACTACCAAACTAGGTTCTTAAAAGAATCCCTGACCAGAACCAGGACTGATCTCAAACTATGATATGGACTGAGATTAACCAGAATCCAAGGGGCACCAATTATAGCAATTATAATTTTTGCGAAGGAATTCATTGATTATCAACTTAAAAATGGAAAATTACTATTGTATTTTATGGGTTCAAGTTGTGCAAAAATATGCTTTATTTTTTCTTATATGTGTTTGTCTTGTAGTTATAAAAGTATGTATTATTACAGAGATACATTAGCACTTTCTTGGCTGGCTGACCTTTTTTCATTTGTTAGTTTTTACTTTTTAAATTTTTAATTCTACTTCAGATTTTTAAAATAAAATAAACTTGTGTTTTCCCATTTTATTGAAATTTTGTTATTTTTAATGAATGTGAAAGCAAACAAATTAATAGGGTTACTGGCTAAACAAATTAAGACCTTTAAAATATCCAATGTGATCTGCATAATGGTCTTTGTAAAGGAAGCTGCCTGAAGAATTGCACTCTAGTTCTGTGCTGTCATAATTAACCACATGAACTCTGAATCTCAAAATAAGGTCACAGTATTCTCACTGGGAAAGCAAGCAGGGTTCAAAAGGTGCTTTTTGCAACTGCTTGCTTGGAAAGGAAGATTGAGGGTTGTTCTCAGTCTACGGAAAGAGTAGGTTTGGGGGCTCTGCCCTAGAAACTATCACTGACTCAGTCTAGGGTCATCTACATTCTGAAATAGATGACTTGTCATACTGCTTCATATTTAATGATGCTGTCAGTCCCTGGGGATAAAAGAAGATTGCGTAGGTCTTAGTTACTACAGAACACAAATGACTTCTGTATATACGATGCTTCTGATGATGATAAAGTTCACATTGAGTTTTTAGAGACTGTGACAATGAATCAGAATCATTTATTGAACAAATCATAAGTCAAACACCAACCCAAATGAAATGAACAGTGAAAACAAGTATTTTTAGAAAGAAATTTAAGTAGTTTAAGGACTCTCAAAATACCAGCCATTATTTTACATTATTTACATAGTTTACATTATTATTATAATGTATGATAATAGTTTACATTATTAACAGTTTTCAATGAAAAATGACTTATAGAATTGCTATAAGAGAATAATAATTTCCATACATTCTAGAGGAATGTATATTTACATTTAGAGGATGATAAATCTACCTCTAAAATTTTCCCCCAACATTTTACTGTAAAAATTTTCTAATAGAGAAATGAGGAAATTTTTAAATTTTTTTTTTTTTTTTTTTTTTTTTTTTTAGGCAAAGCAACCCTTGGTTGACCTCAAAGACTGCAAGGACCTTAACAGCTTACAATTCCTTATTTATTATTATTATTATTACGCCTACAGCACCTGGTCTTCCCTAAGTGATCTCACATCCAAGTACTAACCAGGCCTGACCCTGCTTAGCTTTGAGATGGGATAGAGCTTGTTCAGGGTGGCATGGTTGGGAAAATTTTTATAATGAAGACTTAATATGCCCACCAACCAGATTCTCCATTATATTTTGCATGCTTACTTAATACATATCTATCCACTATGCATAGCTTTATTCATCCATTACTCCGCCTTGTTTTCTGTTGTATTTCAAATTTCAGACATCAGTATATTTTCCCAGAATACTTCAGCATGCATATTATTATAGTTTAATATTTGTTTAGTTTTTCTTCTGACATAAATTTACATATAATAAAATGAACAGATATGATCTGTTCATTTGTCGAGCCTTGACAAACACACAGATGTGTCTCTTAGAACTTATAATGAGCAACTAGAAAAAAATTTTAAACTGTTAATGTTTAGCAAAAACTCTAAGACTAATAATGGAGTTTCAGAAGCAGTATTCAAAGGTTGAAATTTTATCAGAAAAATATCTCTAAAGGATTTTCTGCACCTCTCAAATTATTTAAATAACTAAACATGACCTGGAAATCAGGTGGGAGAATAGGAGAATGACGTACTGGCCAGATTACCAAATGGCAGCCAATGAAATCAATGAGCTGCACAAACAGAAAGAAAAAAAAATGTTTTTCAACTTGAAAAGTAAAATAATTTTGTGACAAAAATTCTCCAGATAATAAAAGGATCATTTCTGAACCATAGAAATACAATTCAAAGTAGTTCAGCTTTGCCAGAAATGGTAACGAACAGTGATATGTGTCTTGGGAGGAGGATAAAGAACTTTGGATTCTCTGAACTTTATTTTAGGACTCAAAGCAATTTAGAAAAATTCTCCCTGGAAATCAAGGTGCATATGTTTATTAGGTATGTTTTCTATCATTCTGGTTATTGCGGGCAACTTTTGACAATGTTTTTTAAAATTATTTTTAGAGCAATTTTAGGTTCATAGCAAAGTTAGAGGAAGCCAAAGAGATTTCTCTAGTATGCCCCCCAAATATGCATAGACCCTCCATTATCAACATCCCCAATCCAAGTGGTACACTAGTTAACAACTGATGAGCTTACACTGACAAATCATAATCACCCAGAGTCCACGGTTTACCGTACGGTTTACTTCTGGTGTTGTACGTTCTATAACTTTGGACAAAGGTATAATGACATGATCATTATAGAATCATACAGTGTATGTTCACTGCTTTAAAAATCCTCTTTGCTCTGCCTATTCATCCTTCCCACCCCAACCTTTGACAATCACTGATCTTTTTACTGTCTCCATAATTTTGCCTTTTACGGAATGTCCTATATGGAATCATCTAGTATGTAGTCTTTTTAGATTGGCTTCATTCACTTAGTAATATGTATTTAAAGTTCCTCCATGTTTTTTCATGGCTTGACAGCTCTTTTCTTTTTAGAGCTCAATAATATTACATCATCTGAATGTATCACAGTTAATTTATCCATTCACCTACTGAAGTTCACCTTGGTTGCTTCCAAGTTTTGGTAATCATGAATACAGCTGCTATAAACATCTGGTATTAGGTTTTTGTGTGGATATAAGTTTTGAACTCCTCTGGATAAATAACAAGAAGTATGATTGCTGGGTTGTATAATAAGAGTATGTTTAGTTTTGTAAGAAACCACCAAATTTGCATACCATTTTGGATCCCCACCATCATAAATGAGAGTTCCTGTTGTTCCACATCCTTGCCAGTGTTCCAGATTTTGGCCATTCTAATAGGTGTGTAGTTGAAACTCACTGTTCTATTTTGTATGTCCTTATATTTACGGCATATGATGTCCATATGCTGTTTTTCATATGCTTGCCACCTGTATATCTTCTTTGGTGAGGAGTCTGTTAAGGTCTTTGGATATTTTAATTGGGTTTTTGCTTTCTTATTGTCGAGTTATAAGAGTTCTTTGTATATTTTAGATAAGTCCTATATAAGATAGTCTTTTGCAAATATTTTCCCCTGGACTGTGTGTGACTTGTCTTCTCAACCTCTTGACAGTATCTTTCACAGAGCAGAAGATTTTAATTTTATTGAAGCCCAGTTTATCTATCATTTCTTTTATAGGTGCCTTTGGAATTGCAATTACAAGGTCATCGCCATACCCAAGATCATCAAGGATTTCTTCTGTTATCTTCTAGGACTTTTATAGTTTGCATTTTTATTTAGGCCTACGATCCACTTTCAGTTAACTTTTATGAAGAATATAAGATGTGTCTAGATTAATTTTTGCTCCACTACTTTACTGTGTTGCTTTTGCTCATTTATCAAAGATCAGTTGACTACATTTATGTGGATTAACAATTGTTCTTAAACTACATGAGTCATCACTTTTCTAGCTTCCAATAACTGTTTCCTCACTGCTTTTCCAACATAGACTGTTTACTTGCCATTTTGCTAGCATTCACCAACTATTTCTTTGTGCCTCTCCAGCTTCCACCTCCCACTCAGTTCCATAGACTATGCCATGTTTAGATTTTTGTTATAGTCCCAGTTTCAGCTACCAATATCTTTATTGGTTATCTATTTCTCCTAAATAAACTACCCCAAAACTCAGGAACCTTAAACAATCATTTACTAAATCATAAATCTGAGGGTTTACAATTTGAGCTGTGTTCAGTTTAGATGCCTCCTCTCTTCTGTATGGTGTTCACTGGGCTCCTCATGTGTTTGGCTCCCACTGGAATGGAGGGTTGGTGAGAAGTTTGGGCACATTTTTCCAAATTTTCTCAAGTTCCAGAGGCCTAATTTATTTTTTTCACATGGTCATGGAAAAGTTTCCACAAATGAGAAGGCATAAGGGATTTTGAAGTCTCTGCTTGTCAGATATGCTAATAACTCAATGCCTCCCACTCCAACCAAAAGAAGGCTCCTGATCAAGTCCAGTGTCAATATGGAAGAAAACAATATAAGAGCATGGAAACAGGAGGTGTGATTCATTGGAAGCTATTACCAGAACAATGTACCACAGACAGCATTCAAAAATGACAGAGGCCAATGTCAGCACTTAAAAGAGGCAAGGCCATTATGGTTACTGTAATAGGCTATAGATATAATAAACTTTTACTGTAGTTTCTCAGGGTAAAATTCATAATTCTTTGATAACTTACTTCTGAAGAACCTTGACCATCCCACAATCATCATGATGTTTCACCTCATTGATGTCAGTTTGCTCAGAAACTTCAGTGATGCAGGAGGTACATACAAAGTATCTCACACACCTTGGTAAGATATACAAATGAAAGTAGGAAATTACGCTTAGAAGGACTGAGGGGCTTACTATCTCAGTGAATTTTCTGGAGGTCCAATGTCAGATTATTCTCTCAGAAGTGAAAAATAAGGTTCTGTCCCTTGTGCTACCACTAAGCAATAGCTACATAATCTGCTGGGCTTTTTCAGATTTTGACTCGAAATTTACCAATTGGTTGTGCTGCTCCTTTATGTCTACTGAAGAACCTGTCAGGCTGCCTGCCTAATGGGGTTCCCAGGACAAAAGAATGCTATTTTTTTTCCTTTTTTTTCATTTTTCATGGGAAGCTGAACTGCTACTTGAACTTTGGTTTCAATTCTCAGCAGATACATTGGAGTTCAGACTATCGGTGGAAGATTTGCAAGCATATTAGTGCCTATGATATGCCCCAGAAGAAGAAACACCATGCAGTGTTTGTTGAAAAGCAATGTTCCATTATCAAATAATTATTCAAGCTTTGAGAAACAGATCCTTGCTGAATTCTATAAGCTAGCAGGAAAGATCTGACCATAGAACACAACTGACGATTAAGCTAACCAGCCCCAAAGAACTTGGATATTATTTTGTCTTTTACTTCATAGAGCTGTGTGCATGCAGCAGAATTCTATGATTAAGTGAAAGTGGTATATTTAAGTGCAGGGGACAGCAGTTTCTGACAGCAGTGTAACAGAAAGACACATTAGTTGCTCTTATTTCCAATAAACCTATTTCTGCTTATAGCCTCAAATGGCGTTTCATATGACTGTCATCCAGAAAGAAAATATTCATGCCTGGTCTACAGATAGCTATGCAGTATATCCTCTTATTTGTCAGACGTGGACTATCATAACATAACATTCCCATCTAGGAGAAGCTCTAGTAGAGAGAGAAATAAAAGAAAGAAAAACATCCCTTGAAGTAGAACTTCAAATAACCCATCAAGTTATTTACTTCACTAAGAAAGATACATGGACAGAGGCATATGTATAGGTTTTTCATGACTACTTACAAGCCAAGTTGCAAGATGGTGAGGAGTTTGAAAGAAACAAAACTGGAAGGCTGGTTACAAGGAGCCCTTAAATGAAGGTAGGCAAAAAGCTCTCTCAGAATGCACCCAGACTTTGGCAATATTTCTAAGACACAAAGGCTCCTCCTTTACAGAAAACTCTATAAAATAGGTAACTTATGCTGTGGATTTATGTCAGCTAGTTTTCGAAAACATATCAGGGTCAGCTCAAAGAGCTCATGAATATAATGGCCATGGTGGCAGGGATGGAAGTTATATATGAACTCAACAACATGGATTCCTCTTTACCAAACCAGAACTGGCACCTACTTGCTTGCTGCATCATTTTCCAACAAAAGAGACAAATGCTGAATCTCTGATATGGAGCCATGCTCTGGGATGTACTAACCTAGTGTATCTAGTGGCATGTTGAATAATTGTTTCTTTTAGTTACTAAAACAAACATTTATCCTTGATAAAGATTCTCTAATCTTTCTGACCTGGTATCTTAGCTAAAGATTTCATTCTTTAACTCGATAGTGCTAGAAAGTGCTCAATTATTACTCCTCCTTCAATTCTTCCAAACATTTGATAATTATCATATGACATACATCAAATCTTCTTAAAATACCTAGAGTAGATTGTTCTCTTTGTTGTAGTATGACTCCCATACCTAAGTCTGAATTAAAGAACTATAATTTTACCATTTTTTTCACTTTAAATCATTCTTCCAAATAAATGCTTAATAATTACTAGCATTATTAATTTACTCTCCCACATCAGTTTACTTACCCTCCATGTTAATCTGTGAAGTTGTTGCCATTGACACCAAGTAAAACTATCACCTACTTTGGGAAAGATATTTCCAGCCAATGATGACATCTTTCCTCAAAATTCCAATACTTTCAGCACATTAGTTGTGTCTGCATGTTATTAAATACATCTTTCTTTTTTACATAATATTTAATAGATTTTCGTATTGTCCTAATATGACAAAACTCAGAGAAATAACAGATTCTCTATATTATTTTGATTTTTTTCTTGTATTCAAATGAGAGTTCAACAGTAAGTCTCTAGTGAATGTATTCAGTATAACTCTGTGAAATATTTTAATTAACTAACTTTGGAAACTGTACTTTGAGGTATTAATCTTATGCTATATACACCTTAAGTTAAAGAATAAAATGTAGTCAAATAGTTATGATTAGAGTAAAAATTATACATACATGCATACATACATACATACATACACACATACTTTTAATTAACAAAATTTAAACTCCAATGTATATAATGCTTAAATAATGTAGTTTTCAAAAACTTATACATATATTTGTACTAGAAATATATAGATTTATGTACATTCATATGCATATTAATTTACACTAACTATAGTAACAAGATATTGATAACAAAAAGTGTATAACAATACAAAGAGACCAATTACAAAAATTACATTTTTATACATGAAAAAATTCGAACATGGACTGGATATTAGTTTATACTGAGATTTTAAAAAATTTTTTTGAATGAGTAAGAAAAATCATTATAGTTATAGTAAAGAAGAAGAATATCTTGTGAGTTATATATTAGATTTTTTAAGTTTAATATAAACAGTTTTCTTGAATTTGCTTTAAAATTCTCCAGCAATAGTGCATCATCACAGTTTTGTTTCAATTGTAAAAATTACTTCAGCTTAGAGATGCATAAAAAGGGATATATTTACTATTCTCTCTAGTTGTGAGTGTGCTTGAATATTTCTGTAATAAAATGCTTTAGGATGAGAATATAAAACAATCATTTAAAAAGTGAGTAACAGGTGATTTTACAAATAACTATTTGTTTTACAATTCAATAAAATAATATTTATTACATAAATATTATAAAAAACACCAGGTCCCATGTCTTTTATACGTATGTTAAGGAGAAGAAAACAAATGAACCCAGGCTGAGAAGAAATATATTATTTAATTTAAAAGATCACCTTTTTTCATGTTAGAACAATGAGATGTTTATGTTGAACTGCAATGTTTTTTAATTACTCACTCAGTTAAACACCTAAAATGCCAGTTCAGTTACTTCTCTTGAACTTGGTTTTTCATGTACTACTAGCATCTTTAAAAAGCAAATTAATTTTACATCAACTCTTACATTTCAATCACTCGTTACTAAAAAACTTATGCAGGACCGGGTAAATTCCCCTGAGTTGGGGGAGATGAAGCCCTGCACTGAGGGAAAAGGGTCATATATGACAAACTCATAACTAACATCATACTAATAGTGAAAAGCTGAAAGCCTTTTCTCTATGATTAGGAACAAAACAAAGATGCTCACTTATGCCATTTATACTCAACATAGTATTGAAAGGCCTAGCTAGAACAACTAGATTAAAAAAAAAAAAAGAAATAAAAGTCATCCAAATTGGGAAGGAAGATATAAACTGTCAGTATTTGTACATGGCATGATATTATATATATAAGATCCTAAAGATGCCAACCAAAAACTAGTAGAACCAATAAATAAATTAAGTAAAGTTGCAGGATACAAATATGTAAAAATCTCTTGCATTTCTATATACTAATAGCGTATTACCAGAAAGAGAAATAAAACAATCCAACTTACAATTACATCGAAAGGAATAAAATACCTAGGGATAAATTTAATTAAGGAGGTAAAAGGGCTGTGTATTGAAAACTACAAGATATTAATAAAATAATTTGAGGACAAAAATAAATGCAAATTTATTTTGTGCTAATGAATTAAAAGAATCAATATTGTTAAAATGACCATAATATTCAAAGCAATCTATAGATTCAATGTAATTCCATTCAAAATTCTAAAGACCTTTTTCCAAGAAATAAAAAAAATCTTAAAATTTATATGGAACCACAAAAAAACCCAAAGAGCCAAAACAATCTTGATAAAGAGAAACAAAGCTGGAGGCATCATACTCTTTGATTTCAAACAATATTACAAAAAATATAGTAATTAAAACATTATAGTATTGGCATAAAAACAGACACATAGATCAATGGAATAGAATAGAGAGCCCAGAAATAAGCCAACCCATGCATATATGGTTGATTCACTTATTAGAAAGGAGCCAAGAATATACTGTGGGAAAAAGACAGTCTCTTCAAAAAATGGTCTTGGGAAAACTGGGCAGCCACATACAAAATAATGACACTTGACCACTATCCTATACCATAAACAAAATTAACTTGAAATAGATTAAAGACTTGAATGTAAAACCTGAAACCATATAACTCTTCGAAGAAAACAAAGGCAGTAAGCTCCTTTGACATAGGTCTTCGTGATGATTTTTTAAATCAAACACTAAAAACAAAAGCAACAAAAGCAAAAATAAATAAGTGGGACCACATCATACTTAAAAGGTTCTGCACTGCAAAAGCAACCATCAACAAATGGGAGAAAATATATGCAAATCATGTATCCAAAAAGGAGCTTAATATCCAAAATATATAAAGAACACATGCAACTCAGTAAGAAAAAAAAAAAAATTAAAAATAGGCAGAGAACTTAAATAAACACTGCCAAAGGAGACACACAAATGACCAACAGATACATAAAAATGTCTTCAACATCACTAACCATCAGAGAAATGCAAATCAAAACCACAATGATATATCCTCTCACATCTGTTAGAATGGCTATCACCAAAAAGAAACAAAGAAATGCCAAGTGTTGGTGAAGATGTAGAGAAAAGGGAACCTTTGTGCACTGTTGGTGTGAATGTAAACTGATTTAGTCACTCTGGGAAATATTACGGAGGTTCCTCAAAAAATTAAAAATAGAACTAGCATATACCCAGAAGTTTCACTTCTCAGTATATGAAGGAAACAAAATACACTAACTCAAAAGGATATATGCACCCTCATGTTCATTGGCATTAGTTACAATAGTCAATCAGTAGATAAATGAACAAAGATATTTTATATATATACAATGGAATATGATTCAGCCATGAAAAATGAAATCATGCCATTTGTGATAATATTGATGGACTTTGAGGGCATTATACTATGTGAAATAAGTCAGATGGAGAAAGACAAACACTGTATGATCTCTCTTATATGTAGAATCTGCAAAACAAAACAAGACAAAACAAACTTATAGATAAAGAACACTTTTGTGGTTGCCAGAGGCATTGGATGGGCATTGGGAGAAATGGGTAAAGGGGACAAAAGACAAAATGAAAAAATAAAATTAGAATCAAAGGAAAAAAAGACAACCTCAGGCAACCAAAACAGATATTGCCAAGTCTAGGCGCAAAAATTCGTTATTTTAGATACCTTTCAGAAGGGTTTGGTCAGCTGGTTTCCTAAACCCATAACGAATTACTAGTAAAAAAAAAAAAAAGGAAAGAAAGAACAAGAAAGAAGGAGAGAAAGAAAGAACAAGAAAGAGAGAGAGAGAAAAGAAAAGAAGAACGAAAGAAGAAAAAGA
>NW_006431918.1:16200912-16224218 GCF_000325575.1 Pteropus alecto | reverse complement strand
AAGGAAGGAAGGAAGGAAGGAAGGAAGGAAGGAAGGAAGGAAGGGAGGGAAGATAATCAGGAAACCATGGCCATCTACTCCAAATAAAAATTCATTATCTTTTGCCATATACTATGGGAAAAAGACAGTCTCTTCAAAAAAGGACCTAAGCCAATTTTCAGACCTGGAACCTATTGAGTGTAAGAGAGGCCTGATCCAAAGATGCAAGAATCATGCAACACTGTGGCAAAGATATTTCATAATGAGTTCTGAATTCTTTCCAAAGGGGTATATGGACTTTTACTTTGGTATTCATATCCTGGGAAAGAAGAATGCCCAAACATTTGGGGACTATTGGACAGAGTCCAAATTAATATTGATACTTGAGGATCCATAGCATTTTATGGATTTCTGTTGAATGAGTGTGGATGAGTAGTACATTAAGTCTGTGATCAAATCTGGTTCACAGTAATCAACAGGTTTACAGAGCCTCTGGTGGTAATTTTCTGATTGCCAAATGTACAACTGAAATGGATATATTCAATAAAAGGTCAAAACCCTATATTGGTTTTCTGGTCTCTGGGGTAGAAGCTGTCATAGGTAAAGATCAGTTGGAAGTCTCTGAAATTACCTCCCTCCTATTCATAAAGAAAATAAATCAAAACCATGCCGTGTTCTGAAGGAGTAGCAGAGATTAGTGCCAACCTTAAAGACTTATAAACAGTATTAAATCTACTAGTGCAGCCCATCAAAATCCATATAAATCTTGGAAGGTAAATGACAGCTGCAAACCATCAGTGGTCATTATTATAGCTGGTATGCCAGAGGTGATATCTTCACTTTAACAGATTAACACAGCATTAGACACATGATATCTGGCCACTGATCTGATAAATTTATTCATTTTCATTCCTATTTGAAAGGAGGATCAGAAATACTTTGCATTTACTTGAGACAGCAGTCTGTCCTTACAAGGTCTCGTGGTCTTCTCCCATGGCTATGTTGTCTCTTCTGTTTTCTGTCATAATGCATTCCAAAGAGAACTGAAACAGCTAAATATCCACAAGAACAGCATATTGGTATACTCTAAAAATATCATGTTAATAAGACTGATGAACAAGAAGTGACAAGTCTATTAGAATCCTTCATAAGACACACTCCAGAAAGTGTGAGATAGATCGAGATCAGGATATTGGTTTCAGAGTTTCAAGATATGAAGTATTACAGAATATCTGAAAATAAGAGGCATAGTATCGCAGCTTACAAATCCCATCACTAAGAAGGAAGCATGATACTCAGTAGGCCCTTTCAAATTTTGGAGAATGCACAGACTACACTTAAGAACACTATTCTGACCCATAAGCTAAATGACATAAAGTGCTACTAACTTTAAGTAGAACCTGGAGTGGGAAAGCACTCTAAAGAAGGTTCAGGCTGAGGCAGAAGTGGCCCTGCCACATGTGCCATATAACCTATCAGAGTAAATGCTATTACAGGTTTCTGTTGAGGGGAAAGATGCTATATGGAGTTAATGGCAAGCCCCAATAAAAGAATCACAAGATAAATGTATCAAGTGATAGGTAAAAATCATGTCATCTGCAGTAGAAATTTATATGCTTTTTGAGAAACAAATCCTGTTATATCACTGGGTCCTGCGATATTAAGTGGACTTGTGTCAGAACCACCCTTTATGAGCTAAGATCTGTCAGATCAACCAAATAAGGTCAGATTCAATCAGCAGCAATCCATTATAAAATGAAAGTGAAATATTTTGCATCAGATGTGAAGAAGACCAAAAGATAGAAGCTGTATAAGTAGGTGATCCAAACTCCTAAAGTATCAACAACTATTATACTGGCACTTCTTCCTCAACTCAGCTCTGTATATAGGTATAAATGTTAGCTGCACTCGGGAGTGGCTCTGAAAATAGTAGAGAGAGAAATTCTCCCTCTATTAATTCTCCTTCTTGGGCACTCAAGACTACCCCCCAGTGTGAAAAAAAATAATGGTCACAAGTTAGAATATATAGTACTCATGGGCAGTGGTTAAGTTAAATTGACTGGTTGATCAATTCATTGTTTTCACCCAGGAACTGACTTGATCTTCATTAATAATCCATGCTATTTGCCTACTACCTTGTCATTTTTCTATTCTCTCTCTAAATCTCTCTTCTCAAAAGATCAATAGTTTTGAAAGTTCAATTTCATTATTTACTTGGTAAATAATTGCTCTGTCCAATACTTGCATGTTTATATAACAAATGGCTCTACTGAGAGGGTTAAACATTACTTCCCAACTCTTTTAGACTAATGCTTTATTTAGGTAAAGTGGAGCATGGAGTGAAATAGTGAGGAGTGTCTCGATGGAGAGGCCTTTTGAATGGTGGGATGCATATACAGAAGTGTCATGATAAAAAAATTTCTGACTAGCTCAGCATGTACCAAACTCTGCAAATTAAACTCTCTATATAACCTCCAATTATGCCTTTGAAAGTGAATATAATCTTAATACTCAACCCCACCATATGTCACATAGATTACTCTCTGTTAAGTGTTCATTTGCAATCATCATCTATATAGTTTTTAATCAATTTTAGGCTACTTCCACTTATTGGAGAACAAAACCATCGCAGTATATAAGGCAAGGTTTTTATGTCTAAATGCATCCTATCTGTAACAGGCAATATTTCAAAAACCCATATGATCACTTATGAACTAGCAACCTGACAAAGATGACAAATAATTAAAATAATACTACAATTAAAGTATTTAAAGATGATTCTTCTGCTATTTCTGAGTCAACTATATTATTTTCTATAATTGTGCATTTTAATGTATTATCATTAAAATTTTGAAAATTTCTCAATACAGAAAACAAATGTCTTCTCTCGAATTAATCTGACCAATGTCTTCATGTAGAAATTATTCTCATAGATACCTTATTCGAAATGTTAAGTTTTTAGTGTTGCCCTGGAATTGGCTACTATAGTCAAAATGTATTGTTAGAAATGTGCAAATTATGCTATATTATAGATATACACAAAAATTGGAGCCATGAGGAATTCCTTCCAGTATTATGAAGGCTGCTCATCAAATGGTGTTTGCAGTGCCACAGTGACATAAATCCAGTATTCATATATGTGCATCTACAGCCAAATTCTCTATTCTGTTTCAGTCATCTATTATCTATCTTTATGACAGGACAGTGTTATCTTAAATGGTATAGCTTTATAATATGCCATTATATTTAGTGATGTAAGCACCACAAGAAAGTTCCTTGTTTTCAGGAGTCTCTTGGTTATGATTTTTGCTTTGTATTCCCATGTAAAATTTAACATCAAGTTGTCAATTTCAACAATAACAATATCAACAACTATTTCAATTTTACCTTATCTTTTCAATAAATGGTACCTCTTAATAAAAATCCACAATGAAAAACTGATTCTTATTTCAAAAGTTATGCTACACATAGAAATCCATTCCCAAATCACTTATTATAAAGCTACAGAACTGAGAGAGTATGGTACTGATAAAAGAACAGACAAATAGCTCAATGGAACAGAATAGATAATGCAGAAAATAGATGTACCTAAAAATAGTCAACTGATAATTTACAAAGAAGTCAAAGTTATAAATTGAGCAAAGATAGTTCTTTCAACAAATGGTGCTGGAACAACTGGATATCCACACATTAAAAAAAAAAAAAGAATCTAGACGCAGATCTTAAGTCTTTCACAAAAATTAACTCAAAGTGGATCAAAGACTTAAGTAAAAGTGTAAAACCATAATACTTTTAGGAGGTAACATAAGAGAAAACCGAGATGACCATGGGTATGGTGATGACTTTTTAAAAACAACACCAAGGGCATGATCCATGTAAAAATAATAGATAAATTGAACTTCATTAAAATTAAAATGTCTGTTCTGCAAAAGTCAACGTCAAGAGAATGAGAAGACAACTCACAGACTGCGAGAAAATATTTGCAAAACATAAAAAGTTATTAAAGGACTATTATCCAAAATATACAAAATATTCTTAAAGCTCAACAATAAGAAAACAAATAAAAATATATAAGTGGGCCAAGGATCATAAGAGAAATCTCACCAAAGAAGATACACAAAGAGCAAATAAGTATATGAAAAGATACTCCACATTATGTCATCAGATAAGGGAAACGCAAAATAAAACAATGAAATACCACTATGTATCTATTAGAATGGCCAAAATTGGAAACACTGATAACACCAAATGCTGGTGAGAATGTGAAGCAACAGGAACTCTCATTTCTGATAGAAATGCAAAATGGTACAGTTTGGCAAACAGCTTTGCAGTTTCTTACATAACTGAACATACACTTATCATACACTTTCCAGAGATTACACTCCTTAATATTTACCCAAAGAGTTGAAAATTTATATCTACACAAAACCCCTGCTTGAATGTTTATAGCAGCTTTAGTGATAACTGCCGAACTTAGAAGCCATCAAAATGTCCTTCAGTAGGTGAATATATATAGAAGTGTGGTACATCCAGAAAATGAAATATTATTCAGCACTATAAAGAAATTAGCTATAACTAGCAAAAGACATGAAAGAACCTTAAATACATATTACTAAATGAAAGAAGCCAATCTGAAATTGGTGACTTACATATGATTCCAACTGTAGGTCATTCTAGAAAAGGCAAAACTATAGAAACAGTAAAAGATTCAGTGGTTGCCAGGGTTGGGGGTTGAGGAATTAAAAACAATTGGTGGAGCAACAGAAGAACTTTAGAGCAGTGAAAGTACTCTATATGACAACCATAATAATACAGATGTCTCATTATATATTTGTCCAAACTCACAGAATGTAGAATACCCAGAATGAGCCAAAATGTAAACTAAAGATTTTAGGTGATTATAACATGTAAATGTAGATTTGCCAAATGCAATAAATGTTCAACTCCGATAAGAGATGTTAGAAATGGGAAACACTACTCATGTGTGGGGGTAGCACATATATGGGACTATCTTACCCTCAATTTTAGTGTAAAACTAAAACTGCTCTAAAATATAAAGTTTTAATAAAAATGAATCAATGTATATTTCTGTATTAAAATACTATTTAATATAAACCATGTTATTATTCCAATTTGTACAGAAAAATAATTTGGCAAAATCTAATATCGATTCCTGATAAAAACTCAGCAAGCTAGAAATTGTAGAGAACTTCCTCCACATTATGGAGCATCTTTGGATAGCTTACAATACTATAATTTTTAATGGCAAAATTTTAACTCCTTTTCTTCTACAATTGCTTTTAACAGCTTCATTGGTATATAAACATATTTGAGACATGTATATAGACACATGTGCAACAGTCTTTAAAATGGACAGCTTGATGAGTTCTGACATATGTATACATCTGTGAAACCTCATCTGTGAAACTGAATATGTGTATAACCTACTCCCCGATTTCATTTATTATAGATCAATTTGCATTGTGTAGAATTTTATAAAATCAAATAATAAATTCCTTTGCTTTTGTTGTTAGCTTTTTTTCACTCAGTATACTTATTTAAGAATTATTTTCAGGTAAGACTACCTGTGCCTCTATGCCTCATTTATAATTTTCTCTTTATCTACCCAGAAAAATACTAAATATAATCTTTATTTACCCAGAAAAATACTAAAATTCTTAGCAATCTAGTAAGTATTACTTTCATGTGAAACCTTCCTATAGAAGCTTGTTCTTAAAATAATACATCCCTTCTCAAATGTCTCTCCCCCGTTACAGACTTCTATTTTAAAATTAATGAGGTTATGGGCAAAAAAGAACCCTCATACACTGCTGGTGAGAATGTCAATTGGTACAGACACTATGAAAAACTGTATGAAAATTCCTTAAAAAATTAAGAATAGAATTTCCATACGACCCATCAATACTTCTTCTGGGTATCTACTCCCCCAGAATTTGAAAACATTTACCCATAAAAAAGTTGCACCCCAATGTTCACTGCACCATTATTCATGGTGGCCAAGACATGGAAACAATTGAAGTGCCCTTTGATAGGTGACTGAATAAAGAAGATGTAGTACAATGGAATATTACTCAGCTATAAGAAAAGATGAAATACTGCCATTTGTAACCACATGGATGGATCTTGAGATTATCACACTAAGTAAAATAAGAGAAAAAGTTGAGAGACATATGATTTCACTCATACGTGGGATATAAAACTGAAAGCAACAAATGAACAAGACAAATAAAAACTCATAGACACAGATAACAGTTTAGCGGTTACCAGAAGGAAAGCGGGGAGAGGGGAGGTAGATAGGGGTAAAAGGATTCAAAGATATGGTGATGGAAGATTCGACTTTGAACATATTGACATATTGAACAAAAAATACAATATGCAGATGATGTATTATTAAATTGTACACCTGAAACCTATATAATGTCATTAACCAGTTACGCCAATACATTTAATAAAAAACAGCATGTAGTTTAATAATTCACAGATCTGTTTTTCTTACTCCATAGTAAACTCAATGAGGACAGACTCCAACTGTTTTTTTTTTTTTCACTTTTTCATTTCCAGGGGTTAGAATAGTTCATTTCATGCAAGTAAATCCAGATCCTTTCAAAATGCACAGGGTATTATTAAAAGAAATAAAGACTTTTTGTAAAGAGTGTGTTATGAGCTAAATTGTGTTCCTTCAAAAGTCATATGTTGAAGTTCTAATCCTCGGTACCTCAGAATGTGACTTTATTTGGACACAGGGTCTTTAAATAGCTATTTTTTTTAAGTTAAAATGAAATCTTAAGGTAGACCATAATCTAACTGGTGTCCTTAAAGAAGAGAACATTTGGACACAGATGCAGGGGAAAAATCATGTGAAGACACAGGGAGAAGATGCTCATTGGCAAGCCAAAGACAGAGTCCTCAGACCCTGTGACACCTTAATTTCAGACTTCAAGCCTCCAGAATTGTGAAAACATAAATTTCTGTTGTTTAAGCCATCCAGTAGGTGGTACTTTATTATGACAGCCCTAGTAATGTAGGAAAGCTCTGTAGGCCATAAATCAAATAAGCGATTTTATATATTTTGTCAAACAGCCTCAAAAGTGAATGCTTCCCTTTTTTAAAAATTTTATCAGTTTCAAGTATACAGTACACTGGTTAGACATTTGTATAGTTTATAAAACGATCCCCTTAATTGCTCTTTCTCTTCTCTGGCTCTCTGCCTAGCCCATACATTAATACTAGCTGCATTCCCTGTGCTGTGCTCCCTATCCCCGTGACCATCTATCAACTATTAATTTGTACTCCTTTAACCATTCACCCTATTCTCCCAGCCCCCAAACCCCCTCCCCTGTGGTCATCACCAGATTGTCCTCTATATTTGTGTGTTTTTGATTAGTTTGTTCTTTTTGTTCCTTAGATTCTGCATATAAGTGAAATCATATGGTATTTATCTTTCTCTCTCTGATGTACTTCACTCAGCATAACCTCTAGGTCCATCCATGTCATTGCAAATGGTAGGATTTCATTGCCCATCCATACCACATAAAATTTTATATTAATATTCTCTCACCCAATATTACATGGAAGCCAAATGTTTCATTAAGTTTAATTGGAACACTTGGACAAATTATTATGTTTTGTAACAAGCTGTCCATTACAATTATCCATAAAGTCTGTTACATGCTTCTGTTGTAATTTTTAAAAAATTAGACAATCTCATTTGTATTCAGTAACACTGTTTGAATGAACATATCTTGTTGGGTTTAGTCTCAGTACTCAAAATACCTTCATGTTTCTCTTTGAAAATAAAACCTGCTTAGTGTTTTGGGAGTTTGCTTCTGATCATATTTTCTTCCTTTACCTCATAAAAATTAATCTTCACTTAATCAAGGACAGTTATTAAACACATAAATTAGAGGAGCTCCATCCTGCAGATCATCACACCAATCAAATGTTACTATGAGAACATGAACCCATGATTTATAATAACCATAAATTAATCAGTATGTACAATGAATAATTCATTCCTATAGAGCCCTTGGATTGGGATCCTTTCATTTCTCCTAGCTCAGTGCTCTGGGAGAATTAGTGGAAAGAGATTTCATCTGACACCAACACACCTTTGTCTCTTTGAGGGAGTCAAGGTGATGTTTCATCAGCAGAATGGCCTCAAGTTGATTCTGTTCTCATTTCACCCTCCTGAATATTAATGAGCACAAAAGCATTTGCAGTGCTTCTTGTCTATGGTCTACTGGCCTCTTTTCATTACATATATGTTTAATTCATTTTTTAATATATAAATCATATATAATTTATATTAAATATGAACATCAGTAAAGAGGTATAACAGGATATATGAGAGAAAATTCTTTTTTCCAATACAGAAATACGGTAATTAAAATTTGCAAGTTAGTTTTCTTCTAACAGACTTCTATACTGATCATAATTGATACAGGTAGTAAGACAACTGAGAAAATGAACCATGGTCAAAAATAAAAATTAGTAAGTGACACAAGAGTACACCAAATCTGCAAGTGCATCAGGAATGAGTGCCTATGAACTGGGAATAGGAAGAAAGTCACAGGCAGATGTTTTAAGTTATAGCAGAAAAACAGCACGGAAGCATATAAAAATAAGTGTCCAGAAGAACATAGCTAAGGAATATGTTCAGGGATCTGAACATATTTGCCGCATACCTGATGATCAGGAGAATATCAGAAGATCAAAAGAACAGAAACAGAAATGGGCTTTAAGGCTAATTTAAATATAATAGAATCCCTTTCCCCAACAAATTATACTTACCATAAAAAGAATACATTACAGTTAAATAATTTGATAAGTCCATTGAACTGGAAAGTAGTAAAGCCTGCACTTAATGTCTACTCCCCCAGTGTTTAGTTTTTGAACTGCATTTGTTATACTGTGATCTTATTTTAATTTTTTTGTTCTCCTGGGATGGAGACTGACCAAAGAGCATGTACTTCCAAATAGAAGATGCATAATAAAACATGAGTTCAGAGTAGGAAATTATGACAGATTTTCAAAGTGTTTTTTGTTACCTACAGAAAAATCTGTTGCTCCCAGATCAATTCGAAGGGTATTGTTTTCTCTGTACTCATGTATTCCATCCTGTGCAGAGAAGATGAGCTCAAGAAAGGGGCTAGTTTCTCAAAGAGAAAGTATATATTTTATCTCCTAATTCTTTAGGGATGAGAGAAGGATTGAACAACGAGTAACTTCGGCATAAATGGAAGTGATGTCTGCTGCCTTGATAAACTAGAGAAAATACTAATTTCAGACTCAAGGCTAGACTTTCTTAATACTTTTAGGCAAGATATACACCTAGTGATAATCCAGGGGTTCAGAGGGTTCCCAGTAGAATTAAGATATTTGAAACCTATGAATAGATCTAACCACAGGTGGATGAGTCAAGAAATAATCACAGTACAGGTTCACTTCACTACACTTGAGGGGCTTGCAAGATACTGACAACAGTCACATGCTGCATGGTACATGGAAGCTACTGCTCTGAAGAGATATGTTTAGGTAAGATAGGCCCTTTATCTTTGGCATGGTGCAGAAAAAACAGAAAGTTTGGTATAAAGCCTGGAGAGAATAATAGTGCTCTAAAAGTTAACAGAGCATAACAAAAATAACCACTTAAATATTGTTGAGTGTAAGAGCAACTGACATTCTCCCCTAAAAACACACACGTAAGAAATTAAAAGACAAAATAAGAAGTCACTTTTTAACTGACATCTGATTAACATACAAAAGATGCACCGATCTCAAATGACCAGTTCAATGAGCTTTGACAATTGTATATACCCATGCAGCAGTTACCTGAATAGGATATAGAATATTTCCAACTCCCTGGAGAGTTCTCTCACAGCACATTCCTGTATACATGCTGTCTGCTAGACTAAAAGGGAAAACTTACTTCTATCATCACTGATTAGTTTTACAACTTCTAGTCCTATCTATCTATCATCTATCTATCATCTGTCACCTACCATCTATCATCTATCATCTATCTATCTATCTCTATCTCTCTATCATCTATCATCTATCTATCATCACCATTTTCATCTATCAATCATCTGTCCATCTATCTTGAGTAAATATGTATTGTGTTTTGCTTCTTTAGTCAATGACATGTATTTGTGTTATTGAGTGTATCAGTAGTTTCCTTCTTTTACTGCTAAATAGTATTCCATTGTACCATTATACCACACAGATTGCATATTTTTCCTTTACTGGACATTTGGACTGTTTCTGGTTTGGGGATTTTATAAATTAGCTACAGTGATAATTCTCAAACAAGACTTTTCTTATGTTTGTGTGTGGTGAGATGGGAAGGAGCAGAGTGAGGACTAAGGTGGCTGGCATCTATAAATGCAAAAATCTATAGGCTAAAAACTTCAATGATGAATTCCGCAGGGGTTTCTAGCAGCTGTGTTGTTTGTTGGCTAGTTCAGGAGTTAAAGTGGCTGGAGTCCTATAAAGAGCACGCCACTGGGAACTACTGTCACTCCTGCTATTTTGTTGATGTTGGTGGCCTCTGCCCTATTTCCTAGTCTTCTTTAAATGTCTCAGATTTGCCAGTAACTGCATGTGGTGAAACAAAAGTGAATCCTTTATACCAGCGGTTCCCAACTCCTGGGCCACAGATCAGTACTGGTCCGTGGCCTATTGGGAATTGGGCCACACAGAAGGAGGGGAGCAGTGGGCAAGAGCCAAGCTTCATCTGTTTTTGCAGCCACTCCCCAGTGCTAGCATCACCGCCTCAGCTCCATCTCAGATCATCAGGCATTAGATTTCCATTGGAGTACCGGTCCCTGGTGCTGCAAAGGTTGTGGACCTTTTTGCTACTTTATAGTGCTCAAAAAGTATAGAAAAGCTGGTTGCCCACCCTGCTCTCCTTTTCTCAGCAATGGGAACTCTTTCTCAAGCATGGGATTGTTCTCTTGGCAGTGCAGGCCTGGGGGAAGGGATGTTGCAGGCAAATGAAGCTGTTCTTCCTTCCCTTTCTGTGCAGTTATTCTTAGGCTGTTTATTCCGCTGTGTTACTAAAGGTTCTCAAGTAGACACCTAAGCTCTCCCACAGCTATTGTTGCTCATAGATAGCTTTCGTATTGTTCATTTTTGTGGGGTGATAATGGCTGGGGTTTCTTATTCCTCCAACTTGGTGACCTCTCCTGGAGTGATTTGAAGTTGTTAATACTGAATAAAACCATGACTACAAATATCCAAACCCAGCACAACTAAATTCCCATTCTGAGTCTGACAGAAAAAGCACAACCAAAACCAGTTAAAAAAAAATACCACAATCTCTATTTTTGTTAAACATACAATCTCCAGAATTCAAACAAAGTTATAAAACACATGAAAAGCCAGAAAAAAATAGTTATTTGTTAAATGATGAGAGTCAATAGAACTAGGCCCAAACATGATCTGGGTATTGAAACTAACAAACAGATATTAAAATGACTATTAATAATATATAAAAAGATTTAGTAGAAAATGTGGACAACATGCAAAATAAGGGGGGATTTATGCCTGCAAAGTTTTACCCTCTAATCTTGGCCCCTCCTCCATTTGTCCGTAAACCAGGCACGTACTCCCAGCACTCTGCTCATCTAGTTAAGTCTGAAGTAATGTATACAAGGAATTTGCTATTTTCTGCTTCTTAGTCAACTTTGGAAGCTACTTCTGGATACTTCTGGCTATGTAATCTCTTAGTTGTGGAACTTTTAATTTCATCTGTATGTTTGTTACTTCCAAATTCTTATCTCTAGTCCTGGCCTTGCTCTTGTACTCCTGTCTTATAAATCTAATTGTTTGTTTAGAACCCCTACTTAATCAAAGATACTTCAAACTTATCAAGGATAAAGTAGATTTTACTTTTCTTAAGAAGCCCGTTAACCTGCCATTTTCCCAAACATCTTACCTCAGTAAATATTACCTTCTATCTAGTCATAAAAGTCAAAACCATAAGACTCATCCCTAACTCCTATCTTTATACCATTTCTTATTTTATTCATCAGAATATTCAATAGCTTTCAACTCTAACCATATTGCAAATTCACTTCTCTGTCACCTGGGCAGAAGCAATAATGAAACTTATCTCCTTGTTTATGTGTATGCTTAATTCATCTATTCTCCAAATTACCTTCAAGGGTGATTTATGAAATGTATACATGAAAGCATATTGCTTTCTTGCTTAAAATTCTTTCTTTGTTCTCTCACAAACAAGAAAAAAAAAATCCAAATTTGATGTCTAGGATTCATAGCACACGTGATCTGGGCCATGCCCAGGGCTCGGATCTTATGTGTTTACTTGCTCACTTTCATCCAGTCTCTGTTTCCCAACACTACCAAGTCATTTACAGTTTAGAAGCTGTTCAATAGCTCTTTACTTTGCCCACAAGTCCGTTCTTCCTGTTTTTGTTTTATCTTGTTTTTGTTTACTTATTTTGGAGATTGACTACTTGTCTGTTGGTATAAGCCACTGAAAAGTACAAACCAGCAAAGTACAGGTGTTCTTTAATCACTATTTTACATCCCTAACTACATCACTAATATTTTTCTTTTAATAATAGCACTTAGTCCTATTTTACATGTTCTTATTTATCCAATTGTTTATTTTGTGTTACTCTGCTATTGTAGGTAAAAGTTTAATAAATATCAGAGCTTTCATAGCATTTTCAAATCCATATCTCCAGAATAAAAACAGTCCCCGATTATACAGCAGTATTCAATAAATGTTTGTTTAGTCACTAAATTTTAATTATTTGAGGATCGCAATATATACTTTGACATAATTGACATTTCATAAAGTTGTCACTACATTGCTTTATTTGCTTCTTAAATATTCCTCCAAAGAAGTTTTGTTTTTAAAAATAGTACAGATTTTCAAATCTTCAGAGGAGACTCTAGAGACATTTTATTCTCTCAACTTGACAAACACCTCCGTCAACATGCAAACTCTGGCATAAGCAAAATGCCAAAAAATAAAATATAAGCCATTAGTATTGTAGGAACTTATTTATTAAGCATTGTGGAGAATTTATTGACGACAGGAAAATATTTTGTTGCTGTTATCTGAGCTCATATCAAAACGACTTTGGTTCAGTCATTTGATTCAGATATTTTTATCCTAACACTTTCAAGTTGAATACTAAGACACAGACTAACATTACTGGCAAACATTAAATCATACTTGACAACAAAGTTTTCTTTATAAAAGCTGGGGATTAACTTCATGTATTTACAATATTAAATCAAATTAATTTCTCTTAAAAAATAAGATCTTCAATTTAGGCAACTCTGTTCTTATTTCAGCTGAAGGAGACATAATCACTGCATTATAATTATTATACCAGGACTCTCAATTCTAGAAATTTAACACCTGTTTAAGTAAATATGTGCTTATTTACATGTTAATGAATTAATGGGAGTAGCTGGCTCATACCAAATACTTTGCATTAATCCACAGGTATCCAAATCAACAAAAATATTTTAGGCTACAGATTTAGCACTGAAATAAGTTATAAACATTTAATATTCAGCAAGAGAGACTTTAGTTTTCCATAAGAATATTTTAACTTTCAAAAAGAAAAATAAGAAATGGTCCTAAAGAAGGGAACATATCTTTGATATCTGGGGCCCCCGGAAGACGTATTTTAGTACATTGCATATTGTCAATGTTTAAATGTCACTAATTACCTCATATAATTTTTTTGTTGTACGATCCACTTAAAACCTTGAAAATGATTTGTGTACATTTAAAATACACTTAATTTGTTTATATTATCGAGACTATGTCAACTACATAGATAATTTTAGTTCAGAATTCACTAAGCATATAATTGTAAATTTTATTGTTCAAAAAAAAATCTCAAAATGATAAATATCTGAGAACGTCCTATCCTCTGAATATAACTGCTGGCTTGTTTATGGTGTCTGCTTAAATTATAAATATCAAAAAATTGGTAAGTAAAGAATGAAACAGATTAATAATTATACTAAATTGTTTAGGCTAAAATATCACTTATTCCCTTCAAATCTTGATTATTTTCTATTCTTTATAACCTTTTAACATTATCCATTACAATATTAAATTCATTGTTATCCTATTTAATGCCAACACTGTTCTTCCTGGCCATGAAGGTCATGCTATTCACAGTCTTTATTTAGCTCAAGAAATGGTGGGCGATTTTAATATTATGAGCAATTATAACCTACTGGGAAAAGGAAATTTGCTGAAGAAGCCTCTTAAGAAGCAAATATGAATGTACTATTAATATCCACTTTTTTTAGCCAGTGGCCCTTCCCAAAGGCTTTAGAGCCTTAGAAAAATAAGAATACATAATGTGTTTTTCACATTTCCTATATTTGTCCTCAGTATTTTGTAAATATTCGAGTCAAGTAGAAACTGAACATTAGAGAAACAGAAAAAAATATCTTTCTAGCAATATTGTGATAAACATAGACGAAAACAGAAGCTTTGCTAACAATTTTACTATTTCGAAATGTGTAGAAAAAGTGTTCTATGTAGTAACTTTAGGTTATACTAAAAGTAGGTTATGGAGTCCTGGACCCTAAATTTTTCATTGGCTGTTTCTATAAATCACTTCCCACATCAGTATTGTCCTGTTTGCTACATCACAGAATTCTGAGCCCTTTCTCTGTTTAACTACTTGAGAAATTACGCAGGTATGATCATAGGCAGAACTTTTCCTCTCTTCATACAGTAACACATTTTATTTAGTTGTTAATGCATATGAACGTGCTTCTCTATTTTAGCAGAGTATCCTAGTAAGGAAAACTTTATAATGTGAAAGAATTTGCTGGTGTTTTAATGGAAAAATTTGGAAGAGACAGTAAGCAGAAGGATGAAAAGAGAAAGAGAAATAAGGTGGAGAAGAGTTGAATTCATCTCTCATTTTAGGATCAAGGGTCTTTCAAGTATGGGTTTTAAATATTATATCCAAATAATTTTTGATAAAATATTGTAATCTTTAACCACAAGATAATTTTTACAATGTATAATAGTGATAATTTTAGTAGTTATTCCCCAAATTTCCTTTTACTAAGTAACCTCTATGGCCAGTTATAAGGATTTTATGCTTTTTACAAATGGGGACTGTTTAAAAGCCCAGCAAGACTTAAAGTGATAGCAACGTAAAACTGTTAGTGTAGTGATTTGGGTTCATTTAACTGAAATTAAATTGTACCTCTCAAGTAAATTATAAACCCAAGATATAAAACTGGTGCATAAAAAACCTTTCAGAACAGTCTAAATGGCAGTGCCTCTGAAGTACTCCTATCTGCAGGACTGAGGAATGTCGGCCATGGAAAACACTGTGTATCATTTTGAAACAGTTTGATTTCTAGAAATTGCATTGCTTCCTTAAGTTCTATTTTTCTTTCATAATCTTAGCATAACAGTCATATCTTTCTCTTTCCTAATGCACACACCAGAGTTCTAAATGTTATTTGGAATAGAAGCAAAATTAATATCCCTTTTCCAAGACCCTATACCTGGCTATGTACTCTCAGTTTTATTTTGATTTATTTTTTTTCAAACCTACTAGCCCTTTATTTTCCACCAGGCAGATTTATTATTTACATTCTTATTCTGTTCTTCTTTGATGTTAAGTTGTTCTCGATAGTGTCATTATGATCTATACTTTGACATTCAGCTCAAAAATTTTTCTTCCACTAAGCAAAAGTGATTATAGTGCTTTATTTAGTGAAAAAAATAAATGATTACTCCTTTATTCCAATAATCATATAAATTTATACAAAAATTAATCTTTCACTAAATTAATATATTTGGCATTTATTTGTATAAACAAATACATATTTATTTGTTTCACTACATTCTACTTTAAATGTATAAATAGGTATATATTGCAAATAAGACACCTATAGAATGGCATTTGTAAAATCAAGGAGGAAGGGAGGATTTTGAACTATCTATAAGAATTATATATTGGAGTTATCTAATTTAAAAGTAAGAATTTTCCAGTTAAATTTTTGTGCATCTGTTTCCTTTAAAAGTCAAAACTGCTAACCACATTTTTATGTATGTATGTGTATACTTGTGTGTTCTGGTCTCTAATATCCAAAGAACATTTTAAATATATTCATTTCAATTTCTTCTGTTTTTGAGATCATTTAAATTTGTAACTCTTGATTTAAGCAATGGCAGAAATGTTTTTGCACAGAGTAGTTATGAAAAGTGTTTTGTAAAATATATTGATGATTTGTCAATAAATAAATATCAGAAGGGAAAAAGTGGAATGAATTTTCAGCACTTTTCACCTGATTTATTTTTAACTGTAAACATCCCTAGTTCTCTATAGGAACTGAAATTAATCCTCTTATCCTAAGGGCATTTTGAGTTTGTGTAATAGTAAATAATAATTCTCTATGACTTTTTTCAAGTGCTCAAATGACTATAAATAATTACTATTTCAAAAATTCTATTTCTTTATAAAATTTCCAATACGATATCAGTGTCCAGTATTTTTATAGTGTGAATAACTGCCAATCTTTCAGGAGGGAAGAAGATTCCATTCTGCATGACTTCTTAAAGGCAATCACCTCTCTTCAAATCCAATGCAGCCCCAGGCTGTAGCATTTAGAGTAAGTCTCAGGCCTTTTCGGTCAGAATTCTTAACCCTTTGGCCATTTTGACTATTTTAAGTTCCTCTGAACTGAATTAGGCAAGTGTTCTCTATACTGGGCCTTTTGTCCAGTGCTATTAGGACAGGTATTTTTCTTGGGTTATTAGCTATAAGGCTGATGTTAGCTGAGAGGTTCTGGTAACCATTTTATTAAAAATAAAGCCAACACATTGGAAGCAGAACATATTTCTGTGGCCTTTGTTACATCTGAGCCTGTTCCAACTAAAATCTGCTTTTTCCATGTATATAAACCTCATTAGTTTCTTAGGTGTGTCACAGCAAATGGCCATAAACTGAGTGGCGTAATACAACATAATTTTATTATCTCATTGTTCTGGAGGTTGGAGAAGTCCGAAATCATGGTGTCAGAAAGGTTTTTTCCTTCTGAGTGCTCTAAGAGAGAATCTATTCTATGCCTGTCTCCTAGCTTCTCATGGTTGCTGGCAGTCCTTGGCATTCTCTGTTTTATAGATTTATTACTTCAATGTCTGCCTCTGTCTACACATGGCATTCTCCCTGCATGTGTCTCTGCGTCTGTCTCATGTTATAAGGACACAAGTTATATTGATTTTAGGGCTCATCCTTACCCAGTATCTCATCTTAATTAATATCAGAAAAGACTCTATGTGAAAATAATATCACATTCACAGGTTCTAGGTGGATATGAACTTGTTTGGGGGGGTGGGTGACTGTTCAACCCAGCACATATCATAACATTTCATTCCACTATTTTTTTCATGTAGTTTATTTGACTTTCTATAATTTAAAGCAGAAAATGTATTAACCTTTATTCATAAATCATCTCTTATACTTTAAAAATTAGCTATATTGTATATTTTTCATCTACCTCTCTATACCTTAAACATAAACTTAATACCACTTTTTGATAATTCTTTGATTATTCCTGCTCATATATCCTAACGGTTCATACTAATTATAAATCATGAAAGTACTGTTACATATCTCGTAGATTATATTAATTTATGAAATAACTGTTTATGGACTATATTAGATTCACTTGAATATATGACTTAGATGAACTTACCACAAATAAAACTCTTTCTGTTATACATGACTGCTTCTCATTCTTTACGTAGATCTTCAGCTCATGCTGCGATACAATAACAAAAAAACCGAAATGTTATTTTATTGTTATTTCTAGTAAATCATACGCCTATTGTGTAGTTAAAGAATTTCATTCTCCATTAGTGTCACTCTTAATTTGTTTGTATTTATCTAAAATGCTCCAAATGAAATGACTATACTTGTTTGAAATATGTGTGAAGTGAGTCTCATTTTTCCCAAGTCCTCTTAGATCTTAACAGCTAATCCTGAGGCTATCTCCATTTTTAGTTTGTATTTGAATAAAACAAAAAGTCACAATTGAAATTAAAAATATTTTGATCTTAGTTTCAAAACCTTCTATCTTGATTCATGATAAACGTGAATAAAGGTGAAGAATTATTAATAAATCACCATAACTAGATATAGAGTTAAGTTTTTTTGCTTTGCTTTATAATATTAATAAAGCACTAAAATGGAAGTTTCTAATTTGCTTTGCTATATAATATTAATAAAGCACTAAAATGGAAGTTTCTAAGAAGTCAAAAACAGCTGTATTTAACAGAGTATTGCTTAATGATAGTGGGAACTCTATTATTGGTAAATGTATTTATTTTATTTAACTGTTATATAATGAAATTTTAATTTACTCATGCTTAGAAACGTGTGTTCAGAAGTTTCATTTGTATTTATTGCTGTAAAAGTGTTCATTAGAAGGAAGCAAGTATCAGCCTTTTATTTATTTTATTTTGTTTTCTCAACCAGATCAGACATGAAGCAGCAATTATAGCATCAAAATATAAGGTATTTGTTTTTAAAGAAATGAAAACATATCATTGTGCGAAAATCAAAGCCAAATAATATATATTTTTGTTAGAGAAAATGAAAAAAAATATGTATTTGAAGAGGTCTGTAATGTGTAGGATTATGAAAGACATGACTTTTAGGGGGAGGGGATATTTATTTTTTTGAGAGAGACACTGTGGGAATAATGGTATCAGGGACTTAACATATATATGAGACCAATAGCAACTAAACATAATTTAATCATCCCTAAGCATTAAAGTTTACCTACTTAATTTACTTTGAAATGTTCTCTTTTGGTAATTTCCTCATAACATTATCATATTATCAGCATCTAATATTCCTGAGATACTTTTTGCCTGTACTTTACATGGTATACACAACTTGTCAACATAGATTCTTTGGCATTTAAGACAAGGTTAAATTTGAAATATTTGGTGACAAAAAAATCTAACTATGGGCGGTGAACACACAATGCAATATATATATATACATACATATGCCTTACTGCTAAATTGTACACCTGAAACTTACTGGATTTCATTAACCAATGTCACCATAATAAAAAAGAAAAAAAAAGAAAAGAAAAAGAAAGTAAAAGTTAAATTAACAATAAACTTCTTTGGCCAAATGAAAAACAACTCTTCCAACAGGACTAAACAGAAAACAATTAATGCACTTCACACCTACTACCAAAATTGCATTCAGTTATGTAACAGAGATTCGTATTTTCTTAGAGAAAGTTTTAATTCCAATGTGCGTTGAAAACCCCAGCCAAAATTCCCCACTTCTCCTTGCATTTACAAAATGCTAGAAATGTTAGTATTTTAGTACACTAATAACAAATTTGGATAATTTTCAGAATGGAACATTTCAGGCATATTAAGTGGAATAAAAATTTTTTCAAAGAAAATATATGGCTATTTATCCTAATCATACATCATTGTTGATTAATTCATGCCTAAGGTTTGCTTCTAGCTGTATTATGATTTTGAGCAACAAACATTATTTCAGGTTTGTCTCGTTAATCATTTAATTAGTTTATAAAGCACTTTGCTTTCCTGTCACAGTCAGGATGAGATTAAAGAGGATTTTAACTGATGACAGGAGAATTTTTTAAAGTTAATTTATAAAAAAATAGTAAGGGAAGGGAGAGGAACAATGAAAAAAATTTCAAAAAAAAATCAAAAGAAATAGAGATGAAAAAACTAAATTAGGTGTTGATAAGACTAACATTTCAGTAGCTTTGATTTTTCTAAGGAAAGGTCCTTAGTTTTCATTACTGATACTGAAAGTAGTGCATAATAAGGAAATCAGAGAGTAATTTTATGTAAAAACTCAGAATGTTACTGATTGGTATTGCTAGCATAAAGAATATTAAGCTTGACATTTGGTAGGCATATTTATAACACATGAATTTAAATATTTCATTTTCTTGTTGCTGGGGCTTTCAAAGTTATTACTGATACTAGGAAAACCTCTATAAAATATGGTATTAAGTTAAAGCTCAGCATAGTGTGTTGATTTTATGTTGTAATTCTTGGATCTTTAAATTTTAATTCAATGTGAGGCTTTTTGTAGTAGGAAAGTCTGACAGCACTAAATTTGTTGTTTAAAATATGAAACTTTGGGAAAAATTTTTAAAATTTCTAAGTCACATTCTCACTATTGGCAATATGGGGATAATAACTGTCTTACCTCATAGAGTTGTGGTAAATATTGTTAAAAGTAAAATAATGACATAATGCATAGGAAGCAAAATAGGAAGCATAATGCATAGGAGGCAAATGTTATGCTGTAGCCTGATTATACGCTATAAAACCGAAGCTCTCCTCAACAATGCCCTTCACCATACTTTTAAGTGAAATATGATACTTAGAGAATTTTTAGGAAAAAGGTAAAAGAAGCTACAATATGTGAATTTGATATTTGTTCAATATTTCTCTTGAGTCAATATTTTATAAAGCAACTGATACAACTGGATAAATGAGAAGCTGAGCCGAGGGTACAAAATTAACTTTTAGAAATTAAAATGTTAAAAAGCAACCAGGGTTTTGATTGGAACAGTGAAGAGCAAAATCCTATGCTATGGAATAAATTGTGTCCCCTCAAAATTCATATGTTAAAACTGTAACTCCCAATGAGATGGTATTTGATGTTCAGAGATTGGCTTTTGGGGAAATCATTAAATTTAAATGAGGTGCTAAGGATGGGACCCTCGTGATGGGACTATTGCTCTTCTAGTAAGCAAAAGAGTCGCAAGAGAGCTCTCTGTATGCACATGAAAGAAGAGGTCATATAAACACACAGTGAAATGGTGGCCACAGTCAAGCCAGGAAGAAAGCCTTCACCAGGAATCAGATCTGCTAGCACTGCATTGGGGGTTAGGTCTTCAATACATGAATTTGAGAGGAAATGCAGTTCAATCCATAGCAATATGATTGTTGGATCAGATTCATGAGATCAGATATCATCCATTATTGAAGCTTTACAACTTATTTCCAGGATGCACGTAAGAGGCTCACATGAAGCAGAAAGGGATCTGAGACACAGCAGAAGTGGCTTTCTTATCCTAAAGATACTTTTCTAATAAGATCCATGCATATCACTTCACTTCACCTAGCAGAGAATAATTATCTTATGGCTATTTCCATTTTATTAGAGTATATATGACAACTTTCAAGAAGTTAAGCCTAATAAACTATATGCAGCATATGTGACATTTTTCAAGGAGTTAAGTCTAATAAACTATAAATTCTGGTTTTATATACTCTCCACGATCCTTAATCAGAAATACCATGTTAAGAGTCTTCTATAAATAAAGACCCTCCTCCTAGCAAACATCTAAGTGCAATAATCCTTAGGAACATTTATGATGTTGCCATTGAGATTAGACTGAATTATTTTCCTTCCTTTTTTCCTCTGGGAACATTGTTCCTGTTTTGGCATTAAATAATAGTATAAGACTATTAACACTCCGGTAATCACCAGAATTTGTTTTGCACAGGGGAGTAGGCATTTCCTCTATGAAATATGTCAATATCACAGGTATACTGACATTCTTTAATTACTGTGTATCCTCTCTTATCCCTAATTATTGAACCTTTATGTATATTGGAGGCATATGATTATGTAATCTTCCTAAAGTCAAATTTGTTTCAATTGGTTTTGACAAGAATTATATCAATTTGAGACTTCATTTCAGCTTCCCAAAATATTTTCTCATCGTGGGATCATGGTATGTATAAACAAGGTTTTTAAGTTTGCTATGTCAAAGAGACAGAAGTCATATTTTTCACACTATATGTAAAATAGGGTTACAGTAACACATTCCATTACTTTCCAACAAAAGTAAAATTTTCCATATTAGAAATGACTGGCGTGGTGACTAGAGACAATTTTCCTATTGTATTCTTTCTGGTCTGCTGCTATTTTCCAGATAACACTGTATGGATTTTAACAGATACAAGCTTCTACATATCATTATATAGCATTGCTTGTTAAGCTCCCATAACAGTAATACTCTATTGTTCTCTTTTCTTTCATTCCTAACCTAATGCACCACAGGGTACAGGATATACATAATGGAAAGGGTTCAAAAGAACAAGAAAGGGAAGATGGGAGTCATATTTATCTGTGGCACTTGGATCATTAGAAAGCAATGAAAGCCACACTATCCAACGATGACCTACCATAATTTAACCTTACCAAAGTTTCCTTGTATCTCTGTGTCTGACTTGGCTCTCTAAAACCCTGACCACAGAACTTTGCAAACATTAGATTTCATTGTGATTCTAGTATCTAATAGTTCTTCTCGGGAGAGATAATGAGCTACTCCCAGAATTGCTGACAAATATAAATAGTCATTATTGATCATTCTATTCAATTAGAATTGTGTTGTTTCTCCATTCTGAAAGAGAACTCCTTCTAGTAACACCTTTAGTAATAGGAAATGCCTTTGTAAAATCAAAACAAAACAAAATCTGAAGAAAAACAATTGTAAGTAACTGTTGTTCAAAATATATACTGGTATAGTTATTCTGAAAATATGCATATATTTTATGTATATAAGCTATCAAAAACTATTGAAATTATTCCAAACAGATTCAATAGTCAATTAGAAGAGGCTCTCAATAAACACCATGTCACAATTTTAGCACTGATAACCATATTTCAAAAGTTAAGACATGAAATAGATTAAAAGTCATCAGATCATAAAGATATTTTTAAATATTCGATCTATCACTAAACAGGAAAATATGATTTTAGAAACATTTACATACATGTACAAATATACACATATATATTTGTGTGTGTGTGTGTGTGTGTGTGTGTATGTGTGAAGTCATGGCATGTAACTATTTTTTTAATTGAAAATTCAAATACTTTAATGTTCATTTTGCACAGAATATTTTTATTATAAAGATAATTTGCAAAGCTACAATGAAGAAGCTGTAAAAGGTAGATTTTACTATTCTTGTTAACAATTTCACTAATCCTTCCTCAGTGAGGATTATATATTTCCCTGCCTAATTGTCATATGACTTTTCTACCTCCAGTGGGAAGAAAGTTAAGTCCCTGCCTCTTTAATTTTAGGTTAGGGCACATGAAGTACTTTGGTCAATTGAATTTGAGTCTCTTCTATCAACACTATACATGAGCAAAAATGCTAAGTGGCATCTTAATTTTCTACTAGCTCTCTTGTTCTTCATTTCTGCCATAGGGATGGGCATGCTCCATATATAGAGCTACTCT
>NW_006431918.1:16154932-16200869 GCF_000325575.1 Pteropus alecto | reverse complement strand
GCCAAAACTCACCTACGGCCTACATATAATAAAACACATATACACATTTATGTTGAAAACTACTGAGATATTGGGGCCATTTGTTACTGTAGTGGTATTGATTAATAACACCATGCTTATGATAAGTTTCAAAGGATATAAATGAAAGCTCACATTTCCTTTAGAACTCAAAGTTTCCTTAAGTTATTCTAATATATAAATTTCATTGATGGACCACATATCTTTGGTTATGGTGATGCTAAATTTCCTATTGCTGCTATAACAAATAATCATAAACTTGGTAATGTATAAAAGCACAAATTTATTATCTTACTGTTTTGTAGGTCAGAAGTCCGACAGGGATTTTTCTGAGCTAAGATCATGAAAGACAGCAACAGATTACATTCCTTCCTGGAGACTTGACTGAAAAAAAAATCCATTCCCTTACACTTTCCACCTTCTAAAGGCTGCCTGCTTTCCTTGACTCATGGTCTCCCTTACCTCTTCAAAGAAGGAATATCAAACTAAGTACTTCTCTTGCTGCCACTTCTCTGATTCTCTACCTCTTTCTTCTACTTTTAAGGGTTCTTATCATTACATTGCATCTCCTAAGATAGCCCAGGATAATATCTCCATCTAAATGTCATTAACTTAATCATATCCACAAACCCTTTCATCATGTAGGATAACATCTTCACAGAGTCCAGGGATTAGGATGTGGACATATTTGATGGATCATTATTCTGTCTCCCATAATACCACTGTCTCAAACATTGTCTTTTATTAGTGCAAAAACGGTTATATATATAGCTCCAAATCAGTAGATGAATTAAAATAGCTTAAAATTTGCTCTTCATAGCAAAACTTTCTGCTTCTTTGTCAGATTTCTAAAAGATTCCATGAGTTAATTCTCTGGTCTATTCTCTGGTTGGCAGATTCTGACTTACCCTTGTTTGATTTTTGCATTTTAAACAATTTTTAATTGTGAATTTGCTACAAGTGTCGCAATCCAAATTTAAAAGATTTTTTTTGAGTTGTGAAATTCCATTCTTCTTAAAACCATTATTTTCATGTTTATAATAACATATGTTAATATTTGACTAAACAATAAAATTTTAATGTTTCATATAACATATTATATAGACATATATTTCTAAATACCTACTGCTCTCTCCTACTAATAGTTTTTGTGTTGCTTCTCCGTATTGAGCCTTAATAATAATGACCCCCCATGGGTTTTTCCTGCAGCTTACTCAGCCAGTATCCTTGGCACAGGGAAACAACTGAAAGTTTTATATACTTGTAGAATGTGATTAATACAGCACACTCCATAAAAGCTAAGTTGCCAATAAAGTTGGTATTATGGAATTATGTGCAAATCTATTTATTGCAACAAAGCTTTTTGCATTTTAGATTGAGACAGGCTGCTGCTAATGCCAGTGGCATTGGTTTGAGAAACTCACTGAAATTATAAGGATTAGATACTAATTATTGAAAGGAAATGGGAAAGATTCATCATAATCACTCGCTGTCTTTTTCCCTCAATTCAAACGCATATATATTTACAACATGAATATAATTATGCTTTTACATACATAAGAATTTTCTAATAACTTGTCTTTTCCTCAATGCCATTTTTGAAAACTGATATGTTTACATTAGCTCACCTCTTACATATTGAGTCCGAAATAATTTACGGTTATTGTTACTATCTCATTCTTTCCTCTTTTTGCTATGATATCACTACACTAATTAAGTTATTATATATTTTCATCTTAATGCCATAATCCACTAAATCCTTTTCCTTCTCCCTACAAACATCCACTTGTTTCTTAAATAACTTTTTTTGGGAGGGAAGGACAAGTAGATGGAGGGAGGGAGGAAGGGAGAGAAGGAGGGAGAGAGAGAGAGAAACAGAGAAAGATTTCTACTTCTGCCTATTAAAGACTGCCTGCTATAAAACCTGCCATTTGGCCACAAGCTAATGGAGAAAACGAAAACTTAATAACAGGTTTTCAGACAGTGGATAACAGGCAATGATGGGCTATAATATCTAACAAAAAGGAAACAACGAAGTGAGCCCTTTTATTTCACCAGATTACTTCCCAGTATCAGTTTCCAAGTTATAACTCAGAGCTGTAAAACCACAACAGCCTTGGGGGATTGCACAATTAAAGAGACAGAAATCAGTTTGGAGAAGCTGGATCTAGTAGGATTCTAAATATGAGGACTGTAGAGAAGGGAGCTACATATAGAGAGAGCAGTGGAGATTTGTAGAGCCCTGCCTGAGTCTCTGGAAGCTGATGAGTGCATGTGTGAGATGACAGGATAGAACCACTGCAAAGCAGTAGGTCAAATGATTCACATAAAACTGCAAGTTGTCAATAGCAAAAGTGGAGACTTGTATCACACAGGGATTGGGTAGAGTCCTCATAAAGGACATAGCTTTGTGAAGAGACCAAAGTAGCCCTAGACTAAAGACTAATCTGTATCTGCCATAGCAAAAGCCTAAAAGTAAGCCTCTAAGGGGACGAAGTCATCCTCAAACTGCATAACAGTATTCCAATCAAAACTTGAAAGTATTTTATAAAACCCAACAAAATGCAGCACTCAACAATATAAAATCCACAATTTGAGACATCCATCAAAAATTATACCTCACATCAATTATATCTCGATAAAGCTGGAAAATGAAAAGAAAAAATATTTATCTTTTGTAGAAATTATATAATAGTAAACCTAGCTAGTAAGATATCAGTGATTCAATATAATTAAAAACATAAACTTTTTAAGTAACTTAGGAGACTGTATTGATAAAAAGACATATGAAAAAAGTGATTTTTTTTGTTAATGGAGATATAACCAAGATGGATATCAGTTTACCTCCAGTAAAATATAAGTTGGAAACCTGTTCTGTCATTATTTAATATTCAATATAACTCTATAAAACAATCCACACTGGAACCACTCTAGCTGCATTAACTCATTCATTTAAAAATCTAAAACACTTTTGTTGCAAGTCTCTTTTCACGAGGAGGTAGTCTGATAGAAGACACAAAAAATTCGTTAACTTTACAATGTCAATGAAGCAAAAACCAACACTATGTAGTTTATTTGGGACTGCCAACCTAGACAACTGCATGCAACCCATCAAAAGAGCAACCATCAGTTTGACAATGTGGATGAAACAGTTCAAATTCATGCTCACTCCTGAAAAGAGTTCAAATGTCTTTTTGTTAGTAAGTCAGGAATATTACATTTGATAAAGGTAGAATAATTTTATACTAGGGATTTAATTTTTATTTTGTAATTTTAATCCCTTAAGGATATTAGTGGGACATGAAAATTTTTAGACACCAGGTTGAAAACTGTAATAAGGATGAGAGCAAGAAATGCCAGCAATGAAAAGATCCCACTTAAGTGGTATGTATTGAATACAGCAAAGACATGGGAGGTATTAATCATATAACCACATTTAATAGCTCAGCTAAGCCCAGGAGAGAAGTCAGTTTTGGAAGAGCAATATGGTAGACTCTCTAAATAAGACTCTCTGTACCACTTGGTATAGTTAAAAGAGGGGTTCTGCATGGTAAGTTAAAACTGTTTTTAGGTAGTGGAGGTCTTGAGTGGAGAGAACTGAACTGACACAAAGAGTAAAAAGAAATGATATTCTCCTGGTCAAAATGCTGACTCATGCCCTTTTGGCCTCAAAACCTATTGGCCCTGGCCTCATGTCAGGCAGTGTAGACTGCCACGAGGGAAGTACATTAACCTATGCACATGGTTTTCTTCTGCATGAGAGGTATGGCAAGATATTATTTTCCCCTTGGTAACTTCTAGTTATCCCATACTTTTTCCATTCGTACAACTTGATTATAAGCTCTTCATGGCTTCAGAGAAAGACCTTTATTCTGGAAAGCAGATAAAAGGCTCCAGAGCCTCAAATCTAGACTCAGGGGACTTATAGCATAGAACAAAAAAAATTACTAAGATCTATGGCTTCATGCCCCTGAGACTCAGTGAATATTTTGTTGTTGGGGATATGAAGAAGAGAGCAGTAGGTAAAATGAGATTTTAAACTCTGGCGGACCTTTGAAAAGGATTTCAATGATTTCCCTCTATAACTTGGTAAGAGAAAATGACGAAAGCCTAGAGAGGTTTCAGAGACCCCAGATCAACAAGGACTTAAACTCCTGTTCCCCAGAAGGAGCTTAGAGAGGTATAAATAATCAAGTTCCTATTGTCCAGTATGAGTTGGGGGCAGAAGAAGGGTTATGCATGATCAAGTCTAGCATGCAAGGAGAAATGAGAGGCTCCAGACCTAGAGGACTCCTATGAACAGAGGCTAAAGACAAGGCCAGAGCAAGAATGCCCCAGAGAATGTTAGTAGCATGAATAGATGACTCTTAAGAACAAAACTCTCATGCCTTCACCAAGGACTTGAAATTAGATGTAACTTCAGGGAAAACATTGTAGTTGTGGGTAAAAAAATAAATGACTGAGATTAAATAAGGGTCTCAATGTAGAAACAAAACTGAATCATTGATCACTTGAGATTGTGTACTGAGATTTGTTCCAGCTATAGATATATTTCTTGATGCAGACACTGCCTTTCCCATCTTTTCTATATTTTCTATCTTCATACCATTCAGAATGTTTTCATCTACTTAACAGATTTTTATTTAGCACCTGCTAAGCACATAGGAAATTAGAATTTAGCTCTTGCCCTCAAGTAATTCCCTGTTAGACTACAAGACATGTAAGACACACACATGAGCGAATATTTGCTATATAGTGTGATAAGCACTGTTATAGATATGTGCTCAGGGAGTAATAGTGACACAGAAGACATGGCAGTTTACTCTGTGAGTGAGAGAGAAGTCAGGGGATACTTTGGAAATGATAGCTTTTAAGAACTCTTTAAGGATGAATAGAAATTTGCCAAATTATCCAGCAGAGAAAAGATTTTTCAGGGCTGAGAAACAACATTGACACAGGCAAAGAGTCATGAATAAAATATTATTTTTTCAAAGAGAATGAAAGCTAAAATTACTGTTTTAAGCATGAAGAAGTTGCTTCCTATTTGACCTTAAATTGTGGAACTGTGGTGAAACCCAAAGAAAATAACAGTTGTAAAACTCTATCAGAAAGTACACAGAAATAAGATTATGGTATTATTACTTAATGACATATTTATTAAATGAAGATCAGAAAAAATTATAACTTAATAAACTTAAAAAATTACTAGACAGTCCAATAGGTAGAAATATATACTCTATTATCAGAAGAAAACTCAATCAATAGACTCTGACACAAGAATAACAGAGGTCATCGTATAAATAGACGATTGTCTTAAAACGGCTATTATAAATATTTTATGTGTTCCAGAAGGTGTTCTTTAAAAGACTCTGTTAGGAAATTTAAAAACATTGAAGGGCAAGACACTGACTGAGCTAAATATCTTTGAAACATATATTTGATAATTTATATCTAAAAATATATTGAACACTGACAATTTAATAAGGCAAACCACTCAAATAAAAATGGTAAAAATATTTGGATTTTACTAAGAAAGATATATTTTCAACTAAAAACACATGAAACGATACATAATACTTACCAGATAAATGCATATTAATAGTGTAATGAGCTAACTTTACATAACCAATATAATGGCTAAAAGCAAGAAGACTCAGTACAAATCGTTGATGAGGATATGAAGACTCTCACACATTTTACTGTCAGGTACTAATCACAAAGAATTGACAAGATATTTCCATAAAAACACCTGAAAGTTAGTTTTTGTGTCAGAATTATTAAAATAGCCTTATAATGAAAACAAATGTTCACCATCAAGTGCATGAATAATTTTATAAAATAGAATACTACTGAGCAATAAAAATTAATGCAGTTTATTTACAAGATGGATGAACGGCAATAGTTGTCATGAGACAGAATCCAGAAAGAGAAAGCTGGTGATGATTCCATGCATACACAGTTTTAAAAAATGGGAAAATTATAGTGACAGAGAAGAAATTAGTTTTTTGCTGGGGTCACTGGTGGAAGATGAGAATTATCTGAAATAGGAAGGGAGTTTTGAGGTAGTAAAAATAGTTCTATAGCTTGATTGTACTAGTGTGACATAACTATATATATTTGTTACGATTCATGAAGTCTTACATTTAAAATTAATGATTACCTCAATAAGTAAAAAGAAGAAAGAAATAGAGAGGGAGACAGAGAAGGGGAGGGAGGAAGGGAGAGAGAGAGAGGAGATCAGGGAGGGAGAGAAAGGACATTGATGATGTTATCTTCAGGGGCTAAGACACTTCTGGTCTTTCTTCCCTTTATAAAAATAATAAAAGAAAAATAATTCCACTTTTTTTCTAAAATATTTAAAATGTTCAATTTACTGAAATATGGCTTTGCCATTTACTACAATGATGACATTGATTCTTGAATGTTACCAGTACTCTTACCCACAGTTCTAGTATTTTTATCTATATCCACATACATTTAGTAATCACTGTCTCATCGGATACAACTGGACACTCCTCTTCAAAATCTTTCTTGGATTTTGAAACAACAATATTCTGGTTCCACTTCAATTTCTTTTTATTTAGTCTGACTTCTGCTATGTTGACTATGTGACTTTCTACCCTAAAATTCTTCTCCTCTATCTTTAACTCTTAAAATATTCTACATTGTCACATTTATAACCCAGATTTATATTTTCTCTTGAATATTGTCATATCTTTCAAACAATCCTCCAAATGTAGATTCTCTCCTATCCAACAACAAAAAAAATCTTAATTACACTAATTTTAAATACAGATCATATATCTATTGTTTATGAGTATACTAATTGCCCTCAATATGTGTTCTTCTCTTTTTGCTTAGTAACAAGACCCCTGGTATTTAGTTCGGCACACAGCCACCTACAAGAATTGAATATACTTCCAAGCCTCCTTGGCATCACGTAGGTGTGGCTCACTGACTACTTTCTGGCTAATGGAATGGAAATGGAAATGGTGTATAAATCTAGGACCGTAACATACCAACTCCTATTCCCTTCTGACTGGGCTGTGATTGGCAGAAGACATAAGGTCATGAGGTCACCTTTGGAATGAAATCCAAGCATGGCAGTGAAAGAAGACAGAAAAAGTCTGGCTGTTTTACATTGTGGAATACCAAATCTTCACTGAATTGACTATATCAAGAATTCTTAATTTTAGGGGACAATTAACCTTCTATCAATGCTCTTATTTTGGGATTGCATGGTACTTACAGTTGACTCCAAGCCTAATAAACTACAATTCTCAGGTATCTTCAACAGCTGCTTATTGTCCAACAAAGTAAAAACTCTTAGACGGTTGTGGGTACTTCACAGTATGGTCTGTATTTTTCGAACCTCATCTTTCAGTGTTTCCTCTCTTGAAATTAAGCTAGTTTGATTTTGTGTGTGCCCACACACACACACACACACACACACACACACACCCCACATATATACACACACATATTTACATGTGCTTCCTTTAAATGAGCCTCATTAACTCGCTGCTTAATAGCTGCTATTTTGTTTTCTCCACAGATGTCCAAATCCCAATGACTGACTTTATCAGCCACATCTAAACATCCTTTAGTCATCTTTGTATAGGTTCAGTAATCTCTTTCCTTTGACTTATTGTAGATTTCTATCTGTACTTCCATTAAGATATTAACATTTATTGCATTATTTATAATTATTTGGGGATCTCTCTTACATTTCACAATGATCTGTTCTGTGTATGTGTCTGGGTATCTATAAGTCACATTAGAGACTGAATAAAACTTATTTTACAAAAACACTATTTTAAAGAATTAATTGACATGTATTAACCAACCTAATTCTCAGAACTATTCATTTGTTCAGGAACTATTAACTATTATTTGTCTTGCTACTATTTCTAGTCAACAGAAAGTTTTGCATTTATCTTATATTTTAACCAGATGCTATTCACTGAATTAACTTTCTACTAATACTTGTCTGAATTTTCTATTATTTTTATTGATACGATATCATGAACTGACTACATTCTTTGCTGCTTCTTTCCTATGTCAGTTATTCAAGATAAAATGTGTTACAGCTATTTCATCACTAAACATAATTTTAGTACTAAATTTTTCTATTTCTATAACTAATAAATAAGCAATAAGGTCAGTACTGAGTAGTGGACATCTGGGTTGACTCAGGAGAAAAATTACTTGGGTAAATATATTCACAATTTCCTATTCATAGAGAAATAATACTTCATAGGATTATTTTTAAACAATAGATGATTCATAGGATGCTACATAATTTAATATTTTAAGCAGTATTATGATTAAATTTAAATTTCAAAATGTCTGTAAAATGCATAGAAAAGTGGCCCAAGACAAGTATTTAAGAAATATTTACTATTGATTTGGTGACACTAAAGAATTTGAAATATGCAAAAACAGCTTTAGGAAAATATTTAAATATCTGTATCCTCACTATCTTTTGATATTTTTCATAGCTTAGTACATGGACTTCAGTAATTCTTTTTTGAAATCATAAAATAAACTATGACTTTTAAACAAATATTTAATATCAAAATTATTTTTTATTTTATGTATCCTATTTATTTTATTCATGGGTAACCTTATTCAATTAATCTCTAAATTTGAAATCTCCAAAATTCATTTATTGTGATTACTTCTGAAAAAAAAAAAAAGATTCACATTTCATTAAATTTCCCTGAAAACTTAAAAATATCTATAAACTTCAAGTCATTTTTTAAATGAAAAATTGTTTCACTTGCTGTATTCTATTTCTTGGGAGGAAAAATATTGGTATGTTCAAATGTTACTGAATAGAATCTACTAAAATATTACAGTCGGACTATAAACATTAGACCTAACATTTACAATTGTGGAAATACAATGTTTAACTCTGGCAGTTATATTAGCCAGCAAGGAATGAAAAGTTATCAAGTTCAGTGGCATTTTATTTATTAAATTCATGCCATCTAGGAATAATACATTTACAAAAAAATAACTGGAAATTATAAAATGAGAATATGCTATGATAGAAATATTTGATATGCAGGAAAATTATATAATCAGCATTAGGAAAAAATTAATTCCAAAAAAATTCAGAAAAAAATACCTTTAGTATTAATACATATTTCTATTTTATATAGTAATTATTTAATGTGTTTCCAAACCTGATATTTGGAGTAAACAGGAATGTGCCTTCCTAGCACTTGAAAGGGTAACTTCTTTCCAACTTCTTCGTAGAAACTGTAAAATCAAAATCAGCACATAGTTGGTCTAATTAGAAATTTATAAAATGACACTAAAAAAATGAAATCAGTGGCTTCTAACCAGACAATACTAGGCTGTTAAGTAAATAATATCACATTTTAAGAAAACATATACCCATAGAAATAGTTTGAATCAAGTTGAAGAGTCTTAATTGAACAGTATTCACCTGAGCACCTTCCAACGGAGAGCATTTCAGTGCCTGCAGACTTCCAGATTCAGAATTCTGGACAAAAGTTTTCCTTTTATGAAGACTGTATTTATAGGCTGTATATCTTGTTACTAAATTGTGAGAGTTAGAATTTACATTCTCTTCATCAGCATGTAATTTCTGTGAGTGCAATATTTTTGTCTTGTTTTGTTAACTGCTATATCCTCAGTGTCCAGACTAGTATCTGACCTAGACCAAGCTCTCAACAGATACGTGTTGAGTGACTGAAGGAGTTCCATGCATATATCAAGGGTGGTTGTTTTTTTTGTTTTGTTTTGTTTTTTTAAATTTTATTTTTTAACAATACACTGATCTGCTTTCATTAATATTTTAATTTGGTGGATAATAATATTCCCCAATGGTCATGACAACTGAGAAAGTTGACAAAGAAATATGTCCTTAAAAAGTATGCCAGGCTTATGCTAAATAGCTAAATAGACAATTTTTTCAAACGTTCAGAAACAATAGTTCAGAAACTAAAATGATCCCTAAACAATTCCAAAACTATTCAAATAATGAAAGCTTCTCAGGTTCAGATTATCATAATTAAAGAAATGAAAACTACTGTAATGGGTAATATTTATCAACTATTAATTTGACAAATATTTCAAATATTGACACTAGCCAGTATTGATAAGGATATAAAAAAATGGTCTTCTACATTTTTGGTATAAATGTTCATGAGTACCATTCTTTGAATATCAGTTTGGCAGTAACTTTATATATGCATGTGTGTGTGTGAGTGCGTGTGTGTGTGTGTGTGTGTGTGTGTGTGTATTTTTGTATGTATATATGTATATATGTAAATTTCTGATTCAGGAATTTAATATCATAGAATTTATTCCACAGATGTATCCACGTATGTTTGTATACTGTGTATATGCATATACATACATACATATATATGCATATACACACACACCAAGATATTGATTACAGTATATCTGTCACATTAAAATTTGTAACAAACCAAATAATGATTTCAAGTGTACTCATTACATATGTATAACAAAGTATTAAACACATGAGAGAAAACAGTGTGGCATATGTATGTAGTTTTCTGGAAAGTAAAAATAGAAAGTTTCAGAAAAATATATGTAATATATTTTTGCATACACAAATATGCACAAATATTGTGATAAACAGAAAAATAAACATACATATTTATATTTACAGCTTATACATATAGGTGTGTGTGGATGTGTGATACATATGCATATAAATACACACATATATGCATTTATTTATTTATACAGGCAATCTTTAAAAAATGGTTAATTCTAAGAAACTGTATAAGGATATGCACATAAGTTATTTTTACAAAAAAAATCCCAGTAATAAATTAAATACTTTAAATTAAAAAAAGGAATTGAATATGAAGTGAGTTTAACAAAATCAGAGCAATGAAAAAGTAACATCAGTTTATCAAATGCTTGCCTGTGTTTTGGTGGTTGGACTGACATTATCAAGATAGAAAGAGATCAAAAACGTATGTATAACAAATGGACTTGTACTTCCGTATTTTTCCATTTGAATTTCCACAAACCAGTTATAAAATAGTTTTACTTAAGAATTAAAGGAAACTGCTTTGCTGTTCTTTTAATTTTTCTTATTAAGCTTATAGTCAGTCTCAAGCTTACGGAATTGAAAGTAACAATAAAAGTCTCTTCTGAATCACTTGAGAGTAATTTGCTGACTTGATTTCTCTTCTTTCCTCTTTATCTCAGTATATATTTCTTACAGAGATGTTTTCCTTTGTAACTAAAATACACTGTCAACATCAGTTAATTAACATAAATAGCATCTGATCCTAGGATGAATTCATGTCTCACCAATGTCTTTTAGAGCAAAAGATTCCGGCTGAGGATCACAGCATGCATTGTTGCATTATCTCTTTAGTTTTATTCAGTTTGGGTGAGCTCCTCAGGAATTTCTTGATTTTTATGACCTTGATATTTTGAGGATTATAACCTACTTATTTTGTAAAATGTCTCTCAAGTCTCGTTTGCCTGATGTTTCGTCATGACTAGATTCAAGTTATGTATCTTAGGCAGGAATATCAGAGGAATATCATTCCATCTGTTGCTATATCCTAGTTGTATGAGTTGGCACAATATTTCAATTTGCCCTGTTACTGATGAAGTTCACCTTGCTCACTTTATTAAGGTACTTACAGTCTGCTAGAACTCACCACTATAAAGTTATGCCTCCCCATCACAATAAGTATTTTTTTCTGGGAGATGCATCATAATTATGTAATTCTCAGTAATTCATTAAAATTTCCATTGTCAACTATTTTTATCTATACGTGGTTTTGGTTTCTTATTTTATTTAAAGGGTAATTTTTAATTGCTATCATTATTTTGATGTTCAGATTATATATTAACCTTATTAAATACATATTTTTATTATCACATTTAACAGATGGAAAAACTGAAGTGTTGAAATTAAATCATTTTTCTAAGCTTGCCGATCTTTTAAATGATGGGGCATGGAATTAAATCTGGGTTATAGTTCCTTAATTGTAATTATTAATCCTTATTTGCATAATTTGATACCCAATCCAGTTCTCATCAGAAAGCCTATTCATCATTTTTGATATACCTCAAACATATCCAAGTGTACATTACATAATTATTTTTATATGTAGTTTGTTCTGTTTTAAACTTTCATGTTGTACATCTCCAACCCCATAATTTCTATCACTAACTCACTCTTGTTGAAAATCTAGGATAGGAATCACTACTTCATTTTGAATAACAACACTGACTACTTCCAGACTGGTAAGTTATACTTTTATATTCAAGTATAGAACATTCAAATGATGTTGAATATTTTTAATATATTTATTATTTTTTTTTTTGCAAATTGTATTTTTATCCTTTGTAAATCTACAATATGATCCTTATGATTTTGGAGGTAACTGCCAATTCACCTTCATCTATGCTATTCTAATGACAGTGCTTTAGAAAGAGCAGATGGTTATTTATTGTATACTAGAGTAAAAGATGAGTGGATTTAATTTTTGAAGGAGATAATTTTCAAACATGTTCAATAAAATCATTATTTTGTAAGAATTTATATTAGCAGTCATGAGAAAATGTTCTAAAAGAAATATTATTGATATTAAGTTTTGCTTAGCTACAATGAGTGAATGTGTTACTCTTTTCCTTCTTAACATTTTGGCACATATATTCTAAGTATTCTGTATCTGAGGAAAATAGTTCCTTCCTTTGGTCAAGTAGTTTAAAGAGAGAAAGTATACCTGTGGGTAAATCAGTTTTTGTGCATTGCTGAATACAAAAGTTTCTGGTTTGTAATATATTCTAATGTAAAACTGAGTAATTAATGCACACAAAAATGACATCATGATGCATTAAATCTGTGTTCACTGTAAAACAATTAACGCCTTTTGATTGTGAATACAGCCTAAGATTCAGTAAGAGAGTACCAGCTTACCGTCAATACACTATATACCAAAATAACAATGAAATAAATTGACTCTAGAGTTACTCAAGTGACTCTAATGCCATTGTGATTGAGAAAAGAAAATCCCCATTTTATCACATATATCTGAAATTATTTTTTTCACAATCTAGGTTATAAATTGTTTTAATAAGTGCTGTAGTAACAGCAGAATGTCTTTTTCCATGCAATTTTTCAAATATGTGCAGAAACATGATATTGTTGATAGTAATTCAATATGCATTAATTTGTATTCTATATGCATAGGGTATCCATAAATAAAAGTTGATATAAATACTTGACATTTCACTTTCTATATGTCACTGGATTTTCAATTTGAACATCACCTTTACTTTCGCTTTCTAATTATATTATTTTTGAATTTACCTTTTTTCTTCTGAAGTAATAAATGCTGTTCACTGTGCTTTGGCTCAAAATGGCAATATTAATGAAAATGAGACTGTATGTATAACTGGATATCATGTAGGTAATTTATTTATATTCCTTACATAGACAAGATTTTTAAATTTTAGGATTATGATAATCATCTCTTTATATTCTAACATAAACAAGGTTTAGCCACAATGAGCCTAGAAGTAGACCTATACAACCTACACATGTATAGCTGACTTATAAGAGTAAGAAATATGATTTATGGAAATCTATCATTCCAGATTATATAAAAGAGTTTAACCGAAGGAAGACATTTGGCATGCATTAGATTATTTCTCATATGTGGACCAGTGGTATTGGCGTAACTCCTCATGAGCTTGTTACAATGCAAATTCATGCATTCATTCATGGGCTAAAATCTCAAAAAGACTGAATTAAAATCCCTGGGAATGGGGCAGAAAACTGTTTTAATAAGCTTTCCATGTAATCCTGTTGAACATTAAAGTTTAGGAACTAGCAGCAAAAATCTATCATTTATCTATCTATCTATCTATCTACCTATTAATCTATCTATCTATCATCTATTATCAAGTCTTATCTATCTATCATCTATCTATCTATCATCTATTATCAAGTCTCATCTAATAATGATTAAATATCTAAAAATGTAGATGAATATTTTTTATAAATAATATTTATTGATCTATAAATTTTCAATGCTATATCTAAATATAAACCTCCAGAGAGCTCTAATTGCTGGGTCTTTTGTGTGCTCTAGAACACATAGGCATGGCTGGCATTTCTTGGGAAGGTAAGAGATAACTGTTGGTGATAGCCATGTGGGGAGAAGTATGGAACACTTCCATATGCTTCTCATGAACAAGAGACTAAGAGTATCTGGGGAGAAAATGTTTGTGATAGGGTGTAAAAAATTCAGGATCTCCTAGTATGGAGACTAGAATAAAAGGTTCAAATAAGAGCGATCCTGTGTTACTGAGTCTCCTGTAATTATTCTCAGGATATGCAAATATAATTATTTGATTTTAAGGAAAACTTGTAAAATAGTGACTTAAACTTTTTAAGGATAATCTATACTTATGTTACTTAGAAATACTGAAAGCATTTACTAAAATTTTATTTTTGATATCTTCATTTTTTTAGAGTTTTTGGTTCACTGATTGAAGGAAAAGTACAGAGATTTCGCACACATACCCTGCCCCTCACATGCATAATCCACCAGAGTGATACATTTATTATAATTACCGAACCTACACTGAAACATAATCATGTGAAATCCAGTTTGCCTCAGGGTTCACTCCTGATCATGTACATTCAATGGATTTGGATAAATGTATAATAACATGTAGCCATCATTACAGTATCATACAGATTATTTTCACTGCCCTAAAAATTATATGTTGTCTATTCATCCTTCCCCTTCCTTTTACCCTTGACAACCACTGATCTTTTTACTGTCTTCAGAGTTTTTGCTTTTCCAGAATGGCATATAGTTGAAATCATATACTATATAACCTTTTCAGATTGATTTCCTTCTCTTAGTAGTGATATGTATTTAAGGTTTCTCCATGTCTTTTTTTTTAAGACTCCATTTCTAAAGATTTCAAAATTTAAGAAGCATTTACTAATATAAATGCTGTGTATGATACACAAGTGGACTGCCTGTCCACAGGGCTGGTAGGCTATAACTTGGCATTGACTTAATTAGACAGTAGAGAAATAGTAAGGTATAGTGCTTAAAGCTTAGACTCTGGGCCAGATGATCAACAGTTATATCATCTCAAGTATGTATTTTAAATTCTTTAAGCTGCAGTTTATTTAGTTGTAAAATGGGAAATATATGACCCAATTCTTAAGGTCATCGTGGATCTAAATGTGAAAATGTTTTTAAATTGATTAGCACAATGCCGGAGACAGAGCAAGTGCTCAATAAAAGTTAGTGTAATGTTCCTCTATATCATGACTTGATAGCTAGCTCATTTCTTTTTAGTGCTGAATCATATTCCATTGCCTGAATGTATCATCAATAAACTTTTTAAAACTTCGTATTTTGAAATTATTTATATTATTTATAGGAGAAATGGAAAAATAATGCAAAGCATTTCCATATCAACTTCACCTAGTCTAATGTTAACATCTTATTTTTTTAGTTTTGATAAATGTGACCTTGGTACAGTAATCAAAACTAAGAAAATAACATTGGTACAATACAGTTAACTGAACTACAGACTTTGATGTCACCAGTTTCCTTGCTAATGTCTTCCTTCTCATCAGAATTCAATGCATATCACTGCATTGAGACATTATGTTTCCTTAGTCTTCTCCAGTCTGTGAGTTTCTTGGTCTTTCCTTAACTTTCATGACTTTGACATACTTGAAGATAATGGTCAGGTAATTTTTGAACTGTCCCATAATCTGGGTTCATGATGCTTGCTTATGAAAAGAGTGACATTATGAAATTTTTTGAAAAGAGGGTATTACAAAGGCAAACTACTCTTCTAACTGAATCACATCAGGGGACACATGATATCAACATATTTTATTACTGGTTTTTGTTAACTTGTTTGGTTAAGGTGGTGTCTGGTAATTTACTTCGCAGTAATTATTTTTTCCCTTTCCATGCTCTGTTTTCTACAAATGAGTCACTAAGTTCAGCCTCTCTGCAAGGAAAAAGGAGTTTAGTTCCACATCTTGGTGGAAGAAATATCAAAGAATTTGTGAACATATGTTAAATGCATCACAGTAATTAATAAATATTTGGGGAAAGTTAATTTGAGGCTATGCAAATATTATACTTCTTCAAGTTCTGTCACTAATTTAACAGCCATCAGTGGATTCCACCTACTTCAATTATTACTATAGTGCTCAAATAATGATTATTTTTCTCATTACTTTTACATTTATTAATTGGAATTCTCTGGTAAGGCAGATTTATCCTTTCTTTCCTTCTTTTCTTCATTCTATCATTTTAATATCAGAATCAATTCACTTATTTTTTAAATCATTCTTTTAGTTATAATATAATTATAACTGATTTCGTTGCTTCAATTTTTCCAGCTTTAGTTATTGGGGAATCTATGAGATAGAGTCCCCCTTTTACTTTTTAGCACTTCCCTATTTCTGCAACTACAAGATGTTCCAGGCTTACCTTGTATTTTTGCTTCCTGAGGCCTAGAATCAACCATTTCCTCAAGGAACCATGGTTTCCATCATTGGAGAATGGTATTTTAAAACCGTATATGCTCATTGCAACTGGGGTGTACTGTTCTCACAGATAGGAAATACATATAGTAGATATTTTTACAAACCTAAATATATATGTATCTATATTTCTGTATCTTGAAAAATAGACAGGAGTTCACACTGATATCTCTCACTACGAGGTTTGATCAACATTTCCTCTCATGCTTACTTGTAACTTTTCTCTGGCAGTAAGAAAACTGGCTCCCACTATTGATAACTTATCTAATTCAACCCTAGTATATATTTAATGTATTTTCAGAATTGGTAACCATACCCTTGTATGAAACACATTTACCAACTAGATTACAGACGATATATATTGGTTCTTCCGCTTGGAACTTTACTATAGCTGATCAAAACATTGTTTTCCAAAATTACTTAGTTTTGCTCCTTTTCCCTTCATGTCTTTAAGTGAAGTACATAATAGTAATTGTAACAGTTAAATTAGAGACTGAATTTCACCCTGAGTTTTTCTAATATCCTGGTTGATGTTTTTGTCATTATTGCTGTTTGTTCGTTTTAAAGTTTGCTGTTTGAGGTGTACAGTTCAATGGGTTCTGGTAAATACATATGCCATTTGTACCACCACTGTACCTAAAAGAACAGTTCCATCATCCTAAATTATTCTTTTGGGCAACCTCTTTTTAGTCATACATTTCTCTAACCCCTGGCAACCAGATAGGTATTTCATCCCAATGGTTTTGTGTTTTCCATAATCAGTTATAAATGAAATCATAAAACATGTAGCCTTTTGGATCTTAAAAAATGCTTTTCAAATTCATCCATGTTGATGCCTTCTTTCTATTCCTGTGTAGCACTATGTTTTCTGGATACAAAAAGACTGTTTATCAATTCTCTTGCTGAACAATATAAGAGTTGTTTCCAGTTGCTGGCAATTTTGAATAAATCTTCTATAAACTTTGATATACAGGCTTTTCTTTGAACTTAATTATTGAATTAGCTTGGGTAAATATCTAGAAGTTAGACAGCGAGCTCAAATGGCAGATGACTTTCAACTTTGTATGGAACTGCTAAACTGGTTTTTAACCATAGTATTTTGCATTCAAACAAGCAGTGAATGTGATTTCCAGTTGCCCTGCATCATCTGTGATAGTTGGTATTTCACTGTTTTTATTTATTTATTTATTGTCATTCTAAAAGATGTCATATCTTTTTTTTAATTTTAATTTCCCTAATTATTGATGTTGAACATCTTTTTATATACTTATTTGCTACCTGATATCTTTTTTAAAGATTCTGTTCAATTTTTTGAACAGTCATTTTTGTTTTTTTTTTAAATAATTTTAAGAGCTCTTCAAATGTTATGGATATATATTTTTATAATTCCCTCTGCTTGAAGAAAACTTTTAAACTTTTATTTTCAAACCAGTCTGCTGACAGTGAATCCTTGTTTTATTTTCTCCCTTCAGTTTGAAGAATATTTTTGCTGGATACTGAATTCTGGAGTAACAGATTTTTTTTCCTCATAATTTAAATATGCCACTCTATTGTCTTCTTATTTGCATGGTTTCTGACAGGTTTACTATAATTTTACCTTTATTATTCTGTGTGCGTATACATAAATAATATATATATAATAAATTTTTTCTTTGTCTACCTTGAAGATTTTCTTGTCTTCGTTTTTGGTAGTTTGATTAAATGTTATGCCTAGGTTTTTTTTCCCCCTTCTTTTTTGTCTTTAATCTTCTTGGACCAGTAGTTTGTGGTCTTCATTTTGGAAACGTTTGACCATTACTTCTTCAAATATGTCTTCTTCTTCATCTTTCCTCACTTCTCTTTTCTTTCTTTGCATTTTGGTTTTGGTAATCAATTGTATTGATTTTTTCCTCCCCCATGTCAAGTCTTTTGAACCCATCAGAAATATTCATCTCCATCACTGTTTCTGATTTCCAGCAATTCCAGTGCTTTTATGTGGTTTCTATGTTATGAACTTAACTATATCCTCATGCATGTGACTACCTTTGAAAATGGAGCCTTTAACATACTAATAGTTATTTTAAATTCTCTAAGAGTGTAAACATCTGTGTCATAGCAGAGACTTGTTTATGTTAATTTTTTTGCCTTTGGTATGCTTTGTAATGTTGTTGAAATTCAATATTTTCCTTAGAGATAAATTCGTCCTTTCTTCAGCTATGTTCTTCATGTGGGGGTTTGTGTTAATCTAGTCAGGAATTGGGCTGTTTATGTATGTGTGATAATATACCAGAGGATTTACCTCAGTAAATGCTCTCTGCATTAATTTGGGCCCCCCCTCTTGACTTTCCATGCAGAAGGAACTACCTCTAACAGCAATTCCACCTGTTTTAACTCTTATTTTTCATTCTTATTAGTGTAGCAGTGAGGGCATATAAGAGTGGTGTGTTTTTTCTAAAACTCCCTCACATGAAAAGTTTGTCTTAAGTATGCAGCGTAAAACTGAGTGTCAAATGTATGACCCCCTCCCACCCCATTCCTGTCCCCCTCTATTCCTGTCCCGCTCCAGACTAGTGCTAGGCTGGACCCAATATCCTTGCTCCTTTCCAGGGGTAAGGAATTTTTATGTCTCCCAGCTGTGATGTGCTTCCAGGAGTAGTCTATGTGCATAGTTTGTGTGCATGTGTGTGTGTGTCTTACTCCATACAGATTAAGGTTTGTGTTCTGTAAAGGATAAAGGGAAGGTGCTTTGTGTATAGCAGGGGTTTCTGTCCTCTTCTCCCAGCCAGCACCATTGGAAGCTTTCTCAGGATTTTCTCCATTTTCCCTATGAGTGGTTAGTGGAGTTTCTGGGAATAAAAGCATGAGGGTGCAAACCCCCATGTATCTGCATAGCCCTAGGGGCTTTATACTCTCATACTACTCCACATTCATCCTTAGCAATCTGTTAAAAGTGTTATCTGTCTGGTGATTTATGCCCTAGGTAAACAAATGCTCAGGTCTTGTTTCTTTCTGCAGATTCCTTTCTTAAAGTCACATATGCCAGTCACATAAGTCTTCTGCCTGATAATCCCAATATTTAAATGGTATGGGGAGAGCTCTACTAGATAAGTATTTCTTTCACACATGACACAGTGCCTTTGCACTAAAGGCTCCAAATGTGAAAAACTGTTCTGTATTTGTTTGAAACTATCATAAATGTTTCTCTTAAGGGAAAAAAAAAATTCCTGTTTGTGGATTAATGGCAAGGGGTTTAGGTGGGGCATCTCAGCTGCTGCTTCTAGAGGCGAGGGGGCCACCTGCACATGAAGTGGGGTGGGGTGGCCACCGAGTCCACAGTTGGGAGTGTGGGAAGGTGCTGGTTGGGTAGAGGGACATCCAGAGAGGTGAGACATGGGGGACCTCTGGGCGGCAAAGAGGTCTCTTTCAGTTGGTGACCAGGAATGTCCAGTGGTACAAAGGCTGGGGTGGCTGTGGGCATCCTCTAATAGCCTTCAGCCGGAAGGCTCCATGTGGAAGCACCTGCCCCCTTTCCCTAGCTTCTAATGAACTTGCCCACAACCAACAGGAATGTAAGTTGGCTGCTATCCCCTGAGACCACCCACTGCCGTTCCCTGTCGTCACTAACTCCTGTCCTAGGCCAAGGTGCCTGGGACAGATGGAAAGGCAATGTTCTTTCCTTCCGTTGGGTCTCAGTCCCATGGACAGAAGGTGGCCTCAGTAAGGGCCTACGGAAGCCAGGTGCTCTGTGGTTGAGGCGTACAGCTGGGCATGCACAGCAGCTGCAAAAAGCAGGCGGGGCTGGGCCCGGCCAGCTGAGCATGGTTCCGAAGTGCTGCCGAAGTGGAATAGGAGGTGGGAAGAGCAGAGACAGACAGGTCCAAGGAGGGGAAGGTTGGGGGTCCCAGGGCTCAGAGTTTTGGGGGGTTCACATACTTGTAGTCATCCCAGTACAAGAAGCTCACTGTTTCCCTCAGCTCGTCATCGTCCGCTGGGCCTTCGCTGCCGTAAAGCAAGCGATGGGCCAGGCCCTCTTGCGCTCCTTCTCTTGCAGCAGTGGCGTAAACACCTGCCAGGCTGCCGGGAACACATCGCTGCGCGCAGTGTCGCTTCTCGCAGAGAAGACTGACCGGGACAAGGCCTCTGAATGCGTCTGAGAGCTTCAGGTTATTGTAACTGCCGCGGTGCGTCAGGTCCAACTTCGATTCCTAGGGTCTGGGAAACATGGTGGACTTCTTGGTCCTCATCTTGGTGTACATGCCCTTGTTAGACTGCACGCAGATTGCTCTGCTGCTGAAAGCTGTCACCAGCTCTGTCATGGAACTGCAGTCACAGCTCATTCAGGTCTTTGCCACAATGCAAGATGAAAGGCACCTTGTTTCACTTCTCGTTTTTTCTACATTGAGGACGACAGCCTTAAGGGTGGGAGTCTGGGATACGCAAGGTCCAGTGAGGTCGGCCGGGCAGCTTTCGGAGGTCTGGCGCTCTCTGTTAGGGTTCCCCACACACTGGCTCAGGTCCACGTCGTTCTGCTGCTCTTCTGAGTTAATTCCAACACCTTCACCTTCTTGTCAGGAATTTCGTCTGAGTTAGTGGAGCCTGGCTTCTTCATGACCACCAGACAGCATCCACAGGAGGTGCTTCTGCGTCTCATGTAGGATGATCCCAAATTCATCGAAGTAGCCCACTCGGCTCTCCGAACCAAAGGGCCCCTTGAAGGTAAGGATGATGTTGACCTGGTTCCAAATAGGGCCAAAGATTCTGTTGGCAAAACTTAGTACCAAGAGTTTCTATATTCTCAGAATAAGGAGGAGATATTGGGTAGACAGCTGGTCGGAGCACTGCAGGCCTCTCGTGAACGGCTTCTCCATGATGGCGCCGTTGCAGCATGTCTCCTCGATTTTTTGGTGACAGCTTCATAAGTGGTGCAGGGCAAGGCCAGGCAGAAGAAGCTGTTGGCCTGTGGCCCTTGGTGGAGGGTGTTCATGTGGCTGTTGAAATGGCCTTACGAGGCCGCAGCAGTACTGCCCAGTCATGTAGGAGTTTAGGGCAAAGAACTCCATCTTGGGCTGCCTCTTCTGAGGAGGCCCTGGAGAAGGGCTCACTCTCACGTTGATTCCTTATGCAAACAAAGTGGTGCTTAATACTTGAAAATCGTATAACTATGGCAATATATTTGGAGTTTTTTATTTTCCTCATGACCTCAGTTCCCGAATAGATTTTTATAAAGTTGTTAATTTGCTTATTTCTAGCTTTTTCCTTCTTGTAAAAGTGTAAGAAATGCTTATTCCTTGCTTCGTTCCAATGAGCTGAATTCAGAAGTCTTATATGTATATTTTTCATAAGCTTTAAAGGAATCTTAGGTACCAAGTATTGTGTAATCAGATTATGAAATTCTCAAATATTTATACAAATACTTATAATTATGGTAGTTGGCATTTATAATAGTTATATTTTTATAGTTTTCAGTTAATATTTGCATTGGAAAACTTATGCCATTTTTGTTCTCTTAATGCCATGAATGATTTGAGCTCAAAATTATTTCTGATATTACCAGTGTATCAAATTTACTGTTAGATTGTGTTTGACATATGAGAGAAAACTTGCCCTTAAAAGTCTTGTGGCATCAGTTGAGAAAAAAAAAAAAGAAACATGAGAGTTGATAAAGAGAAATTACGGAAGTGGAAAATAAAACAGGCAAGCAACGACTGGAATTGTAAAAATGGAGGTGGATATGGTTGTGAAAGGGATAAGTTTCAAATCTTGCTTGGATGGGATAAAGTGTTTGCATTAGGGAAGCCTGAACATTATATCTTAAGAAAAGGAAAAAGGTAAAAAAAATGAAAAGAATGCAGAAGACTATTGTGTTTATTTTAACAAGAAGTTATAGAAAACTTAGGTAATTTGAGAGAGAGCATCACAAAGACTCTTGGACATAATCTTTTGAATAAAATTAAGCAATTTTTAGATATACTATTAACTTTGTCTAGTATTAATTTTTTCTTATTCCAAGTTTTAGTGTATCCTAGTTTAAGTGATGATTTGTGGTGTTATTCTAAAATACTTTTCCTAGCTTTCTAATTTGGGTTTAGCAACAATTTGCCTGATTCTACAATCATGAGCTGGTGTATTACTCTGAGTCAGAAAGCTATTTTAGTTATATAGGAAGCACATAAGCTCTAATCTAAAATATATTGAGAAAATTCATGTGATCAATATTTAATAGTCATTCTAAAATTATAACTTGGTATACTCAGTTAAAATAATATATTGAACACTCGAGTTACTTTGTCTAATTTTTAAAATTATTGTAAAATTTTAAATATGATGAATATATTAGGAACAAAATGCCATCTTACAAATTCAATTTTAGAAAATCATATTTCAGTTAATATTTCTAAAAAACACGTCTGTAAACCAGAAGATACCTTTAATATCTCAGAAGATATCCTTTCTCTGTAATAGACCAAAAACCCATTCCCCTCTTTTAATAAGTCTTAAAAGACAAAGATGTTGGGAAAAAAAAGATATTTTTGGTAAGATAATAAATATCGGCAATCGTTTTCCACTAGAAGGAGGAATTTTAATTTGAAAACATATCCTGGGTCATAGTCAGTTTTCTTTGAGTTTTCATGGTGCTTACTGCCAATTATTAGGAAAAATTATTCTCTCCACCTGCACTTAAATGTCTTTAACCTAAGGATCAACTGTCACAGAGGCATGTCTGAAAAATCTGTATGTTAAGTCAAATGGTATTTACTGACTGCCATTTTCTACTCACTTCTTAAAGATATTTGATGGCAAGAGAATACATACTGGGGTTTTGTGAAGGAGAGACAATAGTTATGACAGTAAATGTAAGGAAAATGTAGGAGTATATACAAGAGCGTGCCAGTAGTCATATACCACATCTGAAGCATACATAGACCTGTAATATGTTGTTGGGAGTGAATTAGTTTGCTAGGGTTGCCATAATAAGGGTAACAGGGTGGCTTAGGCAACAGAAATTTATTTCTCACAGTTCTGGAGGCTAGACATCCTGTATCAGGTGTTAGCAGGGTTGGTTTCTTCTGAGACTGCTCTCATTTCTCAGATGTCAGTCTTCTCCCTGTGTCTTCACATATTTCCTCTGGGCCTCTGTGTCCTAATCTTTTCTTACAATGACACCAGTCATATTGGATTAAGGCCCACCCTAATGACTTCATTACAACTTAATTACCCCTTTAAAGACCCTATCTCCCAATACAGTCACATCCTAAGGTACTGGGGGTTAGGACTTACACATATGAAAATTTGAGAAGACATAATTCAGCCGATAACAGAGAGAAATAGGAGGTATCTAGAATATATATATAGATCTATTACTATTTTAGAATGATTATTACAAAGTGGCTATCATTTACTTATAAGACACTTGGGTATGTTATAAAATTTAGTTTCCAAAGATAAAATTATGCTATAAAATACATTTATTTACTTATAAAGACATTTCTAACTGACTACCAGATAATTTTGTTCAGAAAAGTAGTTCTGAAAATGAAAATTCATCTATATCACTGGCAAGAAAGCATTTTTTATGGGTGAAACTATATGCAGTTTTCAAATGTTGCAGCACAAGTTGTCTCATATCCTGTGCACTTTAAAATTTCTGGCATTTCAAAAATTTTCTCACTTAGCAGCTGGTATAAACAACCTTACTTAATAGTAGGTTTAGAAGTAATCCATGTAGTGAAAACTATAAGAGTCTGTACTTAGTAATTGTGTAACTGTAGATCCTAAATTAACTTCTCAAAGCCTCAGTTTAATTATTTGTAAATTTAGAATAATTATATTATCCTTAATAATATAATAATAATTATATTACATTATATAAGAATCTGTTATGATTTCTCAACTTCAGTACTACAATAGCACCCCCCTCCCTTATTCACAGCAGATACATTCCAAGACCCTCAGTGGATACTTGCAATCCCAGATAGTATTGAACTCTTAATATATGTTTTTTTCTATATATATCATAAAGTTTAATTTATAAATTAAGCACAATAAGAGATTAATAACAATAATAAAATATGACAATCATAACAATGTACTGTAATAAAAGTTATGTGAATGTGGTCTCTCAAAATATCTTATTTTACTGTACTTACTTTTTCACTTAAAGGAAACTCTTTATCACTTCTCTTTGGCGTATCCAAAGTGCCAGCATCACTATTCTTGTGCTTTGGGGCCATTATCAATTAAAATAAGGGTTACTTGAACACAAGCACTGCGGGATCATAGCAGTTGATGTGATAACTGAGATGGCTACTAAAGGACTAATAGGTAAGGAGCGTATACGGTGGGGATACACTGGACAAAGGGAAGATTCACATCCCGGGCAGAATGGAGTAGGATGGCTTGAGATTTCAAAACCCTACTCAGAAAAGCAACCAGTTTAAAACTTATGAATTGTGTCTTTCTGAAATTTTCTATTTAATATTTTCAGAATGCAGTTGACCATGATAACTGAAACTACAGAAAGAAAAATTATAGATAAGGGATGACTATTATATTGACGTTTTGGACAGGATAAATATTGTGGGAGCTGTTCTTTGCATTATATGATGCAAATGAGAGTTGAAGCAACAATGTGTCTATGTACCTTAAACAGTGGCATAATTCTGAAAGAGAAGTAGCTGTCACTTTTCTATTTGATGTATACCAAGCAGTGGCCTTTTGTTTTCTGACTCAGCAATTGTATAGACAATGGGGAACATATCAGTACATTTCTCAATGTCCAACTCAGTCCCACTGTGTTTATAATTATAATTAGTGGAAACTCCTTCCATATTCTGAGAGGATCTTTTATTAGAGTTTTAATTTTTCATTATGCTGTGAGTTTTGTCTTCCAATATTTCCTTTACATTTTTGCTGAGGTGGTAGAGCCTTCCTCAAGAAAGCGTATGAGTGTCTGCATTCACAGAGATGTATGTGGTGCTTAGTAAGAAATTGAGGTCCCTAAGCTCAACTAGAACCTGAAGTTAAAAGTAAGAGTGGGAAAGATTATACCAGGATGAGGGAAAATATATATACAAAGCCAAAAATTATTTTTAGCAAAAAGTTCTAACTCCTAATTAGTGTCTGTTGCTGTACTTTAATGTATCTTTATATGCCTCTTAAATTCACTTTAATAAGAAAAACATAAATAAGCAAACAAAATGAAATGATAGTATAAAAATTTTATCCATTAAATGAAATCATTAATTTTTATTTTATTAGAATTTTGTCATATACATTTTCATATAAAATGTTAAATAATGTTTTTGTCAGTTATTACTATACGTGAAATATGATATTTGAAAAATAAGCTATAAAAATGGAACCAGATAATACTATTGTGGATGTATGATATTTCAGTTTTTTAATGGATTAAATATGTTTTTTATATACTCATTTGGGAACTTGAGCACTATAATGTGTTTTTAGAGAGAAAGTATTAGGTTTTTTTTAACGTATTAACAGAGAATGCAAGCAGTATATTTCCTTGTGACAGACTCACTAGTATTAAGAAAATATAAATGCCTTTGCTTTTGTCATGATGGTTTTGAGTTGAGGAGAAAAACTTGTCTTACTGATTCTTAACCTGAAATTTATATGTTCATTATGCATTTCTCAGAGACTTCTACATAGGTTTTATAAAATTTTATTACTTTGTTTTTAAGGCAATAAAAGCAAACATAAGATTACAATGGGGTGCATCTTGATTGTGATCACCTCTGAAATGATTTTCTGTGCCTAAACATTGAGCTTAAACCACCTTGTTGAAGTCAAAAGTCCACCTGATGGCCTCTATCCACAGCCATGGGCATGGACTAAAGGGATCATTGCTGCCATGTGGACTCTGCTTCCTACCCATCTATCTGTGTTGAAAGTCTTATGAGATAGGATTACATCCTTATTTTATAGGATACAGAGAATATGATACAGGAGGGATAATGACTAGCCTTGATGTCTGTGAATCTGGGACCCTCTCCGTGGGGATCCAGTGTCTACTCCTGTAACTTCTACACTACATTGCTTTTGTTAATATAATATGGAATTTCTTAAGGGCTTTCTCATGTTTTCAACTCTCTATCAGTAAATTTTTCCAAGAAGCTTTTTTTTTTTTTCAACTCTCCTTCTAGACTATTTTACAGAATAATGAACTTATATTGAAGTTTTATAAGTTTCCTCTGAATATTTAGGCTTGAAAGACCTCTGAGAATTCACAGATATGTATTATCTACATGTTGATAGAGTTTTTAAAAATAAGTATTGTAAGGTTAAAGAAAATGTAAAATTGTTTCAACTGGAGAATTTCAGGGTTAGAACAAAATCTGAATCAAGTTTTAATTTATGTATTTTTAATTCTTAATTAGCAGTTAAGAAATAACTAGTGCTTTTTAAAAGTTCTTTTTTTCTTGTCCTCAGTAATAAGAAATACTTTGCCAGAGGACTGTAGATGTCTTATATCTCATAATTTCCTGACAATTGAACAGTTGAATCACAGATGAAATGTTCTTTTCTAGAGGGCTTACTTAACAAAATTCTCGATTTCCTGTTTTTTTTTGTTTGTTTGTTTTTTGTGTTAATTTATGCTATATATTTTTGCAGGACGAGTAATAAGCTTCTTATGATTATCTCTGTTGTTTGATCAATTATTTAGATCAAAAAAAATTAAGTGAAATATATTTGACAGATATACTTGCTGATACTGGCATTCTTCGAGTTTCACAAACAACTCATTAATATTCTATATATGTGCAGACAGTGATACAATGACACTATTAGTTACTCATCAACTTTTTACATTGATACCAAATTCCCAAAATGAATGGCAAAATTTAGTGGCTCAAAAATAGGAAATATCTTATTTACTTCTTCCTGTTACTTCTTTAAGATCAATTCATTATGTGACTGCTAGGTGCAAGATACACTAAAAAAACAAAATTTATGTTTGCTAATCGGTTAATTATGGGCATTCAAAAGTAGGTTTGTTACAAGGCAAATGTGATATATGTATATATAGTTCAAAGAGTTGTGAGAATTAATAGGAAAATGATAAAAGATCATAATTCAAAGATATAATAGCATGTCAGAGAGAGCTTGAGAAAAATATATGATTTATACTAATTTATTTAATTAAAAGATAATATTTACTATATCCAGGCATTTCTCTAGGACTTGGAAAAAAATGCTAAATGAGTCATAGCACAGTCTTTTTCTAAAGAAAGTGTCAATTTACTGAAAGAAGAAGAGACATAAACAGAAAAATATGACACAATCCGTTAGTTTTTGCTTTAGAGATGTATGTGTTGAGCTAACACAAGGTCGAGTTACCAAATGTTAATTAGAACCTGAAGGATGAATAGAAATTAAAGCTAACACCAGAGCAAAGAGTATACCAGGGTGAAGAATTATATGTACAGAAGCCAAAATGTGAAAGGGAACACCATATATTCAGCTAGTTAAAATAAGATACATATTATTTCAGGGCATAATGTGTAAGACTTGAGTGGGAGGAGATGAGGCTGTTGAGGCAAAGTATAAATAATGGTGTCAAAAAAAAACCAAGGAGTGTGTACTTTCCCCTAAGAAGGGTTGACTCTGACAACTGAAAGTGACATGATTAATATTGTAAGTTAGCAAAATCACTGACTAAAGAGTCTGAAATAGGTGAGAGAAGGACAAAGTCTGTTTTGACAATTCAGGTTCCTAAAGAAAGTGATTAGGAATCAGAATGGCATTAGGTTCCTCAACAGAAATACTAGCATATAGAAGAAAATAGAGGAAGTCCATCAAAATTCTAAGGGAAAATTATTTTCAACCTACTATTATATACTTTATATTATATAAAGTTTCAATTGTGTATTAGGTGGGAAGATATTTTTCAAAAGTGAAATGTCTCAAAACTTACCCTTCATATATCAGGAAGCTACCATAGGATGTGATCCAAAAAATGACAGATTAAACTGTCATTTGAAGTCAACAGTCCACCTGATGGCTTCTATCCATAGAGGATAGAAGGATGGATGGATGGATGGATGGATGGATGGATGGATGGATGGATGGAAGGAAGGAAGGAAGCAAGCAAGCAAGCAAGCAAGCAAGCAGGGAAGATAGAAGGGAGAGAAGGAGATGGGAAAAGGGAGAAAAGACAAAAGATAGGATCTAGGACAAAGGAAATGCAATGAAAGAGAAATAAAGAGATTTCTATTCTTAAGAGTGAGGAGAATGTCCAAATAGAAGGGCAGCACATGCAATTAAAGTAAGAGGGTTAAGGGCTCCTCAAGAGATTGCTCTAAGCGGGGAAGAAGGGATGGATCAAGTACCTCCTATACCTCTTAAGCATATTAGGAGAGTCCTACAGCAAGATTTTCGTATTCTCGTATTAATCATGATGGATAACTAAGTAAAAAAAAAAAAACTAAGTTAAAAGATGAAGAAATTAGTAACTTCAGAACAAAAATAATGTGAAGATGGAGGTTAGCATTTAACAAAATTTACTAGTAAAATGATGCAAATATTGAATATTCATTTAACAATGAATTTTAGAAAGGAGGGATTATATAAAAGGGGACAGTGATATAAAAGAGCTAAATTTTCCTCTTTGTATTTTGAAGATATTATATACTACCCAATATTAGAAAACCAAATAGTATTTATTCTGTAGTAATAAGAATTAAATAACAGGAGAAATGAAAAGTGATTTTCTGTGGATGGTGGACTTTGCAAATGGAAATGGTGGGGGTAAGGTATTGATAATTTTTTTTTAAATTTTAGGTCACATAGAACTGTTTGGGTTCTTTGAATTATGTAAACAAATGTAAAAATAAAAGATTTTTGGGCATAAGTGATAACTAACATTCTAAAAATATCAAAGGATCAGAAATGGAGGAAACTAGCTTGAAATGATTACAAGTTATTTATAATTTATTTTTAGGATTCAAATAGCTGAGTGTATTTGGGGACAGAGGGAAAGGAAATAATGCTGTTGGAAATATTAAAATACAAAAAGAATCTGGCTAATTGAATAAGTCCTTTGGAAAGTAAGTTAAGACAAAAAGTGCATATGCATCCTTTTAATTATACTTCTCTTTGCTTTCTTCAACTACTGTTTAATAAAAGTAAAGAAAATCTGCCTTTCTCTCTTTTTCTGCCATTCCTCTTATATTTGTAAATTAATAACCTTAGCATACTGTTGAGTTTAAATGAATTGCTTGTCTATATCTAGCAAGAGAAAAATTCCTGGTTAAAGTGAAAATAGTTATAAGAGCCAGGAGTATCATTTGATGTGTGTAAAGAGATTTAGGATGACATATCTGAATGCAGTGTGTAGGGTGAATATGAAAGAAAAAAATAGTTCAAAGGGATTGTTCTGACTCCTAGGGAGAAGGCTCTCACTGAAATGATTGAGGAGGGGAGAGTTGGAAAAACTAAGGGGAACAGATAATGCCTGCATATTACAGGAAAAAAAGATAAAAGATTGCAGGAGAAAAGAGAACTTTTCCAAAGGAAGATTTATGCTGTATTTTCCCCTTTTTCGATCTTTATTGTTCTGGAAAAAACTTCATATTTTGTTGATAAGTAAGGGGATTCTCATGAGGATCAGCTTTTCAGTTTTCCTGTAGAAGTTCTTAGTTTTGTGAATCTCAGAAAGGTTGAATATTTCGCATATATTTTTTTTCCTTTATCAACCTCCCTTGAGGAAACCAGCTTTCTCCCCTTATTTCTTTAGAAGTATTAAAAGAGTCTACCTTTCCATGTCTGGTGATTTCCTTCTCTGAAAATAAACCTGACTATCCCCAAGAGGAGTCTCAGAAAACTAAGAAAATGGCTATTCTTTCTAAATGAAGATAAATTTCAGTTATTTTCTTTTGCAACTTCATTGCTAATTAATCTCTTAGCTATTTTTTCAAAATCCCACACTTTGCATTTAATAGAGAAAAATTTTATTACTTTCTGTTACCTATGTAATAAGTTAGAATTTGACTTATTTTCTCTCAGAAGATTTCTATTGGATAAGCCAGAGCAGATTCATCTGTTTGCATATTTCTCTAGGGTGCAGGAAAATGAATTGCAAAACACAGGTCTGTTGACACAGAGAGACCAGCGTTCCTGTCATGGCCTTTCCATTTATTAAATGTGGCCTCAAGGATGTCATTTATTTTTGTGAGGATATAATATTACCTGTCCCAAAGGAGTATTGTAAAGATTGTGTTCTCCCTAAAGGCTGGTGTGGATTCTCATTTATTTTGTTTTGTTTTGTTTTTTCCTTCACCTAACAGAAGACCTCACACTTACTAGGTAATTCAACAAATGGCTTTTCCCCTTAACTGACTTATCCATGCCTGTGATGTCTAAGTGTGGTATTTGACACATGTTGGACGTTCCATACGAAGTATGCTTTCCTTTCTCTTTAGAATCATCTTCTATGAAAAAAGCTAGCAGCTAGTTCATTCTATTTTTTGAAGAAGTAGATTATCCTGTGGTCTAGGCCAACAAACTTTGGAGATTATATTCTTTCTATAAAGGAGTGAAAAGAGATTTTAAAGTGCTGCTTCACATTGTTTAAAAAATATATGATTCATGATGGATAACTAAGTAAGATTCTGTTTATAAAAAATATATGATTCTGTTTATAGATTTGCCTCATTTATGAATAAATTACCAAAGATATGTTCTTTTCTCTTGACTTTTTAATTATATACATATAAAACAATATTGTACTCAAAGAAGATTCAATGCCATGCTTTGAAAGGAAACCAATATCCCTTCCAATATCCAAACTCATACCAATGACGAAGAGCTAGAGAGCAAGAATGAAGGAGAATTTTATCTTTTCTTATGGCTGAGTAGAATTCCATTGTATATATGTACCATATCTTTTTTTATCCAGTCATCTATTGGACACTTTGGTTGTTTCCTCTTGGCCACTGTGCATAATGCTGCAGTGAACATCAGGGTGCATATATCTTTGTGGGTAAACGATTTCAAGCTTCTTGGGTAAAAACCTAGATACTGCCACTTGCGACAAGTGGTTGGATCTTGAGATTATTATACTAAATGAAATAAGTACTGGATAAGGCAGAAATAAGGCAGAAAAAGTTGAGAACCTTATGATTTCACTCATATGTAGGATATCAAACTAAAAGCAACAAACAAATATGACAAACAAACAGAGACTTATGGACACGGACAGTGGATTAGTGGTTACCAGAGGGAAGGGGGGTGTAGATGAGGGTAAAGGAGGTTCAATATTTGGTGACAGAGGAACTTTAACTTTGGGTGGTGAACACACAGTGTAATATACATATTATTGAAGTGTACACTTGAAATCTATTTGACTTTATTAACCAATGCCACCCCAATAATATTAATTTAAAAAGTATGAAGGATAAAGTTTGTGTAAACTTGCAAATCTAACCCTTGTAGCCTTTGGAGGCCGGATTGTTGTAACTATGCAGTGTGATATGCTAAGCTAGAATCAAACAAAGGTGGAGAATATAGCATATCAGTGAGGTTATGACAGGGTTGTCTAAGAAGGCAAATAAAGAGGATAACATAAAGACAAAAAATATGGATACAGTTTATTTTAAAAATCTTGAATACTTACTGTCTGTCAGGTACTATGCTGGTTATTAAACGAAACAGGCAATCCTCACTTCAGTGAGCTCACATCTAGTTATGGGTGAGAATTGGGACGATGCATCACACTAAGCGCTTCTATAGGAAATATTTTTAGAAGTCCTTTATGAGGAAATACCTAGTGTTAAAGAATAAAATAAAATTTCACTGGGTGACAAATATCCAAGGAAGAAGAAAGAACAATTGCAATTACATAGGGGCTTCTAAAGATAAAACAGGAAATACAGGCAGTGCTCAATGAAAGGCGACCCTATCTGCCATGCAAAGGGATTTGGATTTTAACTTATTGAAAATGAGATCACGCACATTTTATTATTTTTCCTTTTCTTTTAGAAACTAATTCTGTGGCCAAAAAAAAAAAAAAGATGGTGTGAGAATTTGAGGGAGGTGAGCATGGAGCCATAAGGATAAATTACTTGGCTTTAATATTATTAATTCTTTTTTCCAATAGTTATTGATTGCTTACAATGTGCCAGACACCACATAAGATAACTTTTTTTTTTAAGGATTTTAATAAAAGCAGTTATGGTGAATCACAGGGTTACTAAATATTTAGAAGACAGAATTAACAAGACTCTGTCATCATTCGTATGTAAGGTTTATGGGAGGAAGATCAAATTTCAGAGTTTTAAAGCTGGCCAGTTAGAATGGTGGTCGTGGTTGTGGCGAGATTGAGAAATCTTAGGTTAATTCAAAGAAGAAACCTGGTACTGTCTGAGTAGGCAAGCCAAGATAGGTAGGTAGAGAATATAAGAGGAAAATTCAGTCCGAAAAATATATGGAATCAGTTATTAGTCTGAAATCAGTCCTAAAAGATCCAGCTGAGCTGAGTGTAATAAATAGAAGTGAAATCTTGCTATACAATAAGAGAAGTACTTCAACACCTATTAGACCAATTAGAAATCAGAGCAGAGAGGGGATTACGAAAGAGGATAGGAATGCAGGGACCACCACATGGTACAGCACAGCTTTTTTGTAAGCATCCTTTCTTGACAATGAATGAGAGGTGGCAGGGTCAGGAGTTCTGTGTGTGTGTGCGTGTGCATGTGTGTGTATGTGGTGGTGGTTGTAGTGGTGATGATGATGATGATGATAATGATTAGAGCTGTGACAAAAGGCCAAGACATCCACAGTGTTCTTGTCATTCTTACACCAGATGGCTACAGTCATGCAGTGCTCAGAGAAATGCTCAGAAGACTAAAAAAAAATATGGCCAAACCTTCCTTCATTGTGCACAGAGCACCTTAGTTTCCAGCTCTCTATAGTTCCATTAATCTCTGTTGTGGGATGGAGGCAAGAGTTTCTGGTGCTGACCATCTGTCTACGTTTCCATGGTGTGGAAAACTTAGAAAGTGCAGAGGGTGACAGTATTTTACTTCTGAAGTCATAAGAATGTTTTGTGTGACCTTCCAAGAGAAAAGAGTGAAAGATTTACAAACATGTACGAGTGAGGTAGCCATATAGATAAGTGAATGGATAAATGGATAGATGAGTAGATACATTACATCTTGACCATTGGTGTTTCTAGGGAAGTCTGTGGCATTTTTCATTTTCTCTGTTCTTCCACCCTCCTTCTCTGCCTCCCTTCCTCTCTGCCTCCCTAGCTCACTCAGTGCTTCCCACTTTTTCTTTTATTTTAATCAAGAAATGCACTTTTTCCTCTGAGTTAGCAAGTTATTAATGCTACCAGGATAAATGTGTTCTGGCCCTAGGAAGTTCTCAGACTTGTGGAAAAACGGCATGTGAGTGCCGCAGAAAAGAGGAGACATATATGAAATGAGAATCACCTGTGGCATAAATGACTTACTACAGATATCAGAAAATACTTCAAAAAGAAATTATTTTTTATTCTAGAGTCTTTAGTAGTGTTTTTTACACTAGCAAGGCAGATAAATACATCCTAGACAGTGAACAGCATGGAAAATGTATGCTTTTGAAAAGGATTTGCTAGTTCTGTGGTATTGGAACACAGGATACTGGAATATGATTTAGAGGGATATTATAGATAATTCCCAGATTGTGAATGACCTCATTTTTGATGCAAAGTAGTTGATACTTCATACTGTAAATAATGAGCTTAAAGGCTATTTTACAAGGGGTAACATGATCCAATTCTGTGTATATGATTTTGTTTTCTTTTTCTAAGAGCAAAGAAATGGTGAATCTAAAAAGCATGGCAGAGAATGTACTTACTACAAAATGATAAAAGGAAGAGACAGGCATTTTTTAAGTAGGACCAGGAATAGAAGGACATAAGATGTGAGAGAAGAATAGTTTGGATATTTGGAAAGACCAGTTATTTATTTGAGTGTTCTTTCAAGAACTCTCAACTGACTATCTACTAAGTCCCAAGAACTACAAGACAATATGCTAAGAAACACTACTTTACTAAGAAGCAAACTGAAATCCTTGATTTTTGTAACCACTGAAGCCCATTCCTAATTAATGCATCCAGTGTCATCACACATTCAATTTTGACCTCACCTCTAATTTCAACTATGGCTGCAGGGAATGGTTTTTAAGCATATGCCACCTGTAACTTCACCTTCTCTACTGAGGTTTCTCGTGTGGTGCGGAAACTTGCAGGAGCCTCTTATTAGACATTTGTGACTGATAGTGTGGACAATTTAGAACGAGTGGTAGAAGAAGGAGATGATGAATATCAAAGACAGCTTTTGTACTGGGTATGGCCAGGTTATTTCACTGACTTTCCATTACCAAGTCTTTTATAGAAGCTGTGACTTGCCTCTTCCCTGCACTTTTGTTCCATACATGTATACTTGAGTTAACACCTCTGGCACATGTCAACCAGAGGGAAGATGATCTAGTAGACAAATTCTTTTCAAGGTCAGTCCTTAAGTTTATGATTTTGAGAAGCATTTTATTTTCCTCAGAAGCTCTGGAACAGGAAGCATTATTCAATAATAATGCTTGCAGTAGCTTTTCTTTATCTTTTTTCCTCATTTAGTATCAGGCTCTGCTTTTTTATGAATCTTTAAGAAACAATGGATATAAAAGTATAATTTATGTTGTACTCTAAATGCTCCAAAGGCTACAGAAAACATTTTAAAAAGAGGATTTTGTGAGCATTGTAAGCCAACAGTGCCTTCAGGTACTAGTGTTGTGGTACCCAAGGGTGAACCATTCAAGTGGGCTCATCTCTAGACACCTTCTAACCTCGAATGTTTATACTTTCAGTTTCCCTCTATTCATAATATTGTATCATTGTTTTCCCTGCTAAAAATAAAGATTCTACACTTAAACTATTTAATCGATTTCTATTTGCAACTCATTTTCTTATGACTTTGGATTATATAAATATCAAGATTTTTATCAGACTAGTTGGACTAGAAGAATAATTTGTTGTCAAAAAGGTGACATTGACAGTGTCTTTTCTCATCTTGAATTACATAACAGCTTTATAGAGAATTTTCCCAGATGTAGAAATTCTTTTAGAACCTTTCAAGAAGTATAGAATCAAAAAAAGTATCCAGGTATATATTCCTACATACCTGGCCTCTGTGATAAGCCTGCCATTAAAAGTAAATAAATAAATAAAAATACTATAGTGAAATACAGAAAGCAAATATTAAAGCTGCTCAGCAAATTTTAAATTATTGAGTTATATTTATTTATTTTTTCTCTCAGAGTATTTCAGAGATTAGAAGAAAAAAGGAAAAATATTTTCACACATTTTCTGTTGAAGAAAATAATAGTCTTACAAATCATGAAAAATAATTTTCATGTGGATGATTTTTATGGTGATACCTGATAAAAAACTGAGAGCTTAATGCTGGGTGAATTCCATGGGAAATGCACTGAATTGTAAGACAGGCTATAAATGGACCGTATTTAGTAGGCAAGGCAATCATCATAACCACATTATTTTCATACTGTGCACATTCCATCATGCTTTAGAAACCACATTTCAAATGCAGACCAGAAATGAGATCTAATATTCAGAAGCAATAAAAGATCTTTATACAATTTAGTTATTAGAGTTCTGGTCCTACTTAAAGGAACTTGACTATAACAAGAATCATTATTTCTTGTAGAATTTATGGCAATAAGATGTCAGTTGCAGAGTCATAATTCTACTAATTTAAGTAGAATCAGAATCTAAGAAAGCATATATGTTTGTGTATACAAAATTGTTATGAAAATATCGAAGTTTACCTAACCATTGTGTCATCCTCTTTTGTTTCCTCACATTCCTGTATGAGCAGTTTTAGTAATCATCTATTTTAATATGTAACAAGTATATTTTGGGGTAAATTTAAGATGTTTTTCTATGTTGCTGTATCACACTGAAAGCCATTAAAATGATAAAACTCAGTTTAAAAAAACTGATTTTTCCAGCTAAGTTCTTCAAAGTACACTTAGTCTAAAATTTTAGATTGCATTTCAAATGGAAAATTTCATACTAACATTAAAGAGATTATTTCCAACTATATTCTCCTGTTCTCATCTTTATCAAGAACTCCAGATGAATGTATCTAATTGTATATTTGTCACTTCTAATTTGATACATAAAAGACATCTTAAAATTAACAAAATTGAACTTGATTGTTTTCTAACCTACCAGTCTTAAAGTTACTCCCATGTTAGTAAATACTGTCACTAGCCAGTCTCTTAAATAAAAAATATGTGACTTACCCTGATTCAATTTTACTCCTTCCCACCTCTGATTAAAATGTTTATTATCCAATATTCGGTTTATCTGCAAATCTTCATAATAAAAACTCTCAGTAAATTGGGTATAGAAGGAAGGTACCTCGACATAATAAAGGCCATATATGTCAAGCCCACAGTTAATATCTTACACAATGGTAGAAAACTGAAAGCTTTTTCTCTAAGATCGGGAACAAGACAAAGATGACCGACCACTCTTACCACTTTTATTTAACAGAGTACTGTAAGTCTTAGTCAAAGCAGTTAGCCAGGAAAAAAAAATAAATAAATAAAAGGCATCCAAATTGTAGAGGACATAAAATTTTCTCTGTTTGCAGATGCCATAATGTTATATATAGAAAACCCTAAAGACACCACCAAAATCTCTAAGAACTAACAAATGAATTCAGTACAATTGTAGGATATAAAATCAATATAAAAAATATGTTACACCTCTGTACACTGACAAGAATCTATCAGAAAGAAATTAAGAAAAAGCCCATTTTCAATAGCATCAAAAAGAAGGAAATACTTAGGAATAAATTTAACCAAGGAGATAAAATATCTGTACATTAAAAACCATAATGCTGATGAAAGAAATTGAAAGTGCAATAAATGTGCTCAAGATTTAAAGAATTAATATTGTTAAAATGCCCATATTATCTAAAACAGTCTACAAATTCAATGCAATTCCTATTAAAATTTCGATGAAATTTTTCACAGAAGTGAAACAAATAATTCTAAAATTTGTATGAGACCACAAAAGTCCCCAAATATAGCTAACCCAATCCTGAGAAAGAAGAGCAAAGCTGGAGGCATCACACTTTGGATTTCAAACTATATTGCAAAGCTATAGTAATCAAAACAGTATGGTACAAAAATAAATGGATAAAATCAGTGGAACAGAGAGCCGAGAAATAAATGCATAAATATGTGACCAATTATTTTACAACAAAGGTGCTAAGAATACATAATGGGGAAAGGAAAAGCTCTTCAGTAAATGTTATTGGGAAAACTGAACAGCCACATGTAAAATAATAAAACTGAACCCCTATCTTACATCATACAGAAAAGTCAACGCAAAATGTATTAAAGACTTAAATGCAAAACCTGAAACCATAAACTTCCTAGAAGGAAACATAGTAGACAAACTCTTTGAAATTGTTCTTGAAAATTATTTTTTAGATTTGACATCAAAAGCAAAGACAACAAAAGCAATAATAAAGAAGTGGGACTGCATCACACTAAAAAGCTGCTGTATAGCAAAAGAAGCCATCAACAAAATGAAAGAGCAACCTAATGAATGGAATAAAAATATTTGCAAACCATATATCTGAAAAGAGGTTAATATCCAAAACATGTAAGGAACTCATCCAACTCAATAACAAAACAAAACAAAATTTCTGATTAAAAGTAAGCAGAAGAACTGAATAAAATTTTTTTCTAAAGAAGGCATAGAAATGGCTAACAGGTTCATAAAAAGGTGCTCGGCATCACTAATCATCGGGGAAAAGCAATGCAAAACCACAAGAGATAACGGATGTTGGCGAGACTGTGGAGAAGAGGGACCTTTTTGCACTATGGGGAACATAAGCTGGTGCAGCCACCATAGGGAACATTATGGAGGATCCTCAAACAAGATCCCTTGGATCCTGTTTTAATTCCTGTATTCATTGCAGCATTATTCACAAAACCAAGATATGGAAACATCCTAAGTGACTATTAATGGATAAATGGATAAAGAAGATATGTGAGTTGCACACACATAGACATGCGCACGTGTGCTTAAACACACAATGGAATATTTTTCAGCCATGATAATTTAGGAAGTTTAGCCATTTGTGACATGGGTGGTCCTTGAGGGCATTGTGTTAAGTAGAATAAGTCAGACAGAGAAAAACTAAGTGCTATGTGATATCATTTTTATATGGACTCAAAAAGCTGAACTCATAGAACTAGACTAGTAGTTACCAGGCCTGGGGGGTTGGGGAAATGGGGAGATACTCAAAGAGCACAAACTTTCAGTTATAAGATGAATAACTTCTGGAGATCTAATGTACAGCATAGTGATTATAGCTAATAATACTGTATTAAATATCTAAAAGTAGTTAAAAGAGTAGGTCCTGTCTCATGACAAAAATGAAATGGTAACTTTGTAATGTGATGGAGGTGTTAGCTAGGGCTATGGTGGTTAAATATTTTGCAGTATATAAGCGCATCAAATCAACAGGTTATACAATAGATGCAATGTTATGTGTCAGTTATATCTTAATAAAGCTGGAGAAATACTTATATATTAGTCTTTATTAAATTGCTGCATTTCAATTTTCATTGATCTGTCATCTGTCTGTCTATCTATATCTATTACTTAAGTAAACACCCTGAGAAAGGAAACTTGTTTGTCTTGTACACCAGTGTATCCCCAGTACATAAGAGGCGCATACAAATACTTATAAATTGAGTTTATGAATACATTTCTGTCTAGCTCTTATCTTCATTAAAATACTTTGTTCACGGAAAACAAAACGCTTTTCTTATGTCTCACATGTGGAAAACTGTTCATTAAGAAGTACTTTTTCTTTTTTTCGTATTTCTAGTACCCAAAATGATGCTTAGTATATTAAAGGACAAAATAAATGTTTGTTTTTAAAGTTAATTAAAATTTAAACCTGTTATTCTAATTTAACATGGATGATCAAAACACCACTTATGTATCATTGCTTTCATTTGTTTATACCCCTTAAGAATACAACTAATTTTTTGAGATTAAAAAAAAGCACAATCCTCTTACAAGATTCATAAGTGAATTAAGCTGGTACTAATTAAAATGCATATCCATATCCATAAAATTCAAGTTCATAATGCATACATTTAAGTTAAAATTTTGATTCAAATTCATACATTTATATAGATTTATAAGATTTACTTGATAGTTTTTCAGACAAATATCTGATTTTAATATTAGGTATGACCATAGACAATGGGATTTCCTCGTATAGTAACAAAAGATACTCACTTAGCAATTCTCTTAGTACTCTCTTTGTCCTTTTATTAACAAAGATCACTTGCTCTGGTCCCTGTATTCATCAGGAAGATAATAAGTATTCTTTGTTCTCATTGCAGAATCTGACAATTCAGAGGGTTGGGTTATACATGAAATTGTCTAAAAAGTCATAAAATAAATTATTAGAAGAATAGCTTGAGGATGAAAGAAAATTAATATTTTATAATTGTATATTAGGTATAGATATATCATATATGTGATACTTTTGTATATAAGATACTTATAAGATATAGAAGGTAGTTATATAAGGTATTGATATATATCTTCAACCATGTGAAGACTTTAATTGTGTTCTGTTTTTAACACAGATTTCTATCCTAACCATAGCATCTTCCCCTCACAATGAGATTGTAGTGTTGGAATTTCAACATAAATTCCACTATGGATTTTTTTTTCAAAATATATAAAGTACAGATGAGGTCAGAAATAAAGACTGTAATAGAAAAACAAAAGCTCATAATTTTAATGTAATCGTTTAAATCAGATTTCTTTAGGAGTCTTTCTGTAAGCAAAATGTTCTTTACGAAGTTTGAATTCCAAGTAAGGAAATAAGTGGACAGAGTCTCTTTAAATACTACCTCATATGCTTTATTTTTTTTAATTTTTCTTAAACGGAATAGATTTTCCATCTTTACACCAGGCTAATACTTGGATTACTTTTTTAGCAGGCTACTTTCTTTTGCTTCTAGATAATTGTGTACTTCTGTCATCTCACATTCGGATTATAAATCCTCTAATGTTTTAAGCATTTCCTCTCCCTATTATTGCATCCTATATTTAGCAGTTGCTCAGTAAATACATTTTTTTAATCTTACTAGTTAAATAAAATTCAAACTGTAAGACTTTTAAATAATGTAAATATATTAATGAAATGTATTTCATTAGTTAACTTGCCTAAATGCTGATGAATACCAAAAAATGTATCATGTTTACAACTATTTTCTAAATGGCTATCATTCTGTTTTTAATTAATATGATAAATATACGCAACAGACATATCCATTTACCATATAACATTATTTACATTTTTTGTAATTAAAGTTGAATGAAAAGCTATATTTATAGAGTAAGATTTATATATTTTTTTATTTAAATATCAAAACATTAATCTGTTATTTAAGTTATAGACTATTAAAGGCATTTATATTTTTTTCTCTTGGTTGCATATGAGATAATAGGATCTTAGTGTCATGTTGGCTTATTGCTGTTTGAGGGAGAAACATGGAAATACTTAATTTTTGTAAAATATAGAATAATTGCTTGTCAAATGAGCAAAATGATTTAGAGAAAAGACTTTATTTCTACATAAATTACTTAAAATTACCTATCATATTGTTTTGCATCTTCAGTATTCAATAAGCACGGAGAAGGATATAAGATTTGTTAACTAAATTTTATATTTTAGCTAACTTTCATCTAAGAACAATGCTTTGTCATTTTCATTTGCCCCAGTATTTTGTGTTCTCTTGCACTAATTTGCCATGTAACTCCAAGCAATTTTATCTTTACTGAAGATGATTTAAATCTTTACCTTGCTCAGTTTCACTTGAAAATGTCTGAGTATAAGGGAGGCAATTAGCAATAATTTACTGAACACATACACATATGAAAGCAATGTTCTAGAAGCCACAATGCTTGAGTTTATGGAGTTTATAATTTGAAAAATTGGAAATATACAAGATAGAAAATTTCAGCTTCTTGGGAGATTTTTATCTTGAAAAAGAAGAATATTAATCAATTTGTTAGATATGAAATAATTGTTGTAGAATATGTACATCAGTAGTTTATATAGTTGCAACTTCCAGATATAATAAGGATATACCACATTTTATGTATCCATTTATCAGTTGATGAGCATCTGGGTTTCTACTTTTTAGCTATTGTGAAAAGTGGTGGTTTGAATATTTGTGTACCATGTTTTGTGTGGATGTATGTTTTAATTATATTTCAAGGAGTGTATTTTTGTGTTCATATGGTAATTCTGTTTAACATCTTGAAGACCTGTCAGAATGTTTTTCAAAGTGGCCGCACAATTATATAGCCCCACCAACAGTGTATGAGTGTTCTAATTTCTACATATCTTCACCATCACTTGCCTTTTGGATTATAGCCATCCTTTTGGGTAAGAAATGATATATACTTCTTGTTTTCCCTTGGATTTCCCTAATGCCAAATATTGAGCACATATTCACATGGTTATTATCTTTTTGTATATCTTTGGAGTAATATCTATTCAAATCTTTTGCCCATTTTAAATTAGGTTCTTTGTCTTTTTATTTTTGAGTTGTAGGATTATTGTTTTTTTATATTCTGAATAAAAGTTCTCACTTTCTTGACAAAATTGTTTGCAGCACATTTTAAAATTTTAATATAGTCCATTTTATCTACCTTAATCGTGTCATTTGTGTGCTTTTCTTGTTGTACCTGAGAAATCTTTACCTAATCCAAGATCACGAAGATTAACTCCTATATTTTCTTCTAAAAGTTTTGTAGTACTGACTCCTACATATAGTCCATAGCTTATTTTGAATTAGTTTTTGTATATGGTGTAGGAAAGGCACCACCTTATTCTTGCCACATTTGTATATAGTTGTTCCAGAAATATATATTGAAAAGACTAATCTTTCTTCATTAAATTTTTTGACATCCATGTTAAAAATCAATTGACCAGAAATATATAGGCTTCTTTCTAGACTCACAATTCCACTTCACTCATTTATGTGTTAATTTATATGCCAATACCATGCTGTCTTGATGACTTTTACTTTGTAGTAAGTCTCAAAGTGAGGAAGTATGAATTCTACAACTTTGTTCTTTCTTAGGATTGCTATTGGTATTCTGAGTCCCTTGCAATCTGCATAAATTTTAAGATAAACTTGTCATATTCTGAAAAAAGAAAAAAAGCTATGATTTTGATAGGTGTTTTATTGAATTAGAAGATTAATTAAGGGAGTATTGCCATCTTAACAATATTAAGTCTTCTAGGCAATACACGTGGCATGACCTTCCATTTATTTATATCTTATATCATTTTTTAAATTTCTTTCAACAATGTTTTATAGATTTTAGTATACAAATCTTGCACTGTTAAATTTGTTTCTATATTTTATTATTTTGATGATATGGTAAATGGAATTATTTTCTTAATTTTATTTTGGAATTTTTAACCATTAGGTATACAAATAAAATTGATTTTTATATTGATCTCAATATAGTACATGAATATATTCTTTAGATTTCCAAAGACCTATTAATGTGTTTCTCATTTAAAGTCTGTTAAAATTGTTCTTCATCTATTCGAAGGACATTCACAACTGTTTTCTAAGTGGCCATTATGTATCTTGATCATTCAGGCCTATAAATGTTGAAAATAAATACTTTAATGTCGAAGGTAAACAGTGAAACATTCAGAAAACATATTTGAAATATACTATATAAACTGCAATAGAAATCACACTATTTAAAATATACAAAGAAATGTTCAATTATATAGGTTACTTGCACAATTCTGCAAGCTGGACTAGATTTATTTTTAATGAACATTCCAAAAATGTCTTTAGTTTCTTATGTCTTCAGTCCTTGTTTTTTTTTTTTTTCCAAAGAAAAAGGAAAAAAACCCATTTAGCCACTGTCTCATCCTAGACCAGCACTGCTCTAAAGTATTTAACCATATTAAAACCATAGGTCTTCTATGCTCTTTCCACTAGAAGAATAACAACAACAAAAAAAACCAAAACAAAACATAAAAAACATTGAGGAAAGAAAACAGAGCTCAACATGTATGATTATTTCCCTTGATTTCCTCTCTAACACCCTTGCTGTTTGTATAGGCCTGGTCATGTCTTTCTAAATCTGTTAAACTTTTGAACTCAATTTACCTGTATTCTGAACACAGAACCTATGAGTTAGGAGGAATCTTAAAGCCTTTTCATTCCTTTTTCAGTAAGATAAAGGAAGTCTCCTTTGCTTTATGAAATTAGGTGGACCATATTTAAGCTAGCTATAAGAGAATTCTGTTCAGGAAAATGCCTTGTACTGGTCTCTCCTGGCCCATTCTGCTCTGCATTGTCCAGTATTCAAGTGAATTCCTTGATTATCCCATCATTAGCTAAATTTTCCAACTCTCTTAAAATCTCTAATTGCTCTAAATCTTCTGTGTCTCTCCCTACTTCTAATATGTCTCACCTTTAATTGACTAAAATCACCCCAAACCTTCTTCAGCCCCTTAATTTATTCTTATCCCCTTAAATTTATATTTACTTATAAATATATTTATTTGCTTAACATTCTTGTGGCATTTTCCAATATTGGCCAAAAAATATTCTCTAACATTCTTTAAAATGTAAATGCTTGAAGAGTTGTTTTCAGTTTTTTAGTAGATTTTGTTTAAAGATAATTTATTTTTTCTTCTTACCTTCCATACCTTACTGCCAAAATCAAAATCAAAATAGGATAAGACCACTTAAATATAAATATTACTAAAGGAGGAACATAAAAAAAGAATACATTACCATTTAATGAATAACAACAAAGGAATTGGACAATTCATTATTTTCCATACATTATGTTATATTCATTGAAGAGTATGTACAATTAAAATAAAAGATGTGAAATGACAGTTGATCCAAATCTTATGCTATAAGAGCTAACCATTCATCATTCCTTTCAAAAAAAAAAAAATGAAAGCTAATATTAAGAAATATTGAGAGGGTATTCCTGAGAAATAAGAATCTAAAATTGATACCAAAAACTGTCAGCCACTAAACTATGATTAAATATATTAGGTTGAGTGCTGTTTTATTAGCTATATTACAAGGGAGATGACATATTGAAAATCTATGACACTGGTTTCCTGTCAGTAGTGAAAAATCTTATGTTAACATGAAATCTACCTCTCTATTCCAAGTTATTTATCACATAGAGTAGATTGAAGTTGGTGACCAGATGACCAGTAAAATAGATTGATTTTGACAGAAAACCGGCTGGATAAAAAATGAGTCAGACAAGAAGGAGAATTGCCACCTAGTCTAAAGCCTAGTTGGAGAAACTGGAAATATTTGCGAGTTAGAATAAAGTGTGGAGTCCTTTGAGGATTCTCCTATGACAACTGAGCAGTTTGATCAGTGCACAAAGATAGCCAGCTAGTGGGGCAAGTAGGAATCTGAAATGCTAAAAATCCCTGATACTCATTTTAGGCATAAGGAACCAATCTGAAAGCACTGGTGCAACCATCTGTCAGTGGAAGGAGTAGTTCCTTTTGGTATTATTTTTGTTCAGAGAGCTCTTGAGTGACTTATTTGATTTGCTTAGAAGATGTTTGTATTTGTGACCAAATGTCCCAGATCATCTGTAAGCAATATGTTCAAGCTCCAAGTAAAGTTCCATTACTGGAACAGGTTATTATTTTTCTTCATACAAACATGTTATGTTTTTCCTGTTACAGTGACTATTTGAACCTCAAACCTTCAACTGTGCTCCTTAGACCTCATTCTGAGGGTCATTATTTTCCCTTCCTCACAGGGAAGACAGAAGACTTTATATTTGAACTCATTTCACACTGGTTACACTGATCCTTTTCTCCTCTCCAATTAATAATGTATGTAGGGTCTGCTTTCTGTCTGAGGCTGATCTTTATATTTATGGTTGTGCTGAACACTCTTGCATCCTCAAAGACTTTTCTCCACCCTTCCTTCTTTATGTGTATTCACCTCCACCTCTTTATAGGCTACATATCAGCCCCATTTTTCAAAAAGGTATACGAATCTCTTAAATCTTTGAAATGTATTAAATATAGAAAAAAAATCAATTCCTCCTTACTATTCTCATTCTTGGTGTCGCATTAACTCTATTTAAGAAAACTTTTAAAAAATAGTTATCTAGACAGAATCCTGACTTCCTCATTTTCCATACGTTTCTCTCCCCATACCCATCTGTCTCCCATCCCTCACCCCCAATGGATGGAA
>NW_006431918.1:16151373-16154898 GCF_000325575.1 Pteropus alecto | reverse complement strand
ATTTTTTATTTTTTATTTTCAAATAAGTTTAATACCTATTTCTCGGTCCTCACCTTTTATGAGTTTTTACAACATTTTAGAATGTGATTTCCACTACGTATGTGTCAGAGATTTTTTATTTTCTAATACTCTTTGGCTTGCTTCATCTACTTGCATGACGAGTGTCCTCATTCTGTCACTTATATTTTTGCTTCTCTTGGTGTTCTCACCCAAGCTTTCTTCTTTTCCATCTTGCCTTTCACATATTTTACAAAAAGGTTCTTATACTTCCATGACTATAGTTACTGCCTCTTCACTGTTAATTGCATATTTCAATCCCCAATAGAGATCATACTGTAGGGATACAAAGTAGCATATGTAATTGATTGTGAACAGCGGTCCCCAACCTTTTTGATACCAGGGACCAGTGCTCCAATGAAAATCTAATGCCTGATGATCTGAGACAGAGCTGAGGTGGTGATGTGTTAGCGCTGGGGAGCAGCTGCAAATACATACAGATGAAGCTGCACTCGCTCACTTGCTGCTCGCCTCTTGCTGTGCAGCCCAGTTCCTAACAGGCCATGGACCAGTACTGGTCCACAGCCCAGGTGTTGGGGACCCCTGCTTTAAAAGACATTCACTATGATATCCCAGAGGCATCCCCAATGCGTATTTAAAAGCAAACTCAACAAAGACTAATCCTATTCAGATCTGATCTTCCTATGACAGTGAATGATATACCACAAAAGCTAAAATTTATTGAGCATGTATCCTCTAGACACCGTGTTGAGTGCTATAAACACATTAATATCTTTAATTTTTTCGAATAATCTTTGTGATAGATACAGTTACTATCTTCATTTCCCAACTGAAGAAACTGATATAACACAACTCTTGATCGAAGTCATATATCTGGTAAGTAGTGAGGCCTTGATCACCCCTAGGCAGTCTGATTCCAGAATTCATTTTGACCACTACTTTTTTCTGCTCTCCTCAAGTTAGAAAGCCAGTCACATATCTGAGGCTTCAGTATCTTTTACCCCAAATAAATAAATCACCAGTAGTAAAGAACTGTTTATAGACATCCTGAAGTTCCATGTTTTCCCTTTCTTTTTTTCTTTCTTTTTTTAAAACCTGAACATGCTTTTATTTTTTTCTTCTCTAAATATCTTTCAAATCCATTGGTTCCCTCCAGTTGTCAATGCTATGAATCTACTTCCTGCTTTTTACATCTCTTACTTAGTTTACTGTAACAGCTTCTTAACTTCAGTCTCCATATTTTGTTATTTTCCATGACAGTCTATGATTTTTATCCAGTAGTTTGAGTTTGAAAAAAAAGTATGTCTGATTATACTATATATTTGTATAAAAGAGTTCAATTACATTTTGAACAAAATATGAAATACTTAACAGTTTAGAATATCAGTCATGAACTGCCCCTTACGAGCAGAAAAGCATAATTCAAAATACTATTTAGAAAATGAGTTTTACAAATAAAGTGGTTTTATTTTTTAAATTCCTTATTAGCTTCACTTTTGGAGAATTAAATGTATCCATTTAAATAAATTCATTTTTTAAAAAATGTAAGTTAAAAGTAGATTTTTATTTGTCTAGAGACAATATATAAATAAACAATTATTTCATAGTGTATTTTCTTGGTGTTTAAGAGTAGAAATCTCTTGGGAAAGTATCTCTGACTGAATTCATTAATTAGGTATCTACCTGTTTTTAAATCATTCTGAAGGGTTTAATTGACAAAGAATGTTGTAAATATGTTCCTTTGTTATTTCCTAGATTCTTTCAGTTCGAGAATTTATATGAATATTTCAACACTAATAAAAGTAATAAACATAAATTTTGAAGTTAGAACATGCTTTAATAAAAGCAATTATTAAATGACTGAATTTGGAACAGTGTCAGTAATTGAATTGATTATAAAATTCTAAGTCACAAGAAACATAGCTGATTGATGATATGGTAAAAATCAGGGTACTTATTTTAATAGTTAATAAAAAGAGTTAATACATGAAATAATAAAATCCTTATTTCAATTTTAAATGGTGTGTGTGTGTGTGTGTGTGTGTGTTTCTTTAGCCGAATAAACATGGAACTAAAATGCAGACTCGGAGAAGAAATATTTTCTGGTTTAATGTTCCCTTTAACAAGTGTAAATCATGTTCCTTGTCCCACTGTTCACCCACAATTTTATCTGTTATGGACATAACTTATCAAAAATGCAAAAGGGAATTCTATTGCTTAGTGGTTCTATTTTGAGTCTAGTTAGTTTTAAAATAAAGTTTTCAAATGACAAATGTATACTGTAAAATTCTACTTTTTAGTCAGAATTGTTCTAAATTCGCTTTGATAATATATTTGATATTTAAAATTAATCATTTAGTATACATGTTTAGCTTTTGATATTTCTGATTATACATTTTTATAGATGTATACAGAGATCAATTGTAGGACTCTGTCAGAATTCCTTTACCAAAGAGATAAATACAAGCCTAAAATGGCAGAGATTTTGAAAGCTACATACTAACGATCGTGTGCTAGACAGTGACAATCGCAGGCAAAAGTTGGTCGTTTATATAGTGCAAATTGTTAATATCATGTTAACCTTCTTGGTGTTCTTATTTACAACTCTACATAGCCTGGAAATATACTTCCTTTATTACAGTAGATCCTAACGTCTCAAATTGCAGGGCACTATTTTGAGGTATAAGTAGGAAAGTGTCTTAGTCCATTCAAGCTGCAGTAACAAAATACCATAGACTGGGTGGTTTATAAACAACAGAAATTTGTCTCACGGTTCTGGAGGCTGGGAGCCTAAGATCAGGAAGCTAGCAGATTTAGTGTCTGGTGATAGCCTACTTTCTGTTTCTTAGACAACTGTCCTTTTGCTACGTCATATGTTAGAAGGGTGAGGAAGTGTTCTGGGGCCTCTTTTATAAGGGCACTAATCCCATTCATGAGGACTTCACCTTCATGACCTAATCACTTCCCAAAAGCCCCACCTCTGAATATCATCAGATTGGGGATTAGGTTTCAACATCTGGGTTTTGGGGAGGATACAATCATTCAAACCATTGTAAAATGGATAGTTTTATGTGAACGTGTGTACATGTGCATGCACGTGCACACACACACACACACACATTTACTAAAGCTGACATAAAAAAAAAATACCCTAAACTTAAAGGCTTAAACAACAGAAATTAATTTCTCATAGTTCTGAAGGCTGGGAAGTCCATGACTGGGTTGCTGTATGGTTGAATTCTGGTGAGAGCTTTCTTCCTGGCTTGTAGACAACTGCCTGCTCACTGTGTCATCCCATGGCAAAGAGACAGAGCAAGCTCTCTGGTTTCTTTAAAGGGTACTAATCCAATTTTGAGGGCCACACCTTTATGACAGCACTTCAACCTAATTATCTTCCAAAGGCTCCATCTCCAAATATTATATTAGGGATTAGGGCTTCAGCATATGAATTTTAGGAGGACATATTTCAGTTCATAGCAACGTATATGGGTATGTGTGTCTAGATAG
>NW_006431918.1:16146105-16151293 GCF_000325575.1 Pteropus alecto | reverse complement strand
ATTAATATACATACATACTTATATAACATATATATTTTTTAATTTGGCCCACCTACATCTTTTTCCCAAGCATCACTAATTTAGAATTGAAATCATATCTTCCCATAGATGAAGGGGAGAGAGTATCTTTTCAGACTAATTTTTCCAAAGTTTAAGGACAGACGTTTTAAGAAAACTGAAATGTTGTCATCATTACCTTCTGGGACTTAAGTCTGTGGCAGTATAGCTTTGGGCTGTGGAATCTGAGCATTCTCTCTTGGGTCATTTCACAACTGAGGAAAAGATATAGAGAGATAAGCTGCGTGTGTGCGTGTGTGTGTGTGCGCACGCACATGCACGTGTGCGTGTGTGATAATTTTCCTTGCTTCAAACCCATTTGAATTATAGCATTTTGTTTAAAATGACATTTAAATTACTTCAAAAATAAAAGCATTTTCATGATTACTAGTGGGATAGTAAGAACTAGAAAAAGTAGAATCTGACCTATATTGATTTTCCTTGGAATAAAGGGTGTTTCGGGTTGGAAAAGAAATTAAGAAAACATGTGCTGGGACCACATTAAACTCATGTTCAAGCTATAGTCCTTTCGTAACTGTCTCCAGAAATATCTTATAAAAATGTAGTCATATAGAAGAAGCAACTTCATATGAATAATTTCCCTTATATCTAGGCTTTTAATTGTTTTCCTTTTTGAAGTATTTTACACTTCACCCCTAATTTATTTCAGAAATGAAAAGTAGCTGAAAGTTTAATCAGAGCAGTGAAGACACTCTCTTATAGATAATTTGAAATGTGAAAAATGAGCTGCTATAATACATGTCCATGGCTTCGATAGACAGTCTGAATCCCCTTTAAATAGAATATGTTGGCTGCTTGACTGCTGTCTCTCCTAGCAATTTGCTAGATGGCCTATCTCTTTGTGAAATCAGACTCTTTTCATCGTGTGGGCCACATGTATATCAGCAGACTTGTTAAAGTTCAAAGTGAGGTGACAGCTGCCAATCTTGCTAAGTACAAATTTTGTTTTCATTAAGTAGGTGAACTGCTCCGTGGATGTCTTACTAAGGTTAGCTTGATTCAGTGGCCTGCAACCTCCTTGAAGCCATTCTGCTTTCTCTTTTTTTTCCCCTTTTTTTAATTGCTATTTTCTATTAACCAGGTAAATGCCATAAACAGACTTTTGTCCAAGAGCAGATACCAGAATTTAATCCTAACATTCACAATGTATTATTTCCATACATTTTTAAATTAAAATTGTGCTATTAATCATTTGGGGATTTTCCAAATTATTTAGGTGATTTATAGATAATTCTTCATAATTCAGACACATTTAATAAAATAACAAATGGATATTTCCCAAATCAATTCTATGCCCTTTTACAATACATTATGTCTGTTTTAGTATTCTATGTAGGAGTAACTAAAATCATGCTTAGTTGGCATTGAAAGGACTCTACCCCTGAAGTTCTCTTTTTGGAGATTAAGGTTTAATAAGAGGCAGGGGAAGCTCGGAGTTTAGATAGCCACAGGACAGTAGAGTATAAATATAGTGGAAAACAGCGGAACATATGTAATTAAGGAAAATGCACAGTATAGGATCTATAATGGTAATTTTTATTATATAAATATGGAATTCAAGTTTTGTTTGACTTTCAATTGGTTTCCCTTTCCTTCATGACAGCCAAAGAGAATAGATGCAGCTCATCAGTGAATGAAGGAATTTGCCACAAGGAAAGGAGAAAGAAGAATTCTTTGAAGGGACAGAAAGATAAAGTAAAACATTTCATTTAGTTTTGTCACTTTAATATAAGTACTTGATAATTGTGTGGTACTTTTGAATATCTCTGTAGATAGAAACATGTATTCTTTTTCTTCCAACCAGCAGTACTCTGACCATTATAAATATCTCAAAAAATACTGGCCACTAAACTTTTTTAATTACTAAGAATCTCAGTTTAATCTTGACTGAATGGCAAGGAGTACTCTTAGTGGTCTTAGGACATTTTATAGTTAAGATCTATATCTACTCTTTCTTTTCTTTTCTTTCTTTTTTTTTTTTTCTGAAACAGTTTCAAGAAACTACTAGTTCAACCTAAGTATTGCTGCCCTTCATGTTACTATACAATGCACATATTTTAAAACATGAATAAAAGAGGATTCTAGGTATATGGAAAGAAAGAACTAGTCTTTTCATGTGGAGAAGCAATATGAATTTAGTGATAAAGGATGCATGTTTTCGAGTAAGAAAAAATTAGATTGAAATCTCATTAACTTTTTGTAATCCTGGGAAGGCAGGTTACATAAAGCTATTGACACAACTTCCCGATGCTGAAAATGAAAAAATAAAATACTATATCGTACTGTGGTGAAGACTAAATATGATAATTTTACAAATACTCAATTTCAGCTTCAATTTTAGCCACCGCTGCCAGTTATTGTCATGAATCTAGGTATAGTTTGTTCTCATTCTCCTAACTCATTGGAAATATAACATTTTGTAGATGTGATGCAGAGGAAAGAGGTTAATATATCACGAGCTATTTAAATTGAGATATTTATTCTGCCTGGGTTTGATTGAAAGAAATGATGTTTTAGGTGTAGTCAAATGTTTTATTTTTCCAGAAGAATGACATAAATAAAAAGAAAAAAATATATTTTATTCTATCTTTAAATCCTGTCAGCATCCCTGCCTTTCTGAAACCACATTGATTTTTATATGGTTACAGTCATAATGCAATTCAACTGGGATAAATACAGATTAGTTTTAATAGTCATGTTTAGGAGAAGTTCTCCTGAGAATAAGCATCAGCGTTGTCACTAAATTTTGGAGATCTCCATGTTCTTGAGTTTTTCATAGGTAATATTGTGGTAACATAAATAACATATTTCCAAATTATTAATTATTTTTAGTTATACCAACCAACAACCAAACGTCTCTAGGCATGTCTTCATTTTCTTAGGTTTTATCTCAGAGTGTATTTTTCTGTATCGCTATGATTTTAAAGTAACTTATTCAGCAGTTCCATAATTACGAAGTACATCCTGTATTTCGGTAATTGTTATTTTGGGATATTTCATTATTTTCCATTGATTAGTTCCTTTTTAGATTGCAGAGAAGTTCTCAGGGAAACATGGACATTTTTGAATTAAAATTGTAAAAGGATAATTTAAAGATTGACATTTGATAAATAAGAAAAACTGTTCATATTAGGAATATCTACAGTCAAAGAACATCCTATGAATCTGAAATTAACCAATGAGTGTCACACTGTAAAGATGTTACCAGAACAATGATGCCAAGTACTCAGTAGAATCTGGGGACATTTTTTTTTTCTTTTTCTCTAAAAGAAACAAATTCTTATAGAATAATTTTGGAAGAATGATTTTGGAAAATAAATTAGTTTTACAGGAAAATTTTCTTCACTTGTCACTTATCATTGACTTAGAGTTTAAATGTATCTTTAGATTGATAGAAGGATAGGTCAGTACACATTATAATATCATAAAAGTTCAAAAAACATTAACAGCTCCAGGAACACGATTAATGAAATGATAATGCAAGAAAAAACTATATTTTTAAACTTGGTTAAATGATTTTTTAAATTAAATTGAAATTTAAATCAAAATTATTTTTACATTAAAAATTATTTTTGTTTCTTATTTCTTTCTTGGCATCTGAAAATTCCTCTGTGATTGGTTTATAAAGTCTAAGGAAGCCCAGGAAAAGAACATTAAAAAATACTTAATTAAAAGCCCACTGACCCTTGAAAAGTTGCAGGATACATGAAACAAAAATAACTGATCAGTATTCTTCATGAACTGTTATTTTGATTTTTGAGTTTGGAACGCATTCTTTTTTTTTTTCCCCCAATAAACCTACCATATGCTGTTTTTTTTTTTTTTTTTTATGGGATTATATTTGATTTGCTAACCATTTGTTCAGAATGTTTGTTTTCATCTTTACAAGTGTATTTATATGTCGTTTTCATGTGTCGGCCTCATTTTCTGGTACAGAGATAATGCTAGCTTCAAAAATGAATTGAAAAGTATTCCCTCCTTATTTCTAGAAGGGCTTGTACAGTATTGGTATTATTTCTCCCATAAATATTACATGGAATTCACCTGAGAAACTGGTAGAGTTTTCAATGTGAAAGGATTTTAAATATTAATTCAATTTCTGTAGAAATGTAAGGCTGTTCAGATTTTCTATTTCTTTTGGGGTCAATTTTGATAAGTTAAAGAAGACTTTAATATTTAAAATCTTTAAAATTATAGTGACAGATTTTGAGTGTGATATATTTTAGAACTTTTTGAGAACAAAAACGTTATAGTACAGGGACTATAGTAGGATGACCACATGTCCCAGTTTGCCTCAGTCCTGGTTTTGTGTTATCTTGAGATCCATGTTCATAGCACCTACTTTTACTCTAACTACAGTCCTGCCTTAGATGCTAGTATGTGCTCACCTTAGTTAATAGGTTTCCTAATCTCCATGTTAGCTTATAAAATGGGAAATGCTAACTTTACAATTGAAGTAAGAAAAGAAAAACTAACAATTCTCCAAATGCAAACGTTAATTTTTCTGCTCACATTTACTTTTCACAGTCTTCCAATTTACATGTGAAATTATATGACTGGAGATAAAATGGTCATTAGAAATTGCTATAGATGTTACTGCTGAGATATAATAAGGCTCTATATAGAGATAGGTATAGCTATAGAGTTAGAGATATATATCTATTTACCCATATGTCTATAAATATGGATGACATTTGTGTAGTAGTTGCAGTATTATAATCATTTATTTATAGAAACAGCCATTATAGGAGCAATTTAAATATACAAAAAATTCAGTTACCTGGCAAGTGATTGGAAAGCTCTAAACAATAAGAAAATGTACAATAAATTTCCTCCCATGTGTAACTATTGTATTCCTTTGCAATGGCTTTCTTTATATAGAACTATTATGATCACCTTTGAATTCAAATTCTAATTATGACAATTAGTTAACTTGAGTCTCTTTGCCCCTCAAGGATGCTATGAACATTATATTCATAAGCTATTTTGATATTTTTAGAAGAAATACATGAAAATGATGTGCATTGTTGAGAATAATTATTTACTTTGGGAATTTTGTTGGCTGTATTGTTTGTATAATGCCAGCAAGATAATTCAGGTGTGATTAGGG
>NW_006431918.1:16118830-16146091 GCF_000325575.1 Pteropus alecto | reverse complement strand
GTTGCAACAGCCAAATTATTTTTTATATTACCTTGGAAAATTCACTCCTAATGCTTAACCTGGGTGAAGTACTGTATATTATGTTGCTTGTCTTTTCTAACAAAACTAGCCATAAATGTGAACTTGCAAAATTTATCTTTAACTCCTTCAACCTCTAATTTCTGTTTTGTTTTCTTCTCATGACAGTCACTGATCATCGTGTAAGTCATATTGGCCTTTCTTGATTGCTCATGTTCAAAGTAAGTAATTGCGTTAATACAAAGATTGAACTCTCACAGCTGATTCCCATGAATCATATATCTTATCTGTTACCAAACTTTATCAAAAATCTAAAACAGGCCAGAAAAAACAAAGCAGAGACATGGCATTTCTTTGCGACAGAAGTAGAAAGTACTTCTTTCACTCACTTTAAAACTTTGGTTGTGGTAACCAGTGTGTCACAATGTATAAAGAAATATTTTTCTCAAAGAGAGCCATTTCCATTTTGATTCTCCATCTTATATTTTGTTAGTTGCCCAGAAAGAGGAACCCTAAGTGTCTACTTGTCATTTCTCATAAAGTCCAGTTAGTCCATGAACCAAATGATCTTTTTTCTAAATTTTATTTTTTGGCTTTTTAAATTATTTTTTTTGTTTCAAGAAATGAAGACAGACCAAAATTTTCCCCCTTATAAGCAGTTTTAAAGCAAGGACTCTTCCTTATATTTCTGTAGTAGAAATCATTTATAAAAAATTACTTCTTAGAATCTATTACATGTATGTTGGGCTACCCGATATCTCATAGGTCAAAACAGAACTGTGATTCTGCTCATTTAAAAACATTTTTTTCCTGTTATTCAAATTAGACATTTTTATTAATCTGCTTGCAATTTCACTGACCATTTTCCTCTCCTATCTGATAGTAAGCCTATCAAATGAATTTCTCGTTTGAAGCAAAGCAATTTAATATTCCTTTCTAGAATTTCAACATAATTATTTTAATAATTACCACATCGATACAAAGATTCCAAATTTATTTAGTTACTTTGAGTGTGGTTTAACTTATGTCATTGATTATATTTACAATAACTAATATAAAGTTCTTGTCTGTTAATTCCAATATCGGTCATTGCTGGGCTTGTTTTCTGTTGACTGCCTTTGATCTTAGCAGTGGTTCCCATTATACTGTGTCTTCATGTGTTTACAAACTTTGGATTTTATCTTGCTCATTGGTGATTATGCATTATAAAGACCCTGGATTTTATTATATGTCTTTTGAAAGTGTTTACTTTTGTTTTAGAATGCATTTAAATTATGAACTTACCTTTTTGTGTGTGGGGATTTGTTCAGATAAGTCTGTTTCAGTTTTGCTCTTAGTTATTGATGAGTGCCTTAATTCTGGGACACAATCTTTATCCTAATATAAAAGAACTTTCTTTTATATTTCTAGCTGCTCTGTACTATATGGACAAGGTGAAAAAGTGATATAAAGTAGATTGAATCCATTGAATTTCTATTATTCAAAAGTATAAACCTTCCTAGTTTCTTCTATATCTTGAGTCCTCTTCAATTGTTTTTAAATAGTTGGTTTTAACATATATTTAAGCTGGAATTAATAATTAAATATTATTACCTCTAGGAGATAATGCAAGCTACTAGAATTAAAGCACTGTTTTTCACAGAGCTTCTTCAAAGAACAAAGAAACATAAAACATTATGGAGTATAGAAAATATGATGAAAAAAATTAGCAAACCTGATATAATAGATAAAAATCACACATTTTAACTAACATTAAAAGATTACACATTGTGTTCAAATGCATTATTAATGCATTTAATTAATGTTGAATTATTTTCCCAAATTGATCATATACTGCACCATAAATAAAGTCTCAAGATTTCAAGAAACTTTCAGAGTGTGTTCTTTTATGAGAGTAAAATAAAACTGGAAATAATTTCTAAAATTTTCAAAAAATTCTCAGTTCTTTGGAAATTAATTAAGCTTCTGAATGATCCATACATGAAAGAAGAATCACAGAAATTAGGAAATATTTCTAACTAAATGATTATAAATGATAAACCTTGTGGACTATAAATAGAGGTGTGTTTAAATGTATATATCGAAATATATAACATTCAAAAACCTTATTTTATATCTGAAAACATATGAGAAGGTAGAATTAATTAATCTCATAAAGAGAAGTAAAGAATAACAATATGGACATGAAGAAATAAAATTGAAAATAAACTTTCTTTAGTTAGACTCAGTGAAGCAGAAACATAGTTATTTGAATTAGCTAATAAAAGTTATAAACTTCTGGTAAAAGTGTTAGAACAAAGAAAGATAGGAAGAGAGAAAAAGAATGGGAAACTAGAACCTGGAATGTAAATGTCAAACATTAAAAATTAAAAAAAAATACATATCTTACTATGAGTGACTAAAAAGGAAATTAAAAATCAAAGTAATTCCAATTTCTAGTAAAGAAATTGAATTCATATCAAAAAGTGTCTCAAAGTAAAAAGTCTAGACCTAGATGCCTTTACTCGTTAATTTTAACAAAACAAAACAAAACAAAAATACAGGTATTACCAAATATTTTAAAAGCATTACCCAACATTGTTTATAAGCAATTATAACATTACTATAAAACCTGGCAAGGAAGTTACAAGAAAGTTAACCTATTTGTAAGTTTTATCCGGAAACATAGATTAAAAATTTCCAAGCAATATTTTGGCTAAGTAAATGCAATATTACATAAAAAGGATGATATATCATGACCAATTAGGATTTATTTCAGGAACGTAAGTTTTAGATATTTATAGAGAATGTGTGGAGTCAAAGCAAGGGACTTATTTGACTGTCTGTAGCTTAGGTGGTTTCCTTATTTGGAAAAGCTTAATTGGCTGTTTATGATGGGTTGTCCTTAGGTTTCCATTTCTTGATCTTGAGATATTTATTTACAGGCTTAGGTTTTTGGTTTGCTGACTTAGGCTGCTAAGTCTCATGGCCTCCTTGTTTAATTAACACTAATATATATTAACACAATATAGTGTTGATATATATTATTGATAATCATCTCTACTGTAAACAACATATGTTTCTAAAAAGAGAAGATAGATAAATAAATTATAGTGTTTTAACATGATGACAAACTATGCTATAATGCCAATGAAGAAACAGGAACAAAACATTTAGGAAAAGATGAATTTCACAAATAAAATGAGATAAAAAGCTGTATGTAAAACTATATAATGTATACAGAGTCAGCTTCTTTGGTGTGCAACGCAAGCAGTTGCACAGGGCCCACAATTGGTTTAATGTTCTACTATCAACATTTTGCAGTTTTTAATGAGTTTTGTACAAATGTTTCAGCCTTTTCACTTTTCTATGGCTCTCTCAAATTATGTAGTCAATCCTGACTATGTAATTCCAGTAATACTAATATGTGGATTATAAGTCAGGATAGTAGTTATCTTGGAAAAAAAAGAGTTGGTGGTTATTGGAAGAAGGTCTCTGGATATAAATATGGAAATATTCTTTATCTAGATCTGGTTTCTGGTTAGATAAGTAGGCTTATTTAATGATAATTCATTGAACACTTTTATGTATATATGTTATACTTCACTTAAAAATGATTTAGAAAATATTTACCGATGCAGATGGATTTTATTATGTTCATTGGAACTCAGAATCTTAAAATTAGCTTTTAAAAATGTTAGTGATATGGTCCAGAAATTGAGTATCAATAAGCCTATTTCATTTTCTGTCTCAGAAAATAAAATCAGTGAAATTCTGATTCTATTACGTTATCTACATCTTTCAGTAAAATATATTTTTTGTAGGCTGGTTAGTTGTAATTCATCTAACATTGAAAGATAAGTATATTAACTACTTGTCACATTGGCTTGTTAACATCTGAGGATTAGGGAATGGGAATTTTGTTTGATTCCTTTGCCTTTTTAATGTGCGTGTCCTTAAAATTATATAAAATTCAAGTAAACCAGTAGTGTTCAAAATTCAAAGGAAGCAAAATAGCATTCTGTTTCATCCAGGCAAAGCAATTGTGCCTGGTGGCCCTTAAATTTTTCTTGTAGTGGGGCTTGAGGTGGGGTGCTACTCTGTGTGCTTCTTTGAAAATTAGTGTGTCATTTAGGGAAACCTTAAATGAGAGACAATTGCCACAAAGACTTTTTTAATAGATTAGGGTTTTTCTATTTAAGTGCCACATATACTGTAAGCTTTGAACCTGTGGTTTTGTGGCATGTTGTGGATTTATTTTTCAGAAGTGATTGTAGTTGAGGAAGAAAACTTTAATGGACCAATCAATAAAACTCGGTAAAGTTAAATCAGTGAAGCAATAATGGTCATTTTAAACTCTTTATCTTTCAGTTACTGTTAATACAGCAATTATCAGAGGCTAAAATGAGTTTTTTATTCTTATAGAATTTTAAAATTTTTTGTCTTGTTTTATATGTATACAAATCTCTGTACATACGATGTGCGGCCATGTTGTTAGAATTATAGCTTATTTTATGAATAATTTTCCGGAAATAGTAGATTTATTTTCCTTAATTTGAAACAATCAGAGAGTGAATATAACTGAGGAATGTGCATTGATTTTTGTTGTTGTCATTAAATTCTACTTTTGAACATTATAAATTATAATGTCCTTCATGCACTGAAACTGTTGGCATAGTTATATTTATCTCTGAAAATTTTTCATAGATTTTTATCTGCCATTCAAGATGAGGCTGGGATATATTAAATTTTATTTTTGGAAAACTTAAAATAAAAAGAAAGACTGCAGCCAGTGTTGGAAGAACCTGACAGTCTTTGAAATCCTCCATTTCACTCACAATCATCCTATAAGGACGGATCTAAAATATCCACTTTATCTCTGATTACAGTAGCCAGGACTCTATGGTTAATGTTCTGATTTCCCAGCAGGGCTACATTATTGGAAGTTGTGTTTCAGGTTGTCCTTTTTTTTTTTTTTTTTCTTTTTCCTTAAGCATAGTATACATAGTTGACCCACTTCAGCTCACAGTAAAAAAGCTCCCTTCCCAGCTGGGTGGCTGAAGCATTGCAGTATTATGTTTAGACAATGGTGACCATTAAATTTCAGAAATCCTTGGGGGGCCATCCCAGCCCCGCTCCCCACCCTACCCTTTGGAGAAAGAGCACAATTAACTTGATAAGAATAGACCACAATATGATTATTAAGCTTTCTTTTCACTAAAAGGATGCTGTTCTTAGCAAAAAAGGAAAAAATAAAAACAATGAGGATCATTGAACAGTGCATGCCACAGTGCATGCCACACTAGGAGATGTGCTGTAATTTGAATTAAAATCCATCTGAACATTATGCAAGAGAGAGAGAGAGAGAGAGAGAGAGAGAGAGAGAGAGAGAGAGAGAGAGAGAGTGTGTGTGTGTGTGTGTGTGTGTGTGTGTGTGTGTGTGTGTGTATGTGTGTGATGTGTAGGCAGAGAGAGAGAGAGAGAGAGGGAGAAGCGGAGATACAAACACTGTATCAGGCCTGCACAGTAACATATAAATTCAGGAAACTGTTGTTTGAGAGAAGGAAGAATATTATTCAAGAAAGAGCTAAATTGTAAATTTGCCCACTTTGAGGCTCTTATAAGGAATGAAAATATTATTTTCAAGAGAAGAGAATAAGGATACAGGAAGGAGCATGGTTCCCTGCTCTGTGCTTCTCAAAGACATTCTTAAAATCTTAAGCTTCAGGACTTTTGATTTGTCTTTCACCTGTAATTATGAAACACCAGTGACACATTGGAATTTTTTACATGCTTAATTATATACAAAATCTGTTAAACGTTTGCAGTAGACTAGGGAAGAATTAGAAGAAAGAGAATCACTAGATTCAAATAAGAAAAAAATATATTACACGTTTTTGTTTTTGTTTTTTAATTTTTTTATAGTGACATTGATTAAAGAAATCCAATAAGTTTTAGCTGTACACTTTAACAGTAAGGCATATATCTATATTTACACTATGCGTTCACCTACCATAGTCAGATTTCTTTCTGTTACCACATATTTGACTCCTTTACCCAATCTATCCTCTATCCTCCCCCTCTGCCCTGCACTCTGATAACCACTAGTCTGCAGTCCATGTCCATGAGTCTCTGTTTGTCCTGCTCATTTGTAGCTCTTAGGTTTATGTAAGTGATATCATGTGATTTTCAACTTTTTCTGTCTGGTTTATTTTGCTTAGTATGATTATCTCGAGGTCTATCCATCTTGTTGCAAATGGCAATATTTCATCTCTTTTTATGGCTGAGTAATATTCCATAGTATATATGTACCACAGCTTCTTTATCCAATCATCTATCATAGGACACTTCGGTTGCTTCCATGTCCTGGCCACTGTGAATAATGCTGCTATGAACATCAGTGTGCAAATATCTTTTCAGAAATGTTACATGTTTTTGTAATGGCTTTTCTGAGATATTAATTTCTCTCCTAACTATTCTTTTATCTCTACTTTTAATCTTTGAGTCAAACTTTTCCTTCTATCTACTGAAAAGTGAGAATAAATGAGAGTTGGGAAAATCTGTATATCAATGTTGGATTTCTATTGGTCTGAAAGCTGACTATAGGATCTTTTTCTAAAATTAAATAATCATCGTCTCACCTACTATGAGCAGGACACTCTGATAGACCCAAAATGAGAGTGTGAAATTGTAAAATTTGAAAATTTCTCATTTAGTTGTAGATTGAACAGGTCAATGTAACATTTGTCTTTGTGTATACTCTGAGTCTGGAGCAGTTCCATTCCTGTTGTTCAGGTAGACCTTTGTTATGTGAGTATCTCTTTGACATATTCTTGTAGAAAAACAATATATCCTGCATAAATATTACCCATTAGAATGAATGACAAAAATTATTCTCTTATTTCAGTCTGATATAGTACAAAACAAACATCTTTTTAAAACCCAAATTGAGATTTTATTGAAGTTCTCATTTATTGTTCTGCCATTTCTCCTAGTTTACCCCTTTGTTTGTCTTGTGGGCCACTGGTGACCTAAAAGGAAATTCATGATGATTTTTACAAATTCTTATGTTTTATTTGAATAGCCTACCTTACCCAGATGGACAATTATGAAATTGTATTCAGAACAAAAGTAACTTATTGCATACCTACTGAAATTGAAAAATATTACTTCAGTGGTTTTCAGAAACCACAGAAATACCTGCAGTATGAAATATTGAAATAATTATAGTCATTTTAAAAGAGATGAAGTTCTTATTGATTATAGTAATGGATTGAGGTGAGGGCATTTTTTGTATCCTAAGAAGGCTCAACCTATAATGAAGTATAATACTAAGAAATAGTCATGTAGGAAAACTATTTCTCACTGTAGAAAATCAGGCTGTATTATTAAAATCATATAAGATACCGAAAGAACCTCTCTTCCAGTAATATGATTGTTAATCAATTTCTGGTAAGAGGATGGATTAATATTAGTTGTTCCCATTCTTTTTCTCACCTGTTTCTTGATGGTTTTAAGTACTTCACATTCATTTTCTCTATTTTAAAAAGTCATCTGAGTATATTGGCTTGCCCTTTTGGTTCACAGAGTATATCTGTGGGCCCTTAGGCAATTCCCTGACAGAGAAATTCCTGTATTATTCTTTATTCCCCAGGGAACTGAGCCTTTCTTTATCTGGAGTCTCCTATTAAATTACTTTATGTGGTATATACTTTAATGAAACCTTTGAATTGAGTACATTAGCCCTTCTAATTCTAAGTTCTTTATGACTGAGACTTAAAGAAAAGCTTATGTAGAATTGGAGTTTGAAATTACAACCAAAGTTTTGTTTTCAGCCCTCCCCCTTTCTGAATACTTAGTCCACTGAACAACCACTGTGGAGGAAGCCCCTTCATCTTCCAATTGCTCTTGCCTTCACAATCTCTTTCTTCTCCTCCATTGAAAATATATTCTTAGGGAAGTATTCAGAATTCAGACACTATTACATAGTACCCATTAGCTGATAATGTCATTGCTATATGAAATAAATAACACTTCTCTTCAAGTCTTGCTTTATGAATAATGGGTTAAACTAAGTAACAAACTAGGTATCAACGAAGCAAGTAGTATAGTTTAAAATGTCAGTTATTAAAGGATAGTTGTATTTGAATAATATCACCTAAGTGACCAAATATTAATTTTACCAAGTTAGCATTTGAAGTGTTAGTGAACTGTTGGGTTGTTATTTATAAGAAAAATAGCAAAACATGACACGAGCGAAATCTCCAAAACTGACCTTCAGTTAGAAAAAAATATGGAGACGTAGTGATGTGTTTGGTTTATATCTATCTATATATCTGACTTGAAAGGTTTTTTTCAAGTTTGAATAAAATTTTGCACAAAGTATTATTGGCACTTCAGTAATTCAGACTGGCCCCCTTCATAAGCACATTAAAATAGTGTTAAAAGCTGAGAGTCAGGTCATTTTCTGTGGCCAGAATATGTCTCTGAGAGTAAATACAGATAGAAACCAATGATCCATTTTTATATAACAGAATATCATAACCTTTCTTGAGTCTTGGAATGTTTAAACATTCATTCACTCATAAATTTATTCACATAAATAACAACAAAAAGGGTTACTCTTTAGAAGCCACTGCATTAGATACTGAAAAGAAACCCTGTTCCTGCCTTCAAGAGGTTTATTTTGTAACAAGAGTGGCAGACATTATGCAAAGATTATAGAATTAATGTAATTATAGGATTAATGTAACATACTACAAAGGTAAAATACAGAGTACTGTAATTCATACAATATTTATCAGTATTAATTATACAGGATTCCTCAGGTTATATTTGTACTGAACATGAGGTTGGATATTTCTTGGTAAAGACAGCTGAAGCATAGGGCATACATGCAGGTTTTACTGCCTGTAGCTGGGCAGTAGTTTATAGAGAGAAAGAAATTTAACAAAATATAGTGATTGCCAACCTCCAAATTGAATCGGTGCTTAAGGCTTATCAGTGGCTTATATACTAGGGTAATTTTTAAGAAAAGGCTTCTGAAGTCTATCTTACATTTATTTATTTATTCATTTGTTTGTTCTACATGCTCACTTATTTTCTTCTCACAATTCTTTAATGTGAGTCTTCTGAAATTATCTCATACTAGTCTGTCATTTTGTTTAGATATAGATCTAAAATATTATGAATTAAAGTAAGAACTTTTGGCCATACGTTTGTTCTCTGTGTCATGTTGCCTTCCAGCCATTCAGCCTTTGGTCATCACTGAGAGAGAAACACGAGCAACCAAGGAAGAGGGAAGACATGGCTTGCTTTAGGTTTTAAAGTAGAGGTGTTTTCGATATTTTAACCATTATAGAGAGGCTGTAATCTAAAATTTAAGTCATTTTTGTTTGCAAGAGCTGGACACTTTAGAGAGAAAAAACATGTATTAGATATATGTAATAATTAATATATGTAATAATTAATAATTTTAATGATATAGGGATATATACAGTACATGTCATATGTATCCCTATACATTGCATTATATATGTATATATGTAGTTACACATACATTAATGCACAGCTATATACATTTTTATATGTATTCCTATTACATTATATATATATATGTGTCTATATATACATATATATGTGTGTCTGTATATAGTTGATGTAGCATGTTATTTTTGACAACAAATAAAAGGCTCTGAGACTCTATATAATTTGGCTTGTTCTATTTCAGTAGGTGTCTATTCTCATCACACGAGAATCCTTTTTCAACCTTTCTGTGCTATGTGGTAAAAATGACACTGACTTCTGTCCCTCCTTTTGATGAAATTACATCTGAGAACCATGTTTCTACTTTTACCTAGTAAACTGTGTTATTAAGAAACACTATAATGCGTCATCCTTATTTAGCACAATATATGTCTGGATTTTCTGCCACTCACCCTTTGTTCATCCATTCTCACTCTCACACACTCAGGCCTATCATCTATCCTATACGTCTTCTCACCAACAGTCTGTTTCTATTATTGTTTCTGCCCTCTCCACTGAAGGAAAAGAAATTCAGAGCTCAGAAATATGTTCTACCTGTGCTCTTCATGCATGAACAGCAGCTGAGCAAGAACACCAAACAGGCCATGGGAGGCTTACTCTATGGTGGATTTTCCTAGTATATCCTCTTCTATTCTGGACTCTGGGGGATCTATTTTTGCAATTTTCTTATTTGTTATCAAGTACTTTTACTAGACAGAAACTTAATTATGGGGTTTGTAAGGATATTTTGCGAAAGTGAGAAATCGCATTTTATTAACATTTCTACTTCTAAACTACTGTAAGCTTTCATATTATCCCAACAGCTTTACTATAGGAAGCTGTGATTGTCTTTGTTTAGAAGTTAATCTTTTTTTAGCCTCAGAAGCTCTCAGTTAGTTGCTGTCTTTGTTTTATGAGAAATTGCTTTTGATTAGCAGATTTTTTGTTTACATGGTTGCTTAGACCACATTGCAACAGAACAGCTAATTTACCATCCAGCTGATTCTCTCTTACATTAAAGATGACTAGAGTATTACAGAGAATTTTGCTTATTACGAATAAAGTGTGTTAAAAGTTTTATCAAATAGTTTATTCTCTTATATAACTCTTACCTTATACCTTTATTATTTCTTAAACATTATAATAAATAGTTCAATGTAATCTACAAATGTGATACCTTACTTGGCACACAAGAAATACTTTAAAATGTCATAACAGTGAATGTACTTCTAAATAATATAAGTTGATTTTAATGTAATTTTTATATCTATTTGTAATAGGTATGAGGATTGATATTTTGAAACTCAGTCTGTCTTAAAGGCCTTCCTTGATGAGCACTTTTATTACAATAAGCAAATGTTCTCTCTTTCAGTGTCACTACGTCTCCAATGGAGAAAAAGAAAAGTTGATTGTTTTGGTATTTGCCCACTGAAGTGTCTTATTCACCTTTTAAATATTTGAGAACCATACTTTAAATGGAAACTTCCAGTTGAAAAGTGTTTCTAAACTTTGCTTAGAAATATAAATTATTCAATCTTAAATTGAGTTGAAAAGTTATCTGCATGGATACCATGCCTATTTTTATGATACTTTCTGACAATAAACCCTAGGCAAATGTTAGCAGTGAGTTTGTTATTGCAAGGCCTAAGCAAAATTGGCAGAAAATTAAGTTTGTCTTTTTCTCCTTCTATCTCATTTCCATACTTCTTGCCTATTTCCTGAGACCCTAATTCCTATGTCCCCATTTGTTAGTAGCCTTGCCTCCCTAGGTTAAATGTGGGATTTTAAATGCTCAAAAGAATGAAACATTAATCATATAATTTTAAGCACCAATAAACTATTTAGGTAAATAACATTTTATTTTTGAGTTGGATTCTTGTGCTTTCAAAAAAAGACCATGAAGGGCTGCTTATGATGTTTAATTGTAAGGCCAAACCTAATCTGTGACTAACCTTTATTATACCTCAAACATGTCGACTAAAGAAAAAAATAAAGAATACTCATACACTCAGACACATATTACATATGTCAGTATTGGCTTTAAGCTTATGACTAGTACCTTAAAAAACTGTACATTTAACAAGAAAATACAAACCTCTTTCAGGCCCATAAATATTTGTAAACCATTTTTTATTGCATTCATATTTTTTTATTATTTTGAGTGAGCTTTGATTTGTCTTACCAAGCCCTAAAACTGGATGTAGTGTTAGTATAAAAATATTGTTATCCAGTGCTACTAAGAATATCTGTATAGCTTATTCATGGTTTACTCCTTCAAATTATTTTTTCAAAAAAATTTCTAAAAGTTGAAAATACAAATGTAATAATAATATTTATAAATAAATACTTAAATCTCTTCTCTTTGTAAAAATAGTTTTAGATTATTTTAAGACAATTATACATTCTTGTTATGAATTTTTCCACTACAACATTTCATTTTCACCTTTTCATTTGGCACATGAGTACTTTAAAGAAGAGATTAACAAAGCAATTGATGAGTTTTGATAAAAGACATACCACTTGCACCATTTTGCTAGATACCAACCTTGAGTAAGATTTACTTCTTTCTGTGTATGTCCCAGGATACTTATTGAACTATGGGTTAAATAACATTTGTGTTTTTTTTTTTTCTTTCAGCAACAATAACAAAATTAAATAGAATGAAAAAATTGTTTTATTTTATTTTATTTTACCTTTTTGGATCCCTTCTTTATATCTTCTTGTAAAGTCTGCACTCATATGTGAAATAAGAAATTTAATTTTATTTCATGTATATTTTTGCTCATATTTAAACTAACATACAGTTTGAACTGTGTTGACCAAATAAACACTATTAATAATTCACAGTTAGAAGACAGTCACTTCATTTTAAATAACTGAGCAATTCTCTGGTTGTAAATGTGTATGTATGTATGAGAGAGAGAGAGTGAGAGAGATAGATTGGTTGAAAGAGAAAGAAATATAAAGCTAGACACAGAAGGAAACTTATAACCCCATTTATAAAGTGAAAATATTTTTATTTTAAAAATAAAGGCATTGGATTGTATCTTATGGTAAAACAAATACTATATCTTAAGACAGGAAAACAGGAATCTATTCTCTACTGAAAATATGACTAGAAAAACTAAAGTAATCTCTATATTTTGGTTTTTAAAAGGATGAATATATCTATATATGTATGTATATATGTATACATACATTTATATAGTCAATATTTTTAGGGATACAAATTTAGGAGAAAATCAAAAGCAGAAGTTACCAAGATATCTTAGACTAGTAAGTGTAACTATTAGGACATTACCAAAAGCTAATTAAAAATTCAGCGTTGTCTAGTTAAAAGAAAAAAAAAAATTTATTAACTCAGTTGTCTGTACAGTCCAAGGTTAAGTCAGATTCCAGCTTTATTGATGGCTTAAATCATCTGCATTTTTCATATCCATCATGAAATCACATGTGATGACCACCTTTATATTGAAGCTCAAATCAAATTATTCCTGGAGAAGAAAAGTGTGGATCCCTTAATAAATCAAATCACTTCTCAAAATGATAAAGAAACATGAATCATGCCTCCATCCCAGAATCAATGAGTGTAACAAGAGAGTCCTAAGGCATCTACTACCTTGGTCTAGTGAAGTGCTAAGTGCCAAACGAAGGTCTAAGTGAAACATTTGGGCTGAGTGGGAGAAGAAAATTTCTCTGAAACAAAATTTAAGGACTGTTCCCTTAAGAAAATGTAGCAAATGCTTAGGAAAACAAAACAAAATAAAAACCAGTACAACTAGGAATGAAAGAAAGAAGTTATGTTGTATAGTATGGTTAGTATATTAATTGACCATAAAGAGTAGCATGTTCATTATATAGGAACTGTAGTTTCCTCTTAGATAAATGTGAAGGTAAACATAAACTAAGCTATTACAATGTCAAAGTACCATCCACTGCCTGGAGCCTGTGCCTGGAATGTCTTGGCTTTGAGGAACTCGATGGCACCGAGCAATGGGACAACTTCACCTGCACTTATAGAGACCGAGGGGTGTGTGCAGTGAACAGGGAGCTGTTTTCCCTGAGGTGAATGTACCTGTAGAAATGACAGACATTAAGGTATCAAAGTAAAAATTCCATCATAGGAGAAAGATGAATATTTTAGAGGCCAAACAAATGATAAGGATTTAGTGTGAAAAGAGGTGAATGCTTTACATGTTACTGTTTCAAGGAAGATGATCGATGGTACCAAAAGATTTAATGGCCAATAAAAATATTTGCATGTTTTTCAATTTCTTAGTAAGATAATATTGTAACCCAGACTGCAATAGAAAGAAATCTCCCTGAAGAGAACTTATGTTTATTAAGTGGATGAATTTTGCTCTTGGTAAGTCCCTTGGTTTGGAAAATTATTCTTGTTTTCAAGACTATTTCAAAAGAAGAAGTAGAAATAAACAAAACTAAACAAGAAGGCAGCAGAAAGGTAGGCAGATCTGAGTGAAAGATCTGTGCGGGATAGAGTGATCATAGATGGAGAGAGAGGAAAAGCATGTACTGTGAAGAAAATAAAGTGCCTGTGGAATGAGGAATATGTAGATTAAGCCAGATGAAAAAAAAAAAAAAAAAAAGACAAGACACACAAAAAAGGAGCCAGTTCAGGTTATACCAGAGTCCAGATCTAAATTAGATGGTGAACTATGAGAAGATACATTCAGAATGGATTTTTCAAACGTAGAAGTCATCAAAAGTAGAAGTCTCCTTGTGGAAATATGAGGATTGGTTAATCTCCAGCACTGCCTTTCCTCCTATTTATATACATTAATTGCCTTTTCTTTCAGTCTCTTTATTCCTGGGACCATGTTCAACTAAATGTGACCTCTGTCTTGAAGATCCACTTTATTATGAGCAGTGGGCCTTATATTTACATCAGGAAATTATATTAACCTGGAGTCAATATTACTTAGTAGTTACCAGCATGAGGATGGGGTCAGATATATTGAGGTGAATTCTCTGATCTTTAATTGTTAATTGTCTGTTCCTATACTAGTGCTTAACTACTTGCAACCTCAGGTTTTCCATCTATGAAAGCATAATAATAGTATCTATGCCCTTAGATTGTTTTCAGTATACTACCTATAAAGCATTAACGTAGGACAAGCCCTGGCACAGAATCAAATCAATATACTTTAAGATTAAAATTATATAGGTTTAAAGAGTATAAATCAATAATACATCATCTTTATACTTCATTGTGTGTTCACCACCTAAAGTCAGATCTCCTTCCATCACTGTATATTTGACCCTTTTTACCCATATCTACCTCCTCGACTTCCCCCTTTCCTTCTAGTAACCACTAAACTGTTGTTTGTGTCTATGAGTTTTTCTTTGTCTTACTTTTTGCTGCTTTCAGTTTTATATCCCTCATATGAGTGATATCATATAGTTCTCAATATTTTCTGTCTGACTTCTTTATGTGGATATCGTTTCCCAACATCATTTATTGAAGAGAATATCCTTTTCCTAATATGTGTTCTTTGCACCCTTGTTAAATATCCATTGACCATATATTGCAAATTTACTGAATGCATTTATTTAGTTCTAACATTTTTTTTTTTTTTTTTTGGTCTTTAGAGTTGTCTACATATACAATGATGTCATCTGCAAACAAATACTTTTACTTCTTTTTCTATTGGGATGCATTTTATTTCTTTTTCTGGCTTTGATATCAGGGTGATGCTGATAAAATTATTTTGGATTATTTCTTTTTTTATATTTTGGAAGATATTAGGAAGGATTTAATTCTTTTCTTTTTTGCATTTTTTTTTTTTTTTTTTTGTATAATTCACCAATGAAGCCATCTGGCCTTGGACTTTCTTTATTGAGATATTTTGATTATTGATTCAATCTTCTCATTGATGGCCTAAACAATAATGCTATCTATTTCTTCTCGATTCAGTTTTAGTATGTTGCATGTTTCTAGGAATTTATTCATTTATTCTAGTTTGTTCAATTTGTTGGGTTGATCCATTTTATTTCTCAGGCATCCATTGTGATGTCTTCTCTCCCGTTATTGATTTTACCTCCTCTAATGTTTATTTTCTTACTTCTGTTATCTTTGGGCTTAGATTTTATTTTATAGTTACTTGAGATTAAGTTGATTTATTTCTGGATTCTCTATTCAGTTCCATTGATCTGTGGATCTCTTTTGATGTCAGTACCATACTGTTTTGATTACTGTAGCTTTGTAATATATTTTGAAATCAGGAATTGAGATACCTGCCTTCAAATTTGTTCAGAATGACTTGGCTGCTTGAAGTCTTTTGTGGTTTCATATGAATTTTAGGTTTTTTTTTTTCCTATTATGGTAAAGAATGTCACTTAAGATTTTGAAAACAGTTACATTGAATCTGTAGATCATTTTGGGTAGTATGGACATTTTAACAATATTAATTTGCTGATTTATGAACATGGGTTGTCTTTCCATTTATCTGTCTTCTTTAATTTCCTTCATCAATGTTTTCTCATTTTCAGTGTGTGAGTATATTAAATTTATTTCTAAGTATTTTATTCTTTTTGTTGCTGTTATAAGTGGTATTGTTTTCTTAATTTTGGGGGGGTAGTTCATTATGTGTATATAGAAGAGTCAATGATTTTTATGTGTAGATTTTTTCATATCTTAGCTACTGTGAATACTGAATTTGAAAGTGCATATACCTCTTAGAGATACTGATTTAATTTCTTTCGGATATATACCCAGAAGTGGGATTTCTGGGTCATATAGTAGTTCTGTTTTATTATTTTAAGGATAGATAGCTGTATCATCTGCCTTTATAATGCTAATTTCCAAGGAGAGAAGGAATGTCAATGTCCTTCTCCCTTAACCTCCATTTAATATGCTTATTATACAATGGAGCTAGAGATATATGCATAAACTATGAAAAGCCATTGTTTGAAGTCTATAATTATTACAAGGGAGCTTAGCGATGATAATACAAATAATGGAATATTAAGGCTGAAAAGTCCAGATGTTGAAGAACTGAAAGTCTGTGAACCAAAAAAAAAACATTAAAATAATCAGATAAAAGTTGAATGTTCAGAACTATAATCGTAAACAAGAATTATTTAATATTTAATATAATTTTATGTGTTTTAAGTAGTTAATATGAACATAATTCTGAGAAATTGAACCATATATTTTTTTCTTAGATTAGCTATTATTTTAAGCACACCAGCCAAAGTCCACTGAAGACACAGACTTAGTCAAATAAATTGTCTTTATTTAGCTTGCTGCAATAAGAAAAACATGCATTCCAGTGGGGAATTGAGAAATATCTCAATAAAAGGAGTAGGTACAAGCTTTTTTATAGAATTTGGGCTTATGATTCTAAGAAAGGTAGAAGAAAATGAGGACCAGCTCAGGACTGGTGCTATCAAGTAACCAGGATATTTAACAATTGGACATCTCAGTAATATTTGTTTAGATAATGAGAGGAATAAAATTGGGCTGAGATATCATTAGGGTGAACAAAAAGAAACAGCTAAAACTCAAAAAGAAGGGCTGCTATTTACTTTACAGCCATGGTATGACCATCGCAAAAGCATTGTTTGTATGGCCTTGTCAATATCCCACTGTAAACATTGTTTTTATGTTCTGTTAGGAACATCACAGTCTGGTTACCAACAGGGATGATATTTACTTTTTAATTATTTATGTTCCTCTGAATGACTTAGGATGGTTAATCGCTTATCCATTCTAAAGCTTTTTGTTAGAAAACTATTTATGTTAGGGTCTAAATAGGATAAATCTTGCCTTTCAAAGGATGTTTAGACTATTTTTGCGAGAGAGACATTGATAGCAATAATTGTTGTGTGTTGGCAATGAGAGCATTATTGTTGCCAATGGATCCAAGCCAGTTTGGTGGTTCAGCAAGTATCAAGTGTCTTTGGTAAATATTGTTAGCTAATACTGGATAGATATTTTTAGGGGTGAAATAATCAGGTAGAATACAATAATGAAATAAGTCTAGGGTCACTTTTCTCCAAGCATACACATATTATTAGGAATCAAGAAAAAGAGTCATATACCTATTCTAATTCTGTACTTCTGGGAATTTACATTTGCTATTGGAGGCATTGTAATCAGCATTTTGCATTAGGTTTGATTTGGAAGTAGATGAAAGGATGTGTAGACAGAAGGACCAGCTGGCCTTGTAACTGAGTAAAACGGCAGATCCTTAGTGAAAAGGAATGATGCAGGTCCAAAAGGACTCTTAAACCAGTGGTGTTCTGGTACATTGGTCTGACTGGATTCTATGTCTTTTTCATGCATGGCTTCAGATATTTGTATATTTCCTGCCATTTAAAATATTGAACACTCATTTCACCATAAAAACATTATTTCTAACATCCTTTCTGCTAGTGAACAAACTTCAATAACAATACTATTGACAGACTTTATAGGAGAGATTATTACTTTTGATTACAATGATTCCTGATTGGAGTACATATGACACTATAAAGATCTTTGGTTTCTAATTTTGTTATCTCACATGCTAACTAACCATTCCTATATTTTAGATTAAAGCAAATATTTGCAAATATGTATTGTATGGTTTATCCTGGATGCAAATAACAGTAAAGGCCATGTAATGGATATATTATAGTGAGACTTCAGACTTTGATAGTTCTTCCAAGACCTACACTAATTTCAAACTTAGATCAGAATAAGATAATTAATAAAGTTGTAAGTTGTACTTTCCACAAATGTGACAGGAAAATAGACATGCAAACAAAATAAACACTATGGTTTAGCTGTCTCTTCACCTACCTTAAATATTTTTCTAAGTTTTGAAATATGTATTGACTCCAGTTTCGAAATCCCAGAAAAGCCTCAACACTTCTTCCAGTCTCTAAAACTTGTTTTATTTTCCACAGAATTTTTCATTCATCATTCTTCTGATGGTTTTTTCAACAAAATTTAAATGAAGACCAATTATATTACAGACAGTATGTTAGCTTAGGTGTAAAATGAATATAATTCAGTCCTAGCCTCAAAGAATTCACAGTCTCGAGTGAGTGGAAAATTCAAGGTAGTAAGTTCTAACACAAAGACATAAACAAGTATGGTGGGACTATGGAGACGCAATACATTTATTGATGAATCATTTCATTGTCATGATAGTTTTAATCTAAAATGATTATTTTTGGGATCACTTATAGTATAGTGTTCATTAAAATTTTATTAAATATATTAAAGCTACCTGTTCTTTTAAAATTCTTATTGGAGTGGGGTGATTATCATATATTATAGTTAAATTTAGAGCTGCAAAATGTATATATGCATATGTAGTATACATGCAATATATAGTGTATATGCCATATATAGTATATATGTGATATATAGTATATGTGCCATTTATAGTATATATGTGATATATAGCATATGTGCAATTATAGTATACATGCCAAGTGTATAGTATATATATACTATAAACTATGTAGTGTATATATACATATAGTATATATGCAACTGCCCTCATAGCAACTCAAGCATAGTAAATCATATCTCTCTCACTGAACTTGATTTAGGTTTAAAATCTTCAACACAGTTCTTCAGGCAGTTGGTACCAATCAACTATTGTAAGAAATTAAGATATAGATCATTTGTGATCATTGGTAGAGCCTATATGATCTAATGAGGATGTAAAGCTTTAAAAATATTTGAAAGTTCTTCTTGGTGATATTAACTTTTATTTAATGCACTTACATTGCCTAAAGTAAATTTTCACTGTGCCGGTGTATTAAGGAGCTTTACAAAACACATGCCCCGTGGTTCCTTTGTAAAAGCAACTCAATTGTGTTCCTAAATGAGAAGCAAGTTCTAAGCAACCTAAAGCCTTTCTCATAGAACCTTTTAAATCGAAACCTCTAAAAGATATTTTCTGAGTTTCTTTTGCTTTTTTTGTGAGTTCTGCTAACACTTTGTGCTTGACATAGTTTCACAATGTGTTTGCTAAGTTGTGCTTTGACATGTAGCAGTTTCATCTTATTCAGGTTTCAGTTTGGGCTACCTTTAAAAACAGCTATGCTTCATCATCCTTTCTTTTGTCCAGAGAATATTAAGTGGTAACCTGCTGTCATGCTGCTGCCAAAGCAAATTCAGTGCTGTGATTCCTGTGTAGTGCCTCCATTACCTGTAAGGAGGACACTTAACATGCAGTACTTGTCCTGATGTGTAGAAGTCATATATTTCAACTGGAAAATAGTTGTTTCTTGGAAAGACACTTACAACTGATTACATATATTTTATACTATTTCAAAACTGGAAAAAAGATTTTCTATGACTGCTTATTTTTTTTGGTAAATGTCAGTGCATATAAGAGGTTGAAATACTAGTTATAAGCAATAAATTTGCATAGTATTTTGGATTAACTATGGATTTGAGCCAGTTTTACACATGGATCTTTACATATTTTGGGTTGTCCTTTTTGTCCAGATACTCTTATTTCATCTTCTGTGCTTAAGAAAGAATTTAGAAAATGTGTTTCTGCTCTTGTAGAAATTAGTGATCAATTCAGTTGTGGCCTTTCCTTTTTGGCTTTTTTGTTTGTTTTTTTTTGTTTGCTTTGTTTTCTTTTGTTGTTTTGTTTGTTTTTTCTTGCATGGCAGAAAAGGAGGTTAATAGTTATATAATACGTACCAGAAACTGCACTAAGTACTTTTACATGTATTCTTTTAATTTATTCTCTGGAAAACCCTGTGAGTTTCTGGCACATATTATTTCCATTTTACAGATTTAAAATGAGATAGAAAGAATAGTAACTAGTGTAATTTAAAGTAATGTAACCAAGCCAAAATTCTGGAATTACAGTCCGTAACCTTGGCTGTCCGTTTGCTGGTGATCGCTCCCTCAACAGCACCTAAAGAAATGGCAGCGCATGGACATTTTCTGATTTACCTCCAACTTGATGACAGTTCCTGGAAGAAGGATATTTTACCTTCCTCTTCGTTAAACTTTATGTTGTCTTCTACTCCATACTGGATTCTGTTTTTATTGCTTTGTTTATACTGTTGGCCTTTCCCATCCCCCATCTCAGCTTCTTCATATCCATCTTTTATCTGTTCTAGGGCCTTTTATCTGAGATAAAGCTTCCTAGGCCATTCCAAATTACTTGGATCTCAAACTTTCCTACATCCTTTGCTCTTACTGTCTGAACCACTCAGCCAGCAGATTATAAAATTCCTCTGTTCTTAAAAATTTGTCACTCAATTTAGGATTTTACTGTTCATGATGTATGGCTTTGAACTAAAAAGCATATTTTTCCCTAGCTATACAATAGATTTACCCTTCTTACTTCTTTTTCAACATTTTTTATACGTTGATTTTTTTCGATCCCTCTTCTAGACTGAATGATTTTGTGAGTAAAGACTCTAGCTTTCACCTCTTTTTGAGTCCCACAGAGTTTTAGCCCAACATTAGCTCCATAATAAGTGTCCAAAAGTATTTGATTGATTGAATCAGATGCAATACTCAGTGACCTTAGAGCCAGTCTGCTGTTCTAGACGCTAGATTGCTCTACTTGTTATGCCACTGAGATTGACACTAAACTTTGCGAGCATGTACATGAACAGTTCAAAATAATTCCCAGTATAACTCGTCTGATGCCATTTGGTACTACTGCACTTTCCAGAAATTGATGGAAAATGTCAATTTTTCCCTGCGGCAGTTTTCCCAATTTCAACTAAAATGAAATTAGATTTTGCTGGGCAAACAAACCAGTTTCGTCCAGAAAAGCATGAGTTAATGAGCAAAGTGGTTTGCTTCCAAAATATGTGTACCCCGAGAAAAATATAGCATAATACTGAAATTAGACTGAGCACATAAACTTTGAAATTTTTCATTAATTAATTAACAGATTGAGTTTAGTTACATTTACCAATTATAATTGATGTAACTTCTGTGAACATAAGGTAAAAGTTTTTTCATTTAGTTTAGGGAAAAATCCAAAAAATAATTAATCCCTCAAGTAAACATCCCTTGAGTGTCTATAATGTGATTGTTAATCCCTATGCTATACTCAGCATAGGAGATTGAAATTCGATCAAGAACTTGTCCCTGAACTTAACTCATAAACTCATATAGAGAGATAAATAAAAACAATTAATCTTGATTATTAGTATAATAGGAACATTTACAAACTATACTGGTGGCACAAAGCAAGAAGCTCTAATATTGATAATATTGATCTTGGAGTTCATACAAAGATGGTAAAAGAATCTAGATATTCTCAAGATCCATCTATGCTGTTGTAAATGGCTGTATTTCATCATTTCTTATGGCTGAGTAATATTCCATTGTGTATATGTACCATATCTTCTTTACCCAACGATCCAACAAAGGGCACTTTGGTTGTTAACATGTCTTGAAAATATCGTGCTAAAACTAAGAGAAATAAATCAGAAAAGGTTGAGAACCATATGATTTCACTGATATGTGGAATATAAAACTGAAAGCAATAAACAAACATTACCAAAAAAACCAGATTCATGGAGACAGACAGTGGATTTGTGGTTTTCAGAGGGAAAGGGTAGACATAAGTAGGGGTAAAAGGGGTCAAAAATTTGGTGACGGAAGAGAATTTAACTTTGTGTGGTGAATATAATCTAATATACATATGATGTGTTATTGAATTGTACAGTTGAAACCTATTTAATTTTATTAACCAATGTCACCATAATAATTTTAATTAAGCAAAAGAATCTTGAGCTGATGTTTGAAGTAAGAACAGGGGTTCAGCAAGAAAATGTGGAAGAAAGTAATTTCAGCAAGTTTTAAAACCATAGACTAATGTCCACAATACATACTGTGCAAATAAATATTATATGAGGTAGTAAGGGAATAGATTTTATAAGACGTAGAGTGCTAGGTACATAGTCTGTATATCTTAGGTAAACGTTTAAAGGTTTTATGCAGAAAAGCGAAAGAAATTCTCTTTCGTTTAAATTGATCATTCTCATAGAAGACTGAGCATGGATGGTAGTGGCTGGAGGCGGGAGTCAATGAAACAGAAGTCATAGTGAGATGTTCGTATCAGTGAGATATAAGTGGTTATGAATAATGGATATTAGATAAGATTGGTCCAGAATGAATTGTCTCAAAGAATTTTAAAGTTGGCTTTCCACTTTAAAAAATCTGAAACTTCAGAGTTTTTCTATATGTAAGAAATTAGATAATTAAAAGATGGCTAATGAAAGGAGATTTTGCTTGTACTAGAATGTTATTTTAGGACATTCTAGTAAAAATACCTTCTAGTTAAGTAAAATTATGAGCAAAAATGACTTTTTAAAGTTGTGTTCACAGAAACCATTATATTAATATTTTCAATCCTATTAAAAGCCCTAAGTCACTGATCAAGATGTCTGCCATTCAACAAAGCCTGGAAAAATATTTTTCTGTACTTCTCACTTAGTTCCATTTATCAGTGGAGAGGAGTCCCATCCAGGATTCAGTCAACCTAACTTGATATACTTCTGTATATCAAGAGAGAATGAGAGTAAGAAATTGATTTTAAACTTGAAGGCCAATCTGCCTTACAGGAAACTCCTCCAGCTTTTGTTATGGATTGAGTGTGAGTTATAAAATGTCAATCAATTCCCAGTTCTCAACTGTCAGTTCTCAGATATCGCTTAAAATATGAAGATGATACCTTATTGGTAATATATATATATTAAATGTGTATTGTATATAGTTTTAATTTTCTGTATATTGTGATATTTAACATCTTAAAAAACCTTTCTGGTAGAGGAAAGACAGCCCTTCTAGACTAGCTAATTCTTAGAAATAGGAAAGGCCCCAGGTTGCAGAATGCCTTTGATATGCTAATTAAGCAATCTGGAGTCATAGATATCCCAGAAGGCACTATTTCTCCGCCTAATCATCCCAAGGCCTAGTGCCAAGCAACTAGAGACCATCCCTATAGTCCATAGCCCGCCAAATTGAAATTATCCAAAATAAGCCAGTCCTAAACTGTTCACTGCCCTGCCTTGCCTTTCCCACAAAAACTCCAATAAAGGCTGTGGTCTAATGCTTTCCCCTCTTGACCACCCTGCTGTCTTTCTCATGTGGCCCCATACGGCATACTGTGCCTCCAATCTCTATTACCTGTGTGTGTAATAAACTTTGTTTTCCTGAGTTCCTCTGTCTTCTGAGCCTTCCTCCTTTGAAGAAGAATTCGAGTAATTTTGACTCTATTGGTTTCTAAAACTCTTTCATGCCTATAACTCTATCAGTGTTCATGTCAGTAATCACATTGTGATTGATTTAGACTCTTCTAATGCCTAGTTTTGCTCTGATTTTGACTTTTCCTAGGGTTTATGATATATGTCTCTTTATGTCTCTTAAGTCTTTTGTTTGTTTGTACATTCAATTGCATTGTAACAGTTCTATGTGGATGACCCCTAAAAAGAAGTCAAATATTCTGGCTCAGTAATATATCCACTTTGAAATTTTGGGTAAACTTATTTATAATTTCTGAATCTTTGTTTTCTCATCTGTATTAGCTTTCTATTGCTGCTTTAACAAATTACCACAAAGTTAGTGGCTTAGTATAATACCTATTTATTTATAGTTCTGGAGTTCAGAAGTTTTAAAATCTAGGAGTCAACCAGATTGCATTTGTTCTGTAAGTTCCAGGAGAAAATCAGTTTTCTTGCCTTTTTAGCTTCTAGAGGCTGCTGACATTCCCTCACTCGTGAGCCTGTCCTGCCTCACGCTGGCTTCTGCTTCCACCATTACGTCTCCTTCTGTGACTCTGACCCTTCCACCTCCCTCTCACAAGGACATTGTGATTACATCGGGCCTAATCAGTATCCCTAACTTAATCACATCTGCGAAGTCCCTTTGCTATGCAGGGTAACAGTCACAAGTTCTAGGATTTAGGACTTGGGTATATTTATAGGGACCAGGGACATTTTTATCTACATTATCTTCTAAAATTGAGAAAATAACACCTTCTCTGCTTATTTCCACGGTTTGTCTTTAGGTTCAAATGAGTAACCAGTAAAATTATTTACTATAGGAGAACCCATTCTGTTGCTCACATTTTATGTATTTCTCTTTATTATATAATATTTTTTCTTTATACTTGAATTATTATGTGAATTGATTTCAGTGCTGTGATTCATGCAACTTTTCATGGTACAGTATAGTTTCTCACAGAATTATGGTTTTTATTCACAGAAAACTCTTAACATTGATAAAAGATGTATATAAATCACAATATATGAAATGCAGTATTGCCATAGACTTCTTTAAAATGTGCTGATAAGGTGACTGAAATCAGAAAAGGTTGTCATTTTTTTTGCTGTAGAAACTAGCCATTAACTGGCTCTACAATATTATTTTCTTTATTTTTCATAACTTCGTCAGCAACCTATGCACTGAAAATATGTAGAAAATTTAAGTTGATATAAATTCCTATTTCAAGAGCAGGGATGCTTGTCTGTTCATTGTACATAGACACACATCTAACTGGCTGAAAGACTCCAGCCCATCTGTTTTGATGGCATTGTGCCTGTTTCCAGTTGTTTGTGTTTAAGTTCAAAGAAACAAGTATAAGAGGAGTGTGACATTTTCATTGATTGCCTCCACATTCCTATTCGAGGCAGTACAATGAAACATTGGCATTAGCTATAGATACAATCATGAAATTAATTATATTTTTACTTTTTTTAAGGCCCCTACATAGTGAAATAGCAATGCTCATAGATATTAAAAAGTGCCAGAGATTCAGTTTTAATTTTTAATTTTCCAAACCATATTTATTTATTTTTGCTCTGTTTATTTTATAAATCAACGCATAGTAAAACTGACTTTTATTGGTGTGCAGTTTAATGAATTTTAAAACATCAATAGATTTTTGCAAGCCTCTTTACAAACAGAATGAAGAACAAGTCACCACCCAATAAAACTCTCACCTGCTACCCTTTTATGTTTACTACTCTCCAGTCTCTGAGAACAGTTGATCTATTTTCTTTCACTATAGTTTTTACTGTTTGCTAGTGGGAATTCAAAATGTAAGACAGTTTCGTAGTTCTTTTTAAAGATAAACATGCACTTAAAAGATCTCCAGTGATTTTACTCCTCGATATTTACTCCAGCGAAATAAAATCACTTTCACACAAAATGATTATGGCAGTGGTATAAATAATTGTCCCAAACTGGGAAAAAAAACCATATTATCCAACAGGGGAAAGGATAAACAAACTTTGGTAATCCCATAAAATGGAATGCAACTTAGAAATAAAAAGGAATTGAATAAAGTTTAAAACAGTGATGTTTTCTAGCACAGTGGTTGTCATCATGTGGGGGGAATGTTAAGACTTTTTTCAGGGAGCAAAACTTTTTATAGTAATATTAAGATATTATTTGCCATTTTCATTGTGTTAATATTTTCACTGATGTTGTGAAAGCAATGGTGCTTAGCACAAACTGAGATGGTAGGAACCAGTGATACCAGTAGTCATGGTATTCATGACCAGTGCACACTCACATTAAATAGAAAAAAGGAAAATTTAGTTTTCCTTATATATGTCCTTGATTGCAGCAGCGTATGAATGTGCCTCTCAGATCTCTAACTGCAAGCACCCAGTGGCTAACTCTGAAATCTTGTAGCTGCCCCTGGCCATGACCGGTGGCTGAAGGCAGCAGGGAAGCTAAAGCAAACTTGTTGCTCGTTGCTCGGGGCGTAGGTCTCTTTCGTCAGGAAACTATGATGGGAAGACTCACCAGTGGCCTTGCCAAACATTTTATAGAACTAAACTGGATTCTGATTTTTTCCACTGACTTTCTTTTCTTTCTCCATGACTCAGGGTCAGACCATGTCACTCGCTTTATATATATTTACAGTTATTTCCTCAAATACATTTCTTGCAGGTCTAATATTATGATGATGACTACTTCTCTGATGACCTGAACCAACACATTGATGAAGCAGTAAAAGTTATTCATTTTATTAAATCTTGACTATTGAGTACACATTGCTTTAATATTCTATATAAAAAGAACAGAAGCATATATAAAGCATGTCTGCTACACAACAGTATAACAGTATCTCAATGAAAAAAATTTTGTATGACTGAGCTATGAGCTAAACTAGCCACTTAAGTTATGAAACATTATTATTGTGTTCAAAAATTTCTGACAAACAATAGATGATCATCCATATTTTGGTACTTGCAGACATTTTCTCAAAAATATATAAAGTAAGCCTATAACTTCAAGAAAAACAATTGATGGTATTTGGTGATAATTATAAAATTTAAGTTTATAAATGAAAATTAGAATTTTTGAAAAATTTGTGCCTACTACTATGGACTTCAGAGTTTCTCAAGCCTTAAAGAATTTTGTTACTTTTAAAGTCATTGTCATTATTGGAAAACCTCCAATTATTTGGGAGGAGTTTTCAACAGAAGGGCATATGGACATTTTGGGGAATGTTAGAGCATTATATATTTTCATTGTGCTGGTGGTTATGCTTCTGTGTGCATATGTCTGTATGCATAGAATAACACATTAAGAGTGAATTTTGATATATGTAAGTTATACTTTAATAAACCTGACTTTAAAAAGCTTTCATTCAATATATTTATATGTATACATACATACATTCAGGAGATTCTGAACAAGAGATGCATATACGCATCTCTTGAATATATATATATATATATATATATATATCTTGAATATATATTCTATATATA
>NW_006431918.1:16052714-16118761 GCF_000325575.1 Pteropus alecto | reverse complement strand
ATAGAATATATATATTGAATATATATATATATTCAAGAGATGCGTATATGCATCTCTTGTTCAGAATCTCTTCACCAGCATCCCAAATTTCAACTCCCGTTTCCTTCACTTTTCCTAAAGTCTACATCTGTTTTACCAAATTGATTCACTGAGAAGCATTTCTCAAGCAATATAGTCTCCTCTAATACAGAGAGTGACGAGTTTACTGCAGTCATTATCAATGATTTCTCACACATACCACATTCATCAATATTCAGCAAGCATTGAGCAGCTATTAAGAGCCATGTGATGGGATATAAAAATGAAAATCAAACAGTCAGTTTCTCTCCCCTGGATAGTTTGAGCTTCTATATGAAGGCATCCAGGTAACCAGGAAATTACATTACAGTGATACCATTGTTGTTAAAGTTGTGACAAAGTTCTACAGGAATCTTAAAAAAGAGGGTGGGATGAGGAACGCATTTCTCTTTTGGTGTGGCAAGAAAGGTGAGCCCTGAACTGTATCTTAAAGGATATACACTTCAGGTCATTAGAATAGACTCACCATTGTCTATAATCCCTATTCCTATGGTAAATACACTAATATACAACTCTTGCAAACGAAAGACAAATTCCCTGTTGCTTCTTAGTCTGGAGACTGTTTCTCAGTTGCCTTTACAAACTGTGTCATTTGTCTTCTCTGTGTCTTTGCTAATAGCTTTTGATAACCTTTCATTCATGGATTGTGCATTCGGTCTTGTATCTAAAATGTCATAGCCTACCCAAGGTTACCTAGGTTTTCTTCTATGTTATCTTCTAGGAGTTTCCTAATTTTTGTTTTACATTTAGTTCTGTCATTCATTTTGAGTTAATGTTTGTGAAAGGTGTAAGGTCTTGATTTTTTTTTTATCTTTCGGTTTAATATTTTTATTTGTATTATTATAGTTCTATAAATATCAGTTATTATAATTTTTGTGAGATACTAAGAGTTATTCAGTGTAGAGATAAAATTTTTAGTCTGAAATTCAGGCTAGAGTTGTAATTATATATAAATTTCCATGAATTATTGGTATATAGTTGAAAGCATGGAGTGGATTAATAATAAAAATTAAATATATAGAGCCGACGGAAAGAAGAAATAAAAAACTCAGGCAAAAGAATGGTATCAGTAAAGGAATGGGGATGAGAAAAGAAGCAAAAAAGGAATGATAAAAGAAATAGATGCTTAATAAGTATAGGTATATAATAAAGATCAAGTGAAGAGAGAACATTCACTTCTAGAATGTGAAATGTTACTGATGATTCAGGGCAGGATAATGTAACAAGAATTTTACAGGACCAGTGGCACTGGCAACTAGCCCTGGTTGACATTAATAGCAACAATTTCAGTAAAATGGCTGTATAGAACTGTTGGAATGGGTGAGAGTGCAAAGATTAAGCTTAAGCTACTTTTTCAAAGATTTATTCTCCACGAATATTTAAAATTATATAAGGAAATAAACCAACATATAATTACTTGGTTTATAAAAATATTTATCAATTTTAAATAATCATTAAATTTCCTTTAAACAAAGTGCATGTGAAAGCATGGTGAAAAGATAGGCCTGGTGTTTGTTAATACTCAGTGCCATCTCTGTTTGTCAAAACTTACCCTCAAGGTAGTATAAATCCTGAAAACTTCATTTCCTCAACTCCCCTATCGTTGGTGTAATCTAACAAGACAGAGGTAGCCTTGGATGAAGGAAAAGAAGAATAAACCATTATTCTGCTTCAGCTTTGGGAAGTTAGGTAGAAATCATCAGACAACAGATACTGCAATTATCTGAAGTTTTTGAATCATCTTGAGACTCATTCACATTGGTACTTTGGTAGCTGATGCCATTAGTTGTGGCTTCTAATAGTTCTGAATATTATCCTAGAAAACAGTCACTTGGGTGCCGGAGGCCCCTGACACCATCCTTGACATTCCTGCAATTTAAGATTCTCTTACCTGTATCTCTCTGACTTCCAACAGATGTTTAAACCTTAACTTTTTTTTAAACTTCTTTCTCCTCAAAACAGTTGGGGATTTTTTTTTTTTTGACTAAACACTAAGATTGATCTATCTTTCTGTCATCTATCTATCTATTATCTATCTATCTATCTATCTATCTATCTATCTATCTATCTATCTATCTATCTATCTATCTATCTATCTATCATCTTAATGCTATTTTTAGTGAATAAAATAGCTCCAAGTTTCAGGAAGAGATAAAAGAATGTTTACCTGTAGTATTCAAATTATTAGAATTTTTTAGATTTTTTCCCTATCAAGTCTGTAACTTTTAATGTATTTTCCCTCCACAGAAATAGAGAAAATTAAGCTGAACTAAAAGCATTTTCTATTTCTTACATGAGGCACTTACTGACTTTCAGTTTCCAAAATTTGTCTTATTTTCACAATCTAATTTTTCTGTAATTGCCTTTGATGTCTTTGTAACAGCTGACTGTCTTCATTATATTTAACGTCTCTCCATGAGTTTGAACTTAAAAAAATATTGAACATAGTTATTGACAAACTTGCCTCAAAGTTACTTATTAATTGTCAGTGTGTCATTATTAATCTTCAAAGGCATTAGTTAATTTGTAAGTCAGAGCATCTGGAATTCTTTATTTTTAAAAATCCAAAGATAAGCCATTCAATAGACATTTATGTTCTTTCTTTGCCAAGAAGTCTAAAAATATTGTGATACTTAATTGATTGTACCCAGAATTCAGCAAGTATTAGTAAATGAATAGATACCTAGGATAACATAACCACTAATGAATTAAAATCTGCTACCCTTTCATTTTACCGAGGTGATGTATGATCATTGACTATTTTCCTCAACTTTCAAAGGACCACTTCAGGCAATGAATACTTTTTGAGAACTTTAGAGATGATTTACCAGATACCCCTTATTGGCTTTGTTCTTCTTGATAAATATATGTTATAATATATTGTAATATATATGTATATTATATATAATCTCTCTATATATAATCTTTATATGTATATATGTATATAATCTTGATATATATAATGATAGTTGGTAGTTGACCAAATCTTCAGATATTTGCTTCACTATCATTGAAACCTATTAGAATATCAAATGGGATGGAATTTGATTTCTTTTAGGAACAGATAAGAGTGATAACATAATTAGGGACTATATTTTGTAACTTATTATACAACTAATGACATAAATAATGGTGAGTTCTTAATTAATACTTGTCGAATGCTGTTATAGAATGAGTAACTTATTTTCAAGTATTTTAACTAATCATAGGAGTAATTTATATATAACATAATTTGGCTCATAAGTTATAAACTAGATGTTGTACTGCTACCTCCCAGATTCCCCTCATTGATACTGGATAATCTGCTTTCTGAACCTAGTAAGTTTCCACCCTTCATAAAAAAGAGACCCTGATATATAGTCAGGACAGGAAGCTGTATAGATTTGTCAGTACACATAAAGTGCAACCCCAAACTGTCATCCAGCCATACAGGAGAAATATACGCAAATGTAGCTAATTTAAATGGTCACCAGGGATTCAGGTTTTGAAGTTTCAGATAATTTGATGACTTCAGTCTTTTAATTGCATAGTTATGGGCCATAAAATTAATTACTTTGCAATCTTTATTTTATGATGCATACAAATATGTGCATACTGACCTTTATCCAAACTATAGTTAAAAGTGCTATGAGCTACCTCATTAATAAGAATTCTTAGTAATGAAGCCTCGAATGACATAAAATATCTCATCATTTCAAAAATTATCTATAATTATGGCTCTTTTGTTCACTACATTTTTATCAAGATCTAGGATCCCAGGTAAATTGAGTCAGGATCCTTCTATCTCCACTTTTAGTGAACATTGAATTTGACTGTGGCTTTGCTTAGAACTGTTTGAGGTTTACTTTCCCATAGTGCCTTTAATATTCAATTCAATAAATATTTGAGCATAATGCACCAAATATCATAACAAAAGCTAAAATTATGAGAACTGTGTGTTCCCTGATCTTTTTTGTGGACATATTATAAAGATGAAATGGTGACTTTCATTTGTACTGAAATTAAGGAGTTATTAATAATGATAGTGGACTAGGCAGATCATATTTTATGCTATTTTGTCCACTTTACAAAAGATGTTTATATCTTGCTTTAGACATTCATTTTTTTGTTATACTTATGTAGTACCCGATGATTATTTGTCCCAGATTTGCTACATGTTTTTAGCCAACAAGCTTTCAAAGAATTGTGAAAATTAATTGAGTTAATCTATTAAAAGTTCTGTGGGCTTGCCACTGGATTTCAAATTTGAATTGCAATTTGAAATGGTGTCTGTCACTTACCATGTCACTTACTATATGAAAATATAGTAATGTGAATGATCAGTTCAGGATTGTGATATGATAATCATTTACTTTAAAGATTTTAAAAGTGATGTTTCACTATAATCTTTATTCCCCTTCGTATTTTCTTTTAATAGAATTTAATTAAGGGAACACCACAGTGCCATTTGAAGACTCTAATTATAAGAAGTTTATAGAATTTTTTGTCGAATTATCATGGTTGCAGAAAGATATATTTAAAGACTTTAAGAGACTAATGAATGGCAAAATCTCTTATTCTATATGCTTTGAAAGGCCATGTCCCACCTTTGAAAAAGAGAGTGATTACTAGGGTAATTAGAAACAGATCGAATATCTATTTATGTCATATTTAATAAACTAGGAAAAGTGAAACTTATTAAATGTTATTACATAGAAATGTTAATCCTATTATAATATGTTTATTTACTGTATATTGTCAATATGATCATGTTTCATTAACTTGATGGTGCTCCTTTTTTTTCACATTTAGTATGTCTGAAATCTGGATATAGTGATGGCATGTGAAAATAACATTAGAAGTGTTATTCTTTCTTAGTGGTACATAAAGTAATAGCACATTTAAAAATCAGTGATATCTTAGATTCAATAAAATACGTTTTTATTCCAAGTCCCTTCAGAAATAATTGCTGCAATAAAAATAATGCATTAAAAAAAAAAAACCTCACTGGACTGGGGAGATAAGACTTCTGCATATAGCCATGATGGAGTCACTGTGTCTTGATGTATCCTTCTGCTTTAAATAATTATAACAGAGTAAAACATATGAAACAATAAATTTTTAGACAATGGACAATAAATAGCACATAACAGTTATTCCTTAAACAAGAGAATTAAATGAAGTGAATTTTACAATTGTCCCATTTTACTGCTAGAGAGAGTTTACACTGTACATAGCCCAGGAAGGATACCCTCAAACAAAACTCTGAAAGCTCCTCAGTTGAAGAGACATAGTTGATAATACAGGGTAGACCAAGCAGCTGGAATGCATAGCCAGACTATTGAAGAAGAGAAAAGAAGAAAAAGGACAAGAGAGAGGTGAGCAGGGAAAGCATCAGAGGTTTCCCCACTATTCTTTAGCTGAACAGTAATCCGAACATGTGGGAGAAATATATCCAAAGACTCCTAGGAAAGAACCTCTGGAAAGGAGAAAGCAAAATAACCTCTTGATCCCACACAAGAATGGGAATAGTTTCCTACCATCCAAAATGGAAAACAACAACAACAACAACAACAACAACAACAACAACAACAACAAATACTTTGTCATATATCAAATATGAGGCAGAGAACTCAGAAGAATATGCTTCAGCACTGGCTCATAATAATCCTAGACCAAATACTGCTCTAGTTGCATATTCACTATGATATCCTTGATGAGGAGAAAGCCCAATAATAGGTGAAACACCAGAAATGACAGAGATGATAGAATCAGTAGACAAGAAAGTTAAAATGGTTATAACTATGTTTAATATATTCAAGAAGGTAGAGGAAAACATGAGCATATTCAAAAACATAGATGATATAAAAAAGACCTTAATAGCACTTGCATGGATAAAATATGCAATGTTGGAGATGATAAATTAGATACTGCAGAAGAATATTAATGTAGGAGAAGACATAGCCATGTAAACTATCCAGAATAAAGAAAATACAGGAAAAAAGAAGAAAATAAACTGAGCAAAGTCTCAGCAAGCAACTGAGTATGCCATTGATACAATATATACTAATCTTTTTCAGATTTTCTAGGTTTTTTTATACTCATGTCTGGGGGTATGTGTGAGTGTTTGTTGTATATAGCGCTACACAATTTGATCACATATAGATTCATGTATCCACCATAGTCACAATGAAGAATCGCTCAATTAGCACAAAAACCTTCCATGGCCCTTTTGTAAGCATACCCACTTCACATCAACCATCTCCCATCTATAGCCCTAGCAACAACTAACCTGTCCTATGTTTCTAGAATTTTGTCATTTCAAGTTGAATAAATGGAATCTTCCAATATATAACCTTTTAGTATTGGCTTCTTTTTTCACTCAGTATAATTCTCCAGAGATTCATCATGGTTGTTGCATGCATCTACTCTTTTTATTCTTTATAGCTGTAGTCTGAGTTTTGTAATTGCTGACTAATATTCTTATGTTCTCTCCTATTGAATTGCAATGGGTTATTTATATTTTTGTTCCATATAAATAATTTGTTATGAACATAATTTGTGTTTTGATGCAAATTTGTATAGGTTTCTTTGGATATATACCAAGAAATAAATTCAATGAGACCTATAATATGTATATGTTTAGTTAGTAAATAATAATTTTCAAAGATGAATTTGCCAATTAAACTACCACCATATAATTTTCCTTTCATTTAAAGATTATGTACATTTGAATTTGTGTTACTTTGAACCACATTCAACAGGTAGCTATCAAGTTTTGACTTGATACTAAAGCCCTATGGAACCATTGTTATTAATAGCTTCAAAATCTTTAAACACTTTTAATATTTTCAGTTACTTAGACTCAATAATGATTCTTAATTTTTCCTTCTCCTTGTGTAAATGGAATTTGGAAAGTGTATAAATTAGCTATTATGATAAAATTGCTATGTAGTAGGCAACCACAAAATCTCTGCAGCATATAAAAACAAGCACTTACTAGTTCACAAATCTGTAAGTTGGCTGGCAGTTTGCTAATGTAGGCTGAGTCTATATTAATTTCTCTGCTGATCTTAACTCTGAGTGAACTGGAAGTTAACAGATCCAGGCTGAATTCTGCTCCAAGAGTCTGTTGTCCTCCTCTTGGGAACAGTGGGTTGGCTGAGCACGCACTTTTCATCATCATTGCAGAGGCATAGGAGAGCAAGCCCAAATGTACAAGCATTTTCCAAGACTCTGCTAACATCATAGATATGAACACTCCATTTTACAAAGCAAGTTACCAGTACAAGTGAGAACATGCTGAAAAGTTGTATGACAAAGGATATGATGTTTACTCCTATTCCTGTAGACAAAGAATTATATAATGATGCAGTCTACAACTCAGGATTTAAATTGGTACTTTTTACTAGTTTACATGGACACAAACACATTATTTATACACTATTATTTCTAAACCATGTTTTCTTTTGTTTAAGAAATAGGAAAATGCTGCCATAACTATACTAAAGTTTCCAGACATATTATGTGAATATGGTGTTTTAATATATAGTCGCTTGTGCAGATTCTGAAAAAAGAGCTGAGATACCAAGATACAAATATTTGAATTAAGTGACTATCATATTTTATTCAAGAAGCGAGGGTTCATTATATAAGATTTTAGAGCTGACTATTCATTTTAACAGTTTTCAGCTGTATATTCAAATATGTTCCCTTGATGGTGCTTCTCTTGTGACTGTTGTTATAATGATGAGACTAAGAACTGTCTTTCAAGAAATATTTTGTCTGACAGACAGTATCTTGATTAAGATGAGCTTTAATTAAGATAAATGAGGCTGCTTAGTCATCTGTTTGGCATGATGAGCCCTGACTCTTCAGAATAATCTTAAAAGTAATGAAAAAAATTTCCATTTTCTTATTGAAAACACAAATTAGATTTAGAGTGAATAGCTTGCCCACCTGTGCTATAAGCATGTACCTATTAGGAAGCACTGATGCTTCAATTTCACTATAGTTAGCGATCTCTCAACAGAATGGACTATGCTGTCTGCTAAATACCATACAAGGAAGTCAGTCAGCAGGATTTGTTCCAGGGGAAAAAATATTTTTTAAACAAAATGTTAAGTCTAATTTGTGCTGATATGTCCTTCACATATTTGACAATGCTATCATCCTTTTTTTGTTGTTATTAATCCATTTAGATTTTCCAAAGAAATTACACAGTACATTGAACTTTGACATTCACCAATACTACTTGATTGGGAACAACTTTGCTTAGTATCTCTATTAGTTTTCTGTTTCTATGTAACAAATTCCCATACTCTTAGGGTTTTAATACAACAAAAATTATTATCTCAAAGGTTAAAATTTCAGACGTGGGTTAAATAGATTTTTCCATAGGTTAAAATTTCAGACGTGGGTTAAATAGATTTTCTACTCAGAGTCCTCCATGCTGAAATCCATGTGTCATTTAGGGTTGCTATCTAACTTGGGTCTCAGGGTCTTCTCAGTTCTTTCAGGTTATTGATAGAATTCAGTTCCTTGCAGTATAGTACATGTCCATTATCCTGCTGGCTATAGGCCAGGGATTACTTTCAATTCCTGGAGTATTATTCTACAAAGTGATTATTTTATCTATGAAAGAAACAAGGAGCACAAGCTATAATTTCAACCAACCAACAAAATGCAAAAAAAAAAATAAATAAATAAATTTCAAGTTCTCATATTTAGAGAATTTAATCTTTAATAACATACACTTTAGGTAGAATCTACTATTGCAATGTTAGATAGTTTGGGCAATGAGTAATATTAAATTATGGGTGATACCTTTTCTTGAATATTATAAAAGTGTAGACTAATCGATTTGTTTTTCATAGTTATCTTAAGGAGAAGAAAGGGTAAGTAGAGATCTCATGAGGAACAAGATGGCGGAATTCTACTACCTGAAGGACTCAAACTCTAATATCCAGGAACAAGCTTGGAAATAGCAATACTTCAATGGGGAAAAGCACAGAGAGAGGCTACAGCCAAAGAATCGGGGCTATGACTTGCACAAACCAGGCATTTCAGAAAGGTTCCTACATGTGTAGACATCTTTATAGTAATCTTTAGTGACAGATAAATTAAGTAAAATATTACTTAATCATTTTGGTTCCAAGTGAGTCTTGGATTAGTCTATATAACCATTAGAAAGAAGAAATCTCAGAAATGCTTGAGTGTAATGTGAATAGTTATCAGAACCAAAAGTTTGTTGATCTAAATAACTAAAAATGCAAAATTATTTATACACATGAGTAGGGACTTCAGTTTACATGTACTAGTATTCAATGTCTTCTGTGATATACTTTTTCAAGATAATGTTTTAAATATTCAACTCTCACATCTCTCATATCTGCCATTTTTTCCTTACAACAGAAAATTCTTTTATGATCTATCTTTGACCACATAAACTTAGATTAGTATGAATTTAAGGAAGTGTTAGTTTGAGTTGGAGAGATGGAAGTCAATTGCTTTTTTTTTTTTTTTTTTTTTGGCACAGGGAAATTAGAATAAAAACCATAATTAAAGCCCACTTAATGATTCAGGGAAGGCATTTCTATTCCTATGAAAAAGATACCAGCCTTTAAAACTCCAGATGCTCAGTAGAATTTCCTAGAATTTACAGATCTCTGTTAATGCCACTGCATAAAGATAGACTGTGGAAAACAAAATGATTTCAATTACTCAATATTATTTTAAAAATTTTCCTATCTTTTTTTTCATATAGAACTTGAATAATCCTTTAAAGTAGATAAATGGTGTGCTAAATGGAAATTGCACACTTTGAAAAAAAGCTAGGTGGTACATATAGATATAGAAATTATTCTCTAAAAAATTATTGTTACCCCAGAATACAGGAAATACATTCTAAAGTGAGAGAAAAATTATGTGAAATTGACTGCTATATTCACTTTTTGAAAGTATGTTTTTCTCGATTACTATGGGCAATTAAGTAATGCCTACTCCTAAAGAACTCAGAGGGATATATGAGATACATATGAACAGCAACATAGCAATCAGTGATGAAAAAGTTACTTAAAAAATAGATTTCATATCTAAATTTTTTTGCATTATGATCAATGAATTAAATTCAACTTACTTTTCAACAAAAGCAATTAATCTGATATTTGTTCAGTCATGCTCTAACTACATAAACTGCATTGTAGAGAAATAAAAGTAAGATTTAATAGGATACTTTGAAGTATAAATTCTTTTTATATGTTTAGGAAACAGTTCAGAATAAGGAAACCATAAATTTCTTAGATTGTGGATATTTTTTTCTTTCAGGAATAATTTTTTTTCAATCATTAGGCAATAAGAGCCATTCACTTTTTATTTAACTGAATAAAAAAAAAATCTCCCATAGTATGACTTTGCAAAAATAAAAAAAAATAAAAAAAAAAAAGCATCAGAGAAGATCAAGAAAGGAAGGGCAGCATATTGTAATTAAAAAATTAGAAATGAAGAAGTACTGTGTTATGAACATGTCAGGACTACAAGTTATAGATAATGGATATGATAGTTCTTTCAAGAAATATATATATATTTTTTTTGTCAAGGTAAAATTTTCACAGAGTAAAATGCACAGATTTTAAGTATAAATGCTGATAAATTTTGATAAATTTATAAACTCATGTATCATCACTGAAATTAAGACATGACATTTCTATTATAGCAAGAAATCCCTTTGTGTCCCCTCACCCCCTCACGCCCAGTCTACTCTTGCTACGACTTGCCCTAAGTGTTCCTTCCTTAGCCTTTGATATTGTTGATCTCTCTCTTCTTTGCTTTTAAGGGCACACCATTCTCCTGTGTGCATACCTGGCTAGTCTGTAGATTTCTCTATAAAGGTTACTTTCTTTATCCTTTAAATATTTATATGCTTTGGAGTTTATATCATGGCCATACTTATCCTTTCTATGTATTTTCCAAAATGATTATATATGTACATTTTTCTTAATTTATATTTCCAGTCAAGTAGTCTTTTCTAAAATACAGACATTTGTAAGCAAATTTTAGAATGTCTAATAAGCAACTCAAGATCAACATGCCTAAAATTGAATCATCATCATTGTCATTATCTAGTTCTTTCCAGTGATAGCCTTCTGAGTAAATGATACCACAAAGACTCCCAGCTGCTCTAGAAGCAACCCTGTTGCTATTTCTTCTTTCTCTTTCAGGCAACTAAACTATTAGCAAGTCCTACCCCATTCTATCTTTCAAATACATTTCACATATGTCTGCTTCACTGGGTCCTTATGGCTTCCACCCAAATTCAGGTCACCATCTTTTATGAGGTCTAGTAAAGTGCTACTGGGATTTTCTACTTTATGATTTCTACAAAATACACTTACCATTACATTCTTTTTTTTTAAGATACAGATATGATCATGTGACTCCTTTATTTTAAATACTTCATTTATTCCCACACTTCTCTTAAAAGTAAAACCTAAAAAGCTAGATTCGGTTTAATATGTCCTCTGTTATCCACAAAGCACTTAAGCCTTATCCCTCGCCATTCTTTTCCATCCAGTCAAGACTTAGTCACACAAATATTTCTGGGTTAATAAGACATTTTATTCTCTTGTCCCTGTGACCTTTCACTTAAAATCCATAGACCTTTCCACTGGAATCCTCTTCATTTTTTTCTTCATTATGTGTCTAAACATTAATCTTTCTTCAGCTCTAATTCTCAATCAGTTTCTCAGGGAGGTCTGCATATCTAATTAGGCAAAATACTACTTTGACACCTGTGCTTTCAATATCTCAGCACTTTTCACACATTGTTTTAAGCTTCAGTTTAATTGTCTGGCTTCTCTGCTATGCCCTGAGATGATGGAAACAGACCAAGTACGTTTTAGCAGATTTGTTTCCTTGAATATACTATGTGAGACAGGCACAAATGGAAATAATGAACAGTTCTACAAGGAAGGAAGAAAGGGATGGAGGGAGGGAGGGAGAGAAGGAGAGAGGGCGAAGAGGAAATGATTTTTTTAAAAACTCTTTAGAAGGGAGTTATTAATTATTGACTATTAATTAGTCAATAATTAGGCAAAATGAGCCATCAAATGCTTTAAATTCTGAAGTAATGATATCAGATATGATGTTCAGTAAGTTTAATTGATATTAGTGTTAAAATAGTTTGAGGGATTAAGAATGAGGGAAGCCTGTTTCCTAGAGCCTGTAGGGGACATTGAATGTGAATTAAGGTAATGACATCAAAATGGAAAGAAGAGGATTTATGTGTGAGGTACTCTTATCTGTACAATTATAGGAACTGGAAAATAATTAAGAGGAATGGAGTTGTGACAGGAAGATATGAGAAAAGTCAAACTGATTTTGAGCTTTTGACTTTAAAAAATTAAGAAAATAGAATTTACCTTTACCTAGCTAAAGAAATGAAATCAGAGGTGATACTTAAGTTTTAGTCACAAATTTGGAATATTGATAAAATATTCTTAAGGAGGCTTTTTGTTCAGAAAAGAAATTTAGATTAAAGATGAAGATATATTTATTACTTACAATTCTCAGTAATCTGATGAAACACCTAAATATATTTTCTCTGCAAAGAACATATCAAATATACTTGCTGACCAAGATGACCTTCACATTTCCCTCAGCTTGACTAAAATTTAGACAACTTCCTTTCCAATTGTAAGCCCTTGACCTCCCTTTTCTCAGAGCATTTACTTTAGAAAACTTGCATTTGTAAATTCTTTCAGATCTACCCCTTTTAGATGTAAATCTCCCAGATTCTTGTCCGTTTTACCACAAAATACTTTTCTCAAAACCTGGGAACCATGTCTTTGAAATGGAATCAGGATGAAAGATAAAGGCTCTTATCTTCCAGTCTCTGTGAGAATAGGACCCTCTCCAAGAAGCACCAGTTAGCAAATAGAGACAGCTTGATCTCATTGACCAATGCCCACCACCTCTCTCATTCTCCAGCACTTCTCCAATAGCTCACTTCAGTGATTAAAAACTCTCTACATTTTGTTTCAATGGAGTCGAGTTCAGTCTCTCCACCCTGTCACAATAGTTTTAACCTCTATTGCATAGCATTGAATAAAATCTTAGGCTTAGAACAAGTGTAATTTTCACAGCTAATGGAAGTAAAACTGCTATGTAAACTTAGGGGATATGAAAACAGAGTTTGATATGCCTTTATAATTGCCAGCCGTTTGTGGTGTTACCTTCCAATAGAAGAGACCACACCATAAATGCCAGTAGAATATCACCTTTGGTATCTCTTTGAGTCTGCATCAGATTTCTTTCCTTGAAAATTTTCCTTTAAAGGCACACAAACCAAATAAATAATTTACTGCTTTTGAATGGGAGGGACCATCATCACATCCCCTTCCCCATGCAGTGCCTGCTATTGTCCCTCAGGAAATGTCCATCATGCTACCTTTTTTTTCTTTTTTTTTCTCTCTTTGTTGAATTTGGAGGACAAGAAAATAGTAAAAAGCATGTATTTGCAAAGCAGCTTCCTTTAAAACTGTATGATATTTGCAAGAGAATCTCTATTTGTCCATTTGCTTTTTCAGAAAATGTTAAAAATAAACAGAAATGAGAAAATGTGTTTTAAATGCCCTATTTAGTGGCTGGATACATAAACTCTAATTTCTTAGCAGTAATGCATTAAATAGACATATATTGTTTTACCCAACATCACCATTTTGGGAAAAGAAACCATCAGATCCATAATCCTAAAAGTACTGTTAATAAACGTCATTGAGAATCAATTCTTCCTGTAGCTGGAAAGCTATGGAGCCAAATGTGAAGTTTAAATGAAATGATATCACATATTTCTCAAGGATCACACCATAACCAGCTTCTCAACCTGGCCATTTTATTAGACTTGATTTGGAATATAGATGACTATTTTATCTTTCATTCATTCATCTAGTCACAGGTAATTTCCTCCTTCTCAATTGTTAGGTAAAGTTTAGTACGTATAAGGTATAAGTAAGTTGCCTCTGAATATTTTCGTGATATATAATTTTATAAACTTTATTATGCTTTTTTTTAATGCACGCAACTTCACATCACTATTCTTTTTTCTTCAGTCAATATTTTCTCACATCAGAATTTATGCTTTTCAGACTATCTCATTTAGCAAAATCTATGAAAAACTTGCCTCCTTTTTTTCATTTTCAGGGCAAATATTTGAATGTTATATTTATGGTACCTTTTGTTCATAAAATTTTATGGTTGTGCTTTTGCTTCTGACTTTTTAGTAGAAATAAAATTCTAAGATTCTGGAATCTAAATTGACTTCTGGCCATCTTCAATTATCCGATCCAGCTAATTTTCAAAATAAATGCAGCTTCATGAATGAGCCCCAAAGAAACCAGTCTAGGAACTGCTTAGGTAACCCTGAGAATTATGAGAAATTATAAATGTCCTTTATCTTAAAGCACTGAGTTTTGAGCATATTAGCAATAAATAAGTAATAGGAGAATTGGCACGTGGCAGTGTTTCAAGTTGGCCGTGTTTCAAAACAAAATCCTAAATATGCATCCTTGGCTTTGAGGTACTGAACAGGCATAGCTGAAAGGGTGATAAGGAGACTACAAAAGAATCTTAGCAGAGCAGAGAGGTAACTATTCTTGGAAGTTGTAGAAAGGGTGACTCACATTATGTAATTTAAGAACAGTTGGCAAAACCTTTACCATGAACAACTAGGAAGATAAAAGTGCACTTAATGCTCCTGTAGATCTAGATTACGAGATTTTTATGCGGTGTAGTAAGAATGTCGCATTAAATTTTTATAGCTACATGTGTTAAAACACAGGAAGAGAGATGAACTTAAGGAGCTATGTAGTCAAGCAAAATTTAGATTTAGACAATCAAAAATAAAAATATTACTCATCTCTAGTCTAGTCTCTGATGGGGAAAAAATTCTCAATGTGAAATCAGACCTGGGACTAAATTTAGGTCAAGAATGTGTGACTTTAGTACCTTTTGTTCAGATCTCTGAAAGATTTAAGATAGTACTTATTAAAACTTTTTGGCAGGAAAGAAAAGGAGCTCAAAGAATTAATGGGAAATTGACACTTCAGATCCTCACATGCTTTCCAAAACTGTACTTGGTGTCTCAAGGTTAGGGATCTGGCTTTTAGGTGATTTGTACCAACAAAAACACCATCAAGTCAATTTTAAAAATTCAAAATTAAAGGGGCTCCTAGCTTTTTACCAGCATAAAACAGGATGGAAATCCTGTACAGTTCTAAACCTTGGACATTTACATTGAGTCAGTTACCTTTCCTGAAAAGGACATGTGACTTCAAGGGGCAGAGCCAAAAGCACAGAAGTAGAGTTGAGAGCTGTGGAGAATTATGGATTAGGGGACTACACCCAGGGGCAGAAATGAACCCTGCTCAGGAAGCATCCGCTGCCCCTGCAGGAGGAAGAACTGGCAACATGACTTGGATCTATTTTGGAGTTCTTATGGACTAATTGCTACTATGTACTTTTCCTTCTTCCTATTTTTAAAGAGGATTATCTATTGTTGTTATCCTGTCAGTCTCAAAATTGTATACCCTTTGTCTCTATGTCTCTCTCTGTGTGTTGGGGTGGGGGAGGGAGTTCTTTTATGTTTATAGCTCTCTGGATCAATGTAGCTCTTCCCAAGAAGCTTCTTCTACATATAGGCCATATTCGGATAACGAGATACAAAATTTTGACCTTGATGTCATGAATGAGATTGATTGGGTTTTGGAGGAGTGAATATATATTCTCTTTTCTTTTGGGAGCGATTCGGATGCACGTGTGGCTAGAGGATAAACTGTGGTAGGTTAAATGTAGCCACAAATTCTTTTCAGTTCGTCTCCTCTTTAACTTCACCCCCTGTTGACTCTGGGTTAGTCTTCTAACGTACATTGACTAACAATATGTGGCAGAAGTGACATTTCACAGCTTTCATGTGTAAGCTTCAAAGGGCCTTGCAGCATCTATATATACTACCCTGACACAACTATGTAAAGAAGCAGTCAATTCTACTTGAAGATGAGAAGCTATGTAGAGAATAAATGAACCACTCCAGCCAATGGCCAGTGCTTATAGTCAGACATGCAATTTATGCCATCTTGGCCTTCCAATCTAGCTAAATCTCCAGCTAATTATAGCCACATAATTGAGCCTAGGTAAAATCATTAGAGGAAAGCAAAAATACCTGATGGCTTAATGAACCAGAGATGCCACTGAGTTTTGGAGAGGTTTATTAGGCAGCAATAGAAGAATGATACAGTTAGTGTTTGGAAACAGTAACACACATATACAAAAGAGTAAGTATGCATAACATAGAGAATTTAAGATTCACGGGGTAAACAATTAGACTTGGTCTGGAAGCATCTATTTCACTCTTGTCTTTCTTTACTAGTATATGAACTTACATATGCATTCTGTACTATTTATGTCTATTTCTTTTTGGATTTTTGTTTCTCTCAATTTGCCATGTAATTTTATATGACCCATGTGCCCTGTTAACTGTAAAATGGCTATAGAAGATAATAAATGTGGACTGAGTAAATAAATATATACTGTACCGGCAGCATAGCAAGAAATTTAGTCTATAATTTAAATCCTTATAACATTTCACCATCTTCTAAGTTCTCTCATGTGAAGCATTGTTCAGAGAAAAAAAATAATAAGCAATACACTAGTTATATTTTTCCAAGTTAAAGTTAAGATAAATTGTTTGTATGGCAAAATGTATTCCAAATGTTTCTCTAGCACTGTTTAGAAAACTTATCTGGGGGCTTATAGTATGGCAAGAATTTTCTCCAACATATTTAATGTACTAAGTTATTCCATTTCTTCATTATCACATTACTAATAAGTTTTTCAACAAAGAAATAATGATAAGGAACTACTGAGATCTATAAAATCTTTATTAAATACTCCCCACAATGAGTGATAACACATGAGAAGCATCACGTCATAGTAATCAAAAACAGAATGATAGATCTGTGATTATTCCCTATCTGTTGTTACCAGAACTGTGACCTACAAGTTATTTAATTAATCGTACTTCATTTTTCTTATATTAAAATGATCATAAATATAATAACTAATTCCTGAGATTCTCCCCTTTCTGCAGGGTATGGGGGTTGGGTGAATGGGTGAATTTTAACACAGAAATAGAGGAGGTAAGGGAGTATGAGAACATGGATTTCATTTGGAGCTTGTTTTTTTGAGATATTCAAGTCAATGGAGCCGGAAATCTCCTCTTGGAATTCACAGGGAGGATACAGCCTCGAAACCTAAGGGGTAATGAGACTACCTAGGCAGAGACCTTCAGAGAGAAATGCCCAGTACCAGGTCTTGAAGATCTTGAGACACCTGAACATTACAGGGGTATATGAGAAATCTACATTTGAGACTAGTAGAAAATGGTCAAGGAAGAGTACACAGAGTGTGGTATCATCCACCTAAGAAAGGGAAACATTTTAAGAAGAAAGGAGTATTGTCAACATAGTGCTGACAGGTAAAGTAACATAAAGGTTGTGATTATTTATTTAAGAATACATGGAATATATCAGGAAGGTCACTGTGACCTCTACAGTGTAGGACATTTTAGATGTGGGGGCTGAAAGCCAAAATCAGTTCAAAAAACTGAAAACATGGCTATGCTTCTAGAATAAAGGAAAATTTAGATGATTAATTATTTACTGCTGCTGGAAGTTACTAACTTAGAAAAATGTCCCCTGGCTGTCATTTCAGCACCTCTTTTGTCTTCTCTTTGTCTTTAAGAAATATCATTTTAAAGGATAACAGGTTTTAAAACAAAGGAAAATTAATTGATTCTTAGATCATAATATACACTCAAGACATTTTTAGAAAGATAATTATTATGTGAGAAAATCAATTGAACTAAAGCCATCATTTTTAAAGTCAAGCATTTTTAAATTAGACAAACACATAAAAACAAATCGAGATTAAAAACTCAACAAAGGAATGGTTGACTGCCCGCTTTCCACATTGCACTGTCTATATGCATAATCTATATCACCCACATTGATGAAAAATATGTTAACCATAAAGTAGGTTATAAAGTTCAGCTGTGAGAGCTATACTGCACTAGAAAACCATCCTGCAGGCCACACTCCTGTTGAGTGGCATGGAGATCTGACGGTGTGTGAGCTCATACTCACATGCTCAGATGACCTCATGCCTCTTGGAGCTCCTTATGCTTGTGGGAGAGTGACTGTATAGATGTACTGAAGGACAGCAGAATATGCCACCCCAAAATCTGCCCAGTTAGCATATTGACTATTTTTAGCTAAAGACTTCTGAAAAACAGCAGATACAAAAAGGGCACTCTGCCCTCCCCCTTTTCTTCCTCATGATTAATGACATTAGAAGGAGCAAACGGAAACTGTGACTCTTCATTCCTAGGAGGCTCAATAACCAGGAGGTACTCAAAACCAAAGTAACAGGAGTCAAATCCAAAGAACTATTCTTAGATTTTTTTTTTCTCTTGCTAATCAGAATTTAGAAAGGAAAGGAAAAGGAGAAATTTTTACCTTCATCTGTGGACCAGACAGTACAGAGAGACATCCAGAGGCTGAGGTGGTAAAAATTTTACCTCTTACTGACTTTTTGTCAGTTGTCCCACATTTCAGCTACAGTCTCCAGGGTGAGTGGGGTGTCTCAGCGATGATATCCCATCCTCTTTGGCAAACACTGTAAGAGAAGCAAAACTACCTCAGCTATCTCAGTGTCTCTGGCTTGGTCTGAGAATTAAGCTGATGTAAAACATAGTAATAGAAGAAAGACATACATATTTAGCCCTCACAGAAAAATGAAGACTCAAATAGTGTTTATATGCTAGGTTGAACAAAGAGTAGTAATGTGAAAAACTAACTGAAATGTTTGGGGGGACTAAAGGGTGATAGGATTATGATAAAAAGGCCTGTACAGATTCTCTTGGCCTCACCTCCCCATCTCTATTGATAAGACTGCTTCTTTCCTGCTGGAAATAGGAATGGGCATCTTTCATGTGGGAATTTCATCTTCTGTTTTCAGAGAGAAGAGTGGAGATCATAGTATTCTGTCTGTATCTGCAGTTTTCAAGTGCAATTAACTCAAAATAGTCGGTTTGCCAAGCCAACGTGTTTTGAGTTGGCATATTTTGCTACCCTTCAATGCAAAATTGTGCCCACAGGTTTTACATTTATTGAAAATGTGAAAAGTCTGGTACTCGTTCACTTTTATTAAATTCAAGGGTATTTTCAGAGGGAATTTGGATTAATTATTGGCAAAAGTGCTGTGATGCCATTGACTCTCTTGCCAGCAACGCTGTTCACAGAGGCCCTTTGAAACAGAAATTTAATAAAGTGATCACATGAACAGCTTATTGTTAAGATTTCTATTGAAGTCATAGCAAGAGTTCTTAAACTGTTTAAGACATGAGATGGCAATACATAAGACAATAGGCCAAGGAATTCTGATAGAATATGTGAGATATTTGGATTTAGCAAGTCAGAGACATTGCAGTGCTTAATGAGCAATCTAAAAATTGACAATTCTTTCTGTCTCAATCCTGAAACATCTGAAGTTCTAGAGTTGTATGCATAATGGTACGCTCCTTATATTTCCTTTATTAGGTAACAGAAAGGAGTTATTTTTATATTTTTATACATTAAATATTACTGTATTGTAACCTCATTGTCCCAGCCAGGTCTTGGTCTCCATCATGTTTGTTCTACTTTTCTCGTGTAATTTGTTTATACTCATATGAAGCATGCTCTTTATAGGAGATTTTGGCATTGGATTATATATAAAATGTATTCTGTGTTTACATAAAAAAACACTGTCTTCAATTAAAACATTTTTTTAATAAAATTATGCTAAAAATATTTTTGCTTCCTTTAAGGAAGGATAATATGTTTAATCTACATAGAATCTTAAGGTTCTTGAATTTTGCAAACGAGCCATGGTTGTTCATAGCCCTGCCTATGGGTTCATGTAAACTTAAATCAGTTAAAAGTCAACAAATATCACACTTTTTTATTACATTTGTTTAGGACAATGGCAGATGGTGATGATATCCATAAAAAACTGTATACTTGTTTCTCTAAAACTACTGATTTCTAAAAACTTTCCACTTCTAGCTAGAATATTCTACAGTTCACTTTCCTTTTCCTCTAAAATTAGACTGGTGGCAAACATTTATGTGAGTTACTGAGCCTGACATCTAATTAACACAGTCTTTACAGGTTTAATGATCAGTGATAAATTTCTATCCTTTCTTTGGCACATTTTAATTAGTTGTAATTATGAGTGGAGTGACCTGAAAAGATTGTTTTCCCACAGATTCACAGTAAATTTGTATAACTTATATTTGCAGGGACAGAATGTGTTTTTATGACTTGAAAAACCAAAAGGTTATTTAAGCCCTTTTAGTAGTCACATAAAATTCTCTACAGAGTGCAGGTAACTAAAGCATTGGACATTCGTATTTTACCAACATCAGGTGAGATGCTTTTACATAAATCACATCTATCACAGATCATTTCTCCAGTGTCAGCCTTTGCAATTTATATAAAACCTGAACTCAAACATATAACAACAAAAATTTTTGTCTTACTAATAAGCAAATTTTTATCTTACTAATAAGCAAGACTACATTGATTTACATAATTCTTAATATTATTTTAAAGCATAATTATTAATGCTTTGAAGAATAGAAAGAGGTACATATTTGAACTGAGATGTTTTAAAAGTGCCATACACCCATTAGGAATAAAATGGAGAACAAGGCAGAGACTGGCCTTATTTTATAGAGACTATAGTGTAGCATAAGAGAAAAGCAAATAATTCTAATAGGTGCCAACATATGAAAGACAACTAGTGCACATAATAGGAAGACCTATATTGCAATTAAGAGAGTAATGACGTTTCCAATAAATATAATGATGATGATAGAAATGATGATGATAGTGGTGACGTAGAAATAACTACCATTTTCTTTGTGTTTACTAATTTCTAGATACTGTTTTAAAGTTTTACTTCTATTTTATATAACTGGTAGATTTTAGGAAGAGGAGGATTAGTCAGTTGAGTTTTCCCATTTGGAGCAAAGTTGTGGAGACCTTTGGAGATCTAGTGTATAGCAGATTACATGCAGAAATTCACTACCAGTGAATCATCCTATAAATATTTATTCTACAACTCACCAGGTGAGAGAGGAAAAGGTTCTTTTGGACCTTCCTTTCTTCTCTTTTTATGTCAAGTATATATTTTAATGAGAAGTTAAAATAATCAATGCCAAGCCTAACTTAACATGCTGTTTCTTATAGCTTTCAACTCCTGCCTCCTCCCCCACACTATAATCCCCTTTAAACCATCCTCTTCACAAAGGAATCTATCATCCGATTCACCTTGGGACAGTCGTATAAGCTTTCTATTCTCATACTTTTTTTAAGAGAAAGATTTTCCAATTAGGAATGGGTTATTACTCGTAACTGATAGAAAGCAACAGACATGACTTTTGGGAGTAGGTTACAAAAGGCAATGCAACTTCTGCCTTGCTTGCTGGAACATTCTTTTTGGATCTCTGAGCCACCATGTCACCATCTCTGACTACCCTGAGGGCACCATGCCAGAGTCCATGTGGAAAGACCCCATGGCGAGGCCCTGTGACTACATGAAAAGAGACAAATGCCTGGCCAGTCCTCAGCTACTCCAGCTCCAGCCAATGTATGCATGAAACTGCATACGAGACCCTAAATCAAAGTTGTTAACACATGGAAACTGCTAACACACGGAAACTATGGAGATTAAAAAAAAAATACAGTTGTTTTAAGCCAATAAGATCTGAAATGATTTGTTATGCAGCAGTAGATGACTACAAAGGGGTATAACATTTAATATCAATCTGTGCCCTCCAGTATTCCTGGGATACTTTATATGTTGCAGGGGATTTTTTTCTTTGAGATATGTCCCACTCTTTCTATATTCCATTACTTGTCAGTATTATTGCCTAATAGAAATCTTCTAAAAAACTGTCTTTAAATGTAAACACAAAAAGGAAGATATTGTAGTTGCACAACTGCTCTCTTGATTCTATTGCCAATAGATACTGAGCACATTCTGAGAATCAAAGGCTTTCATGGGCCAATCCCAGCTTGGCAGCAGTAATGCACTATGGCTTTTGGCAAGTTACTTAACATCTGTGGAACATCATTTTCCTCTGCAAAAAGACAGTAATTCTTACTGATCACACAGGGTTCTTGTATGGTTTGGATAGGTTTGCACTCTGAAAATACAATGTACTATAATTTCAAGGTAACATTATAAACATGCTTCTCTATTCTCATTTACGACCATATGGAGTGGGTGCTATGAGGACTTGGTTTCTAGTTTGTAAACTTTCCACTATTCAAATTGGCACCTCATTACTTCCACCTCCTTTATTAACCATTTGAGTACTGCAAAGGTTGGTTAAATAAAAATCCATGTGTCATCTAGTACTATTTTGGCTTTTTCTTACATTTCAGAAAATTTCCAGTTTTATGAGGCTTGAAGAGTTCCAGTCTATCTTGGATTTGTAAGAGCATTTGTACTTTACCACACTCCTAGGCACCCTATATTAGTGAACAATTTGCTGTGGAAATCTAAAGTTATATGTGATGATTATCAGTGAAGAGGATAATTTGAAGCAAGCGTTGGATGAGAAATTAGAATTTAATGGTTTTAATATTATGGATTAAGATAATTGAGGAAGGGTGAACACATATCAAAATAATAAATAAGGAAAATTATACTTTAATGGAGATCATCTTCTTCTGGAAGGTTTTTAATTTTAGCATTTTTAAATTAAAGATTTGATAAACACTTTCGGAGTTGGGGGTCTTTGCAACAGAGTAGGTAAAATTCTCAGCATTACATCTTAAGCAACCACTATTTTTATTGCCTCCGTAATTATAAATCATTCTATAATTTGCACCATAAATTTAAATTCATGGCCATGTCTTCCCAAGTTCTGCTGGTTATGCCATTATAAAACCAAACTCCATAATACTGGAAAATAAAACATCTGTACAAGTGTGCAAATAACATTAAATAATAGAGCATGTACTTTGACAAGGAATAGGTTCATGATATATGTGCTCACTAAAGATAGAAAGTGAATTAATGCTGAACTGAAAATGGAATTTAAGACTTCCTGACTGCCAGTTATATTTTTGAGTAAAGAAATCACCCTTATCAATTTAATCGACAAGTATTGTAGCAACATTGTCTTCGAATTCAACCAACTAGAATATTTTCCAAAAGAATATCATGTTTATGGGAATGTGTAAACATTTGTCCATTTAAGTCAGAGTTGAAAGAACAAGAAGTTGTGACATTATACTAATTATTGAATATAGTTTTTGGTTCTTTAATAATTTCTATATTTTGGGATCATTAATTTGAGAAGTAAACCTCTAACATTCAAGGAAGAACAACTAATAACATAAAATATATTCAGTAAAAATGTTCTATCGTTCTTTGTGTATTATTTGTCATTCCTATGTGTCCTTCTATTTATAGAACATCTTGCCATCATAGTTAATTAAAGTGTCTCCTCCTGGTGGTTTTTCTAATCTGTAATATCTACTAAACTACAATCTCCAGAAAAATAGGGACATTGTATCTTCTAAATTTAGCCTAATGCCTGGTACTTTCTAAGTATTAAATAACTATTTCTAGAATAAATGAATAAAGTTGTTATATAGCTATTTGTCTAATCTCGTCTAAATATATACTCTATCTAAACATGTTGCCTTTTCAGAAGAGTTAGCTTTTCATGACTCTTCAATACTTATTATATGAATATTCATAGTTATTGCTTTCAATCAGGAAATTATTTCAAATTAAATATATTTATTTTTTGTTTTGACTTTTATTTATTTATTTTACATTATTTATTAGAAAATTTTAAATCTCTTCTGCATAACACTTTCCCTATACTTTTCTATTCTGCTCTTGGGAATAGTCTTAAACATTTTATTATAAATTTTATAAAAGTAATGCAAAAACATTTTTCACTTTCATTTGATGTTAAATTTAAAAAGTTAATTATTTTTCTTGTATTTGATAATTATAAAGAGAAGAACTAAATTTCAGGTGTAGAGAGATTTTGCGTGAATATAAAAGTACATTAAAAATTATAGTATATTTCAAAATAATATTGTTGTCATGGAGAAGAATACCTTTTGATGACAGCTGTGACAGTTCTTGGCATATGCTAGCTATAATGTATATGTTGTATTAGAAAATATTACTCCAGTGGATGCCGGCTCAATGATCCAGGACCTTACATGGAGATAGTATCCGAGGGTGAGTCTCACATTACAAAATTAAGTCATTATGTTTGTATTCTTGGAAATTTGACTTTGTCAATCTCCCAAAAGTGATTCAGTTATTAGCCACTGACTCACAATCATCAAAATCCTAAGAATATGACATAGCATTCAGAATGACTATTTTATCCAAAGAAGGCTATTATAAGCAATCCAACTTGTGTTTGGTCGCCTAGCATGGGAAGTCATTCTTATTGAAAGACTCCTTTAAGAGGAAAAACGAGGAGAATCAGTTTGACATTCTGTAAGACTATAAATATGATAGCCTGCCAGAGCAGGGTTTGGCATATTAGGGACTACAAGCCAAATGTGTGCTACTTGCTTATACACAGCCCCGGTAAGAATGATTTTTACATTTTTAAATAATTGAAAAAAATCAATAGAACAATACTATTTTCTGACACATGAAATGTATGAAATTCAAATGTCAATGTCCATTAATACAGTTTTATGGGAACACAGCCACACTTGGTCATTTATGTATTGTCTATGGCTGTTTTCTCTACAATGGCAGAGTCGAGAGGTCCTGACTGAGACAATATGACTCAAAAAGCCTAAAATATTCACTACACTGGATTTGTAAAGCGTTTTCCCAGCTTTTCAAATGTTATTTGGCTTATAAATTACCTGAGAGCCTTTTAAAAATGCAGCTTCAGATTCACTTAATCTGAGGAAGGGCCTGAGATTCTGTATTTCAATGAAACTATGTCATTTGGAGTGGTAAAACTCTACAACGGCAGATTTAAACCTTGGCTGCACTTCCATATCTTTGTAAACATAGTGATGTCTGTGTGCACGACAGACAAATTAAAATGTGTTATTGGAATGGTCCCCAATAGTCATTATCATTTAAAAGCTTCTAGTGATTGGAGATGAGGGAAGGGGGTCCCTGTTGGAGGACTGCAATAATATTGTACACAGTGCCTCCCCAGTTTATGACAGTTTGCTATTTGGATTGACTCCCTGAGGCTCCATAGGACTTCTGATGGTTGCAGTGGTGAGCTTCGCAGATACACAAATTATGATCAGAGCACTAACATCCTACCCATCCAGACACTAACAGAAAGCTCAAACTATCCCATTCCGATACCTAAGATAGAGTAAATAGTGAGCCTACTGTTGCCTTTTCCTCCCTTCATCACTATATCTAATAAGTAATTATTTCCCCACATTTAAGCACTTTCAGAATCCTCAATTTTATCACTTAATTTACTGGTAAAGGAAGAATTGGAATAAGCTTTTTTCCTTGGATAAATAAGTGTCCTTGGTTTATTTTGACTGGATTTTCAGTGATTTCGAAAGCTTTTATACCTCGACAGTCTTGGAGTAGTGTCCTTTCTAAGGATGATAGGTCTCATGTGTATATTAATTAAATAATATTATTCCCATTTAATTATTGGGAGATTATTGTCATTGACAATTGGAGGAGAATAAGGTAACCTCTTGGTTTCCATGGATTGGAATTAAAGTGGAGAATCAGTACTGAAATGGGAGCAGAAGAATACTTCAATTGAGAAATGAGAATGATATGAAGTTAACACTATATTTACAGTAAAGGTGATATGTAAATAGAGATTAACTAACACTGAGAATAAAAGAGGCACATTTATACCTGAAACATTTGGACTGATGAGACAGATGGGATACAGTAAATTAGAGGTCTTGTAGCAATAGATAATACAGAAAACTGAAGTGAATTATGAGTGCAAGGAACTTAAACGATCAAAAAGAAGTGGAAAACAACACATTACATTGACATGCTCTTTTGGCTCTTTCACAAGTTTCAAGTAGTAGGTCAATGGAGAACTGTATACCCACGAAACACTCAAAGTGTTTTACAACTTCGAATTGGAGATATGATTAAGGCAACCTCACCCAAGTTATTACTTAGGAGATTAGTCATTTCTCATTTGGATAAAGAATAGCATATCATATCATATATTTTTTAGATATGTGCACAGATATATACTTACATAACACATGCCAGCACAAAGAGCTATTGAAATGTAATACTGCAATGATTGTTCATTTATGTGTGCTTTCTATGTGCCTGGAAACTTTTTAAGTGTTTCACAAGCATCATCTCACATGATGCTCACCATTTTGAAGTATTCACATAAGAAAACTAAGGATTGGAGACATTTATATGACAAATATAAGTCACTCACAAAGTGGAGAAGACAGACTTTTAAAACAAGGCCAAGTGACTCCAGAGCTTATAATTCTAATCGCCATGCTCTGTGATTACAAAGTACATAATAAATGTATCCTGATTCTACACTGTTGATGTCAAATTTTAAATTTATTGAAGTTAAAAAAGAATATTACATAATTGCTAGTAGTCAACATACTCTTGTCATCCTTATTCCTTTTGATATTATTTATAAAGTAGAGCTTTTTAAAAGGTAAAATGCCCAATTTACTTACATTTTACCTAATTAAAAAAAAATATATTCATTGCAGTCAACATTATCCTAGCACTAATTAAAGATCTTGGTTCTGTGAGAAAATGAGGTAATGGAAAATATACCTTTTTTTCCCCTTTGGTCTTATTCTGCCTAACAAGTGAGAAAAAACAGTTACACTTGTAAGTTATTTTCACCTCAGTGCTTTTAGCAACATTGGAAAATACAGTATAAGTGCTATAATTTAAATTCCTTACATAAGTGCTGTTACCTAATTGTTAGTGACTGACCTAAATAAAATTTTAACTTGGAGTTTTAAAGTGCATTTTACATTGTCTCACATGTATAGTTGTATGCTATACTTTTGCCTGTTTTGCAAGTTTGATGAAAAAATAAAAGTTGGTTTGTATAGTATACAAACTGATAGATAAGCATCTCAAAATAAAAGCTAGAGGTTAAAAGGAAAGTTTTAATTTACCTAAAACAATTCTTTTAACTAGAGAAAGCAAAAAAAGAGATAATAATAATTTCATTATTTTTACCTTCAAAGAAATGTACTTGAGATTAATGATATCTAACAATAAAATTCCATATATGGCTTTCCATGAAGAATACATCTCTGAGTAAAATTAAAATATTTTAAATTTAGAAGATGTTATCACTTGCTAAGTCCATGGTTTTATTCAATATTAATTGAATATTCATAACTGTATTAGTTCTCTATTGCTGCAGTAACAAATTATAACAAATTTAGTGCTTAATCAACACAAATTATTTTACAGTTCTATAGATTAGAAGCTTAACACCAGTCTTACTGAGGTACATCAAGGTATTAGGAAGGTCTGTTCCTTCTGCAGGCTCTAGAAGTAAAACTCTTTCCTTACCTTTTCCAGCTTATAGAGGCTGTCCACATTCCTCGGCTTGTGGCCCTTCGAAACTATCAGTGTTACATCTCTCTGTGCTTTACTTTCATGTCACATGTCTCTGACTCTAACTCCCATTACATCCCATTCTTCCACTTTAGGACACTTGTGATTATGTTGTACCTACCTTCATAATACACAATAATCTCCCTATTTTAAGTCTAGCTGATTAGCAAGTTTAATTCCATTTTCTATCTTAATTCCCTTTTGCCAATAATGTAAAATATTCATAGGTTCCAAGAATTGACATATGGACATCTTTGGGGACCATAATTCTGCCTAAACTTCCCCTTGGTTTTAATCTAAACATTATTAATTCTAGATTCTTTTATTCAAGCAAAGTGGCACTTATCATATTTTGTCCTGTTGTCATTAATTTTTCTCTCTATTTTTATATAGATTTGATCCACGAATATTCAAGTAGTAGTATATTTCATGATGAAACAAGGAAGGATAACTGTAGAGTTAGTGAACGATACTTCGATGATACTCAATATCTCCCTCTGGACCTATATATCACTTAATTTTGAAAATATATTTAACAGTGGCCAAGACACACAAACAAGGAGCATTTCACAGGAGATTGACCTCAGTAGAGGAGGAATGGGTATAAACCATGGACCAGGTTTTCTACAGTGCTGCTCTTGGCAAAATGTAGATATGGTTAAGGTTCTGAAAATGGAAAGAATACATTTTTGGAAAACAATATATTAACAGGATAATTGATTTTTATTTATCATTTAAACTGGTCTCAGTTAACTTATTGGCTCAATATTTTACTGTAATCAAAAGGAGAGAAATTATTAACACAAGTACTAGCACCACCCCAAATATTCAGAACACTCAGAAGTCTAGAGAGACCACACTGGTCAATCCCTGAGAACTTGTATATAAACTGGCAAAAACACAGGCATATGTGCCTTATAAAATATGGAAAAATTGTCAGATTTTATGCACAGTCAGTGTGTGTTATAGGTGGCCTGCCCATCCTCCAAGAAATCTCTTGTTTCTCTATGAGGGATTATCTTGTTCCAGTGTTTAGCTGCCTATAAAACTGTATTTGTCTATAGGTATAAGCCATTGTGGATTCCAGTATTATCAGGTAACATGTATACAAAAACTGTTCTTAGAATTCCAGCTACATTTTATCCTTAAGCCTGTACTATTTCACATGGACGTTTTCAAGTGTCCCTAGCGTCAGGGTCCCATCACATATTCTACTCTGCTCAGAGCTACTGCCTTTTGCAGTATACTCCTTCTTTTGACCTGATTAGAATTTATGACTCTGTCGTACCCTGGAAAACTGCAACTTTTGACATCCCTAAGGTCTACTTATGTCTGCAGATAAAATAGACAGTCAAGTAACACACTCCACTGCTATATTGCTTACTGAATAAGCAAGCCTCCTATCAACACATCTTTTCAGAGCGTGAAGCTGAGGAGACAGCAATCCTCAGAGTACACAAATTTCTTGAAATAAAAGTAGTCTTATAAGAACACAACCTGTAATGGAAAAATTCACCCAAAAGAGTCAGACTCAAAACAATACTCTAGGAAAATTATTACATTTAACAGTTTATCCCTGGGCTTCCAGGCAAACAAATAAACAAAAAGACAAACTTTCAAAGTAACCGCCACACAAAACTACATTGATATCATACTTTCAACAAGATTCAATGAAATAAAACAAGGAGCCGTATCTCAAAAGTGCCCAAGAAAAGAAAATATGTACCAATATGTCCCTTCTATATGCCAAGGCTACAAAAATATTTAACCATGTGAAAACTTGGAAAATATTCTACCCCTGAGTATTTGTATAAATACCATAGACCAACTTGTCGAAAGAAGGTCTCCTCAAAATAGGATCAATCCTAAATAGTTTCAAAGAGGAATTCCATAAAATAAAAATTAAGATAATCTAAGTCTGTTTAAATTGTTTAAGATATATATATATATCTTATATGTATGGTTTTATATATATATATATATATATATATATTTAAATATATATATTTTAAAATCTGTCATATCAATGCATTAAGAATACTCATTCACATAAATACTAAAAATAATTTTGAAAATCGAATATGTGTGCTAAAAACACTTGACGAGATTAAATAGACATTCTTAATTTGATATGCAAATGAGAGTGTTTGTCTATTACATATGATTGTGCTAAAGAGCAGCATTTTTCTTTTTTTAAGCAATAAATAAACCAGATAAATAAGCATCTTTATTAATGGGGAAAATAAGACATTATTACTACAAAGAGAAAAGTCAAGAATGCCTCCTATCACCATTACTGTTTGATATTGTTTGGGAGAATTTGCTGAGGTAGTTATAGAAGAGAGGGAAATAAAAGGTAAATTATTGGTAAAAGAGCATTTAAAACTATCTTTATTAAAGATAATATAATGATATACCTTAAAAACCCAAGGAAAACAATTAAAAATTTCTATAAACAAGGTAATCCAATTAGGTAGCAGTATATTAAAAAGAATAACTAATAATCAGTAGCCTTCATATATTCAGATAATAACCAGTAGGATATTTTAGTAGAATCTTAAGACATATATATGTATATATATGTATGTATATATATATGTATATTATGTGTATATATGCATATGTGTATGTATATAAACATATACATTTGTTTATATGTATATACATATATATAAACAGATATAATAATAGAATATACCTTACCAAGAGAAGGGAAAATATGTAAAAGAAAAATTTTAAACTACATAAAGTTTCATCTGTACATTTTTGAAAAATGGAAATTATAGCGTGTTCTTGGCTAGAAGAAGTCAACATTATAAAGCTAATTATCTCCAACTAATTAATAAATGTCTTATTCGAAAATCCAATAAAAATATCAACAAAAATTCTCCCCACTCAACACTAAGTAACTTGCTTTTAAGTATATGGAAAAACAAATAAAAAGTAATAGCTGGGAAAATCTAAAAAGGAGACATGAAGAGGATATGGTCTTATCAGATATTGTTACCTATCATAAAACCCCTTTATTTCAAGCAGTGTAATTTTGGTCTGTTTACACAAAACTAATAAAACAGAAAAGTTCACAAATGATCTAAATAATGACAAAAATGTCTGAGTTTTTACCTTATTTTCAAATTAACATGTAATCTTGCCACACTTTCATAGATGCTGGTAGAAGACAGGAGACTCCTGGGTCAGGAAGAAAGAAGTTTGTTTGTCATAGCAGTACCATTATTTGTATCTTTTCTCCAAGTCTCTGTTCTCACAGGACTAAGTGAATATAGAGGATATATACTTACAGAAGGGATTGGCCTAGGACAGAGGAACCCTGAGTTAGGGAACCCGAATCTTTCATTATAGGCAGTGTCTCCTTTGCTCCAGAAGATATTATTTTCATCTTCTGAAGCTGTTTGCTATACAAATGTCCTTTTAAGATAGTCCAGAACAAAAAGCTGTTAGTGCCTCATGCCGAAGATATGCAGAAATGCACACTGATAGAGAATTTTATCTAAAGAAACACGTTGGGAATTAAATCGATCATAAATACAATGTCTCAAATCACTGGAAACAATAGCTTTTTAAATTAATTGGTATTGGGGCAAGTGCATAACCATTGGCTAATGATATAGCTTGGTTCTTTCCCTTACACTAGATAGATTTCCAATGGATTCGAAATCTAAATGTAAAATTAAAAGCATTTGTATCTGAAAGGAAAAAAAGAACACAAGATTCCTTCGTAGTGAGGAATTTTCTACTCATAGTCTGAAAATAATAAAGAAGAAGGTAGATACATTCGACTTCATAAAATTTAAAACTGTTGGTGACAAAACAACATGACAACAGTGATCATAACTGCAGCAGCAGCAGCAGTGACTGGCTGGTGAGGACTCCTGTGTTCTTGCTCAAGCAAAATATTTCCAGCAGAGTACCTGGTATATTTCCTGCGGTTACTAATATTAATGTAGCCTTACTTTCACTTCGACTTTTTTCCCTTCTAGTATTTTCAGTATTTTTTGAACAACTTCAGTGTTTTAAATAAAAACTAATATTATTGTGGCTTACAAGGTTTTTTTAATTGAACACTATCCAATTTAAAACCATTCAATATTAAACTGAATTGAAAATATCAATATTCATGTGTAATTCAAAATAATTCTAACTTTACCTATTGAGAGGACATAGTACCAATAATGTCTCTTCCTTAGTATCATTTTTAGTGCCACAATTTCTTTTGTTAAATAGCATGTCCCACTACAAGTTATCAGAGTTCCGTGGAGAAATGGCTGATTCTATTCTGTTTCAGGAGGTACTAAATGGTGAGCCTAGAAAAATTTGGTGTAACAAAACAAAAGGATATAAAATTTTACTAGGACCATATAAAAAGGGCACAAGAGTGGCTTGAAAGAATTCTGTACCATTGTGCAAAAGTGAGAATATTATTTGCTAAAGCATATTTTTATTTAAAATGAAATCTTTGATATTATTTTAATATTAAAAAAAAAGATTTGAAGCATTTACATAAACACACCTCCTTAGAAATAATTTTAGCACACACTCACCAAGGATGTTATGGTTGTTTCATCATTGCATTTTACCAGAAAGAAAGAAAGAAAGAAAGTAAGGGGAAAGAAAGAGAGACAGCGGGAGGGAGGGCAGGAAGGAACTTAGTGGAAGGAAGTTCCTAGAAAGTTCAATTAACCAGTGTTTTGTAGGGAGAAAGAGCTGCCATTTAAAGATTGCCTGAAAGATTTAGACACGGATCTAGATAGATCAAGACTGTTTTTCATAGACTGGATGGAATAGGCATGCCTTCCCCCTTCCAAACAAAAGGCATAAAAAATAAGGACAGATTGCATCTTTATTTATTCACCGAATCTAGAATATTAGTGAGTCTGAGAGAGGTAATTTAAAATCCATTCAAAGGAATATTTTTCACATGTCATGTTAAGTACACTTCTAGATGTACTTAATGGTGTACAAAAAATGGTGGAAGCTAAGATTATAAATGGCATGAGAATTGAAGCTGGGTCAGAGAATGCAATCATTCTATCAGGCAAATAAATATAGGGCTGAGATAAACCAAATTCTGTAGTAAAATCAGAAAAGTAATTCCTTTTCTCTTTTACTCTATTTTATTTTAAATAAATAAACTTGTTTAGTTTATAGTAAGATCAGAGGAAAGAAAGGATAGAGGAGAAAAGGCAAAATAACAGAGAATGTATGTTAAAATCTAAACTACCTCATAAATAGATGATAATGGAAAGACTTTATTCTTTGTTAAAGGAGAGTTTTAATCTCAGATTTTTATTTGTCAGCTGTGTTGTTTTGAGCAGCTCACTTAACCTCACTGCATTTTAGAGAATGAAAAGCTTGGGTGAAATCAATCTGTGCATGAGATAGAGTGAAGATGAAAGTTGATAAATGAAATACTTAGCACATGGTATCTTGTTAAACAAGTAAACCCACAGTCGTAATAGTAGACCGTAGTATACTAAAATTAGAATCACAGACAAAAAGTGGTATTGAATACTATGGAAAATAGAAATTCCTGTATATTCAAAGTGCTTAGTGCTTTTGAAAAGTTTTCAAAAATCCACTAATAGTCTTCCTCTTACTATTTTCTTACAATCATAGGAGGTAGGCCAGAACAGAAATTGTTATCCTCGTTTTTGCAAATGAATAAAGCTTAAGAAAATGAAGCGACATACCCAAGGTTGCAGAATGGTTAAGTGGAGCTCAGATTTGGTTTTTGACTTCACCATTTCCTCTTTAAATGTTCAATAATTATAAAGTGGACATCAGCACTGTTTAAATGCTTTTCTGTTTACTTCTTTTTTCCTAAATCAGTTCACGAAGATACCATGAATGTTATCATTCTTCCCATGATACACCATCTAGACAGCTTTAATCTGTCATCTTCCTATTGTGGGGAGTTCTTCTCAGTGATTTGGTCATTTAAAAAGTGCTCGTTTGGAGTAGTAATTTTAACATTGGTTGCCATGAAACAATTCTCAACAAGGAAAATACAATTTCCATATTTAAACTGTAGCAACTTTAGGAAAAAGAAATTTACTGAAAGTTGTGTAATTAGCAATTACATTTTTAATTTATATTACTTATTTTCTTGATTCTGTGGCTTAAAAAAATGGCTAATTCTCTATTGAGCCATTGAATCCAACTAACCCAAACTACAAATATTAATTCCTGTGAGTTAAATATCAAAATAAACCTGAGTCCATGAACTGTCACTGAACTAAAATGTGTGTTTTTTTGTTTGTTTTTTTTGTTTGTTTGTTTGTTAGAACAAGTCAAGGTAAAATGAAGAATGGGCAATAGGTGAAGGTATGTGCTCATCACAGTTAACAGAATTTGGAACTATTTTAAGACCTCAAAATTTACTTATAAACTTATAATAAAATGTGTTTATTTTCTTATTCCTAGAGCTTAAAACACTTAATAATAAAAACAGCTAGAATAATCATGACAATGAGAAAAAATAAGTCTAAGAAAGGACAAAATACTTTAATAGAATGATATAATGCCAAAAATAAAACTTCTCTTCTTAATAATAGGTAAGGCAAAATGTTATTTCTTAGAGCAAGAATAAATCTTTTATTGGACAATTATGAATGGATTCAAACCAAGATTTTAGCATTAACAGAGCATTAACAAAGCATTAATTTCTTCTTGAGCTTCCCAAGTAAAATATTCTGCAAAGCTTAGAAAGAATTCTAAAAGAAAGCTATTAACTTAAAAAGAAATAAATAAGTACAAAATCAATCAAATAAGACAGATTTCTTAAGCCCATTCTGTCCTTTCAAGGAGAGAGAAAAAAGATAGAATCTAACAATTGGCACTTATTTTCCTAATACAGTTACAATTTTGTAAATAGATAAACTTAAGCTCTAGATTTCTCTCAGTGGCAATAAACTTCTTTATCTTTATCATGTTAAAAAACAAACTATATAAAATTTAATATGCATATAATAAATAAAGCTTCTAGAGAAAGAAAACTATAAAATCTATATAGAAAAACTGGGGAAAATACTGAGTAAATGTCTGCTTGGATTCTATGTAACTCAATTTAATAATATAGTTATGCTATTGAGTGTAATTATATATAATATAAATATTAGGTAGATAATTATGGTAAATTTTTACAATGTCTCTGGAAAAACCTAGAAGTTTAGAAACATATAAATTTACTTAGTTGGTAATATATAACAACTAATTTTAATTATTATATCTGATATATTGATTTATTTATTAAGTAGAACAGAGGAAATTGATGGACACTATAAAATAGAAGAACAGAGGTGGAATGGCTTAGTCATATCTTGTGGTACATTTATCTTCTTAAGGAACTGCCAAATTGTTCTGAAAAAAAGTGGTTATTAGTATATGGAAATACAATGTATTTTTGAATATTGATATTCTGCATCCTTGTTAAACTCATTTATTTGTTCTACTAGTTTATTTTTTATAGATTTCATTGATTTTTATGTAGATTATCATGTTGGATGCAAATAAAGACCATTTTATTTCTCCCTTTTTAATCTGGAGACTTTTATTTCTTCAAGTGCCTTATTGCACTGACTAGAATCTAGAGTAAAAATAGTTGAATACAAATGATCAGAGTAGATGTCCTTGTCTCATTTTCCTTATTGCAGGAGGAAAGTGTTTATTCTCTCAATGTTAAGTGTCATCCTAGCTGAGGGGTTTTTATACCTGTCATTTAATACTCTATCAGATTGAGAAATGTCTCACTTCCTATTTTGCTGAATGTTTTTTTTAAATCAGGAATGGATGGTGGATTTTGTCAGATTTATTGTCTCCACCATTGTTTTGATCATATGGCTTTTTTTGTTTGTTGGTTATATTTTAAATTATATTTATTTTTAAACGATCATTTACTGAATTTCTGAGATAAACTCAACTTGGTCATGATGCATTATCCTTTTTGCCTGTTTCTTGATTCTGTTTTCTAAAATATCGTTAACAAATTTCACATCAATGTTTATAAAATTATGTTTGTAGTTAACTAAAGACCCTGTTTTTGTTATCAGAATATAGCTTGGATTATCACATGCAAGTGTTTTCACTTCTGTTCAATTTTTTGGGAAAAAATTGTGTGGAATTATTATTTTTCCTTAAATATTCCTAATATAATGGGTATTGTTTTTCCTTAAATAATAATTTGTGTTATTTTTTTCTTAAATAGAGATAGCCTTTCCTTTCACCAGCAAAGCCATTTGAGCCTGACATTTTCTGACTGGAAAGTCAATATAGGATTACGTTGTTATCTGCTTATTTTTAAGTGAGTTTTGCTTAAGTTTTTAAAGAAATATTGTTAATTTTATTATTTTTATGATAATGTCTTATAATCTCTTTAATGTCTACATAATCTGTAGTGATGTCACCTTTCTAATTTCTGATAATGATAATATGTTTTTCTCCTATTGTTCCGGAACAGTGTTACTATAAGTTTATCAATTACATTGCTCTTCTCAACGAACAGATTTTAATTTCTTTGGTTTTCAGTATAATTTTAGTTAATTTTTCAGTTGACTATTTTTGCATTTAAATTTACTATATTATTGTTTGTTCACTATTTTTTTTTATGTTGCTTCTTTTACTTCTTTTTCTACCTTTTCAGATTTTTAAGTATTTTGTTCTTGTTCATGAATTTATTCTATTTCCTTTGTTGGCTTATTACACATAACTTTTTGTTTTGTTATTTAGTAATTTATTTAAGGTTTCTAGTGTGTATATTTAAATTTTTGCAGACTTCCTTCAAGTGCTATAATACCACTCTACATATAGTATAGGAACCTTATAATAGTAAACTTCATTTTCTTTAAATAGGCATTTATCTTTTAAAGAGATTTGGATAAGACAAAAGTAAGTTTCTATATTTACCTACATCGTTACCATTTCTGGTGCTCTAAATTATTTTGTGATCTAATGTCTCGTATTAATAGGTTTCTTTCTACTTTATGGGCTTCTTTCAAGATATATTATTGTTATGCAGGTCAACTGGTGATTAATTCTTTAAAGTTTTCTATGTCTTGAGATAGTCTTTATTTAACCTTCAGCATTTAAATATATTTTTTCTGAGTAAAGAATTCTAAGTTGATTTTTCTTTTGATAGTTTAAAGATAATGTTCCATTTTTTTCTAACACATTGTTTCTTATGAGCAATCTGTTGTCATTCTTACCTTTGTTCTTTGGTAACATCATTTTTTTTCATTTTAGCTGCTTTTAAGATTATCACAGTTTTTAGCAATTTCATGTTGATGGTCAGTGGTTTAGCTTTATTTGTGTTTATTTTACTTGGGATTTTTTCAACTACTTAACCTTGTAGATTTATAAGTTGCATTGAATTTGTAAAATGTTAGACCATGGGTTCTAATATTTTTGTTGTTGTTGTTCCTTCCTGGCTCTCTTCTTCAGTGATTGTAATCACATGTGTATTAGGCTGTATAAAATTGTGTCACATTTGTTCCATTACATCAAAACTCATTTTGTCCAGTCCTTTCATTTTTTCTTGGTGCGTTATATTTTAGAAAGTTTCTATTGCTATTCAGTAAACTTTCCTCTCTATTTGCTTTTAATCTTATCTAGTATATTTTAAATATAGTAATATTCTTCTGTAGTATTTTAAGTTCTGTCTTTTTAAAATATATCTTTCATGCTTCTATTTAACACGATAAAATTTTACTGTAGCTTCTTAAACATATGGAATTCAGTTATAGTTACTGTTTTATTATTTCTGTCTAATCATTTTGAGTTAATTCTTGGTCAGTTTCAATTGATTTATTTTTTATTATGGTATTTTTAACTTATTTTTTTAAAGCCTGATAATTTTTCATTGAATCATAGACATTGTGAATTTTACCTTTTTGAGTCCTGCGTAATGCTGAGCAACACTCCTTCTAATCTGTTTGGGTTGTTCTTTTTCCATCACAGGAAAATTTCTTCACACATTTTCTGACCAGTATGTGATTATATATTTGAGGAGGCCCAATAAATATATTTGGAGTTTCTCTGTGTAGTTATCCTCTCTGGTACTCTTCCCTGCAAACTCTAGCCACCTAGACACCCCCAGAATCCATATCAATATATCAATATATCATTCTACTATTTTATACCTGGGTACTCTCTCCCTGAACTTTACCCTGAAAACTGTCATTCGTTACCTCATAATATACATACATATATATATGTGTGTGTGTATATATATATACACACACACATATATATATAAACATATATATTAATTTAATAGTAACAAAAGAAATAAATTTTTAGGATAATATACAAGCCAGTTTAAATGTATAAAAATATCAAAAAGTATAGATACACATTACAATTGAATTGTGGTATATCATCTTACAATCTATTCCTTTTGATGCTATTAAATTAAGTAGAGTTTTATTTTTCACAAAATAATTTTTATTTGAGAGAAATAATAGTTAAGAGAAGAAATGCTTTTTTTTTTCTGCAATATCTTTTTTATTCATGTCAACTATTTGTTAGTAGGTGGCCATAATGTCTCAATTTACTAAGAGCTTCCCATGTACTAAGGACTTTTTAAAGTGTTTTATGTGTATTGATTTATTTAATCTTCACACTACCCTTTATTCCATTAAAAAAACAAGTGAACGAGCCTGAAGCATAGAACGCTTAAGTAACATGCTCAGGTTTGTAGATCGATGGGTGCCAACATTTGGATTTGAATTCAGCACTCCAATTCCAGAGCTGCCCATGCTCTGAAATACTATGTGTACTGCCTGTATCTCTGCTATTCTGAACCCTGACTGCACATTATTATCATCTAAAGTTACTTTTAAAACATATCAGTGCTTGTATCTCATCCCCCACATTTCTGATACAGTTAATTTGGCATGTCTGATACTCTTATTTTTTAAAGCCCCCTGGTTATTATAATATGAATCTGGCATTGAGGACCATTTTTCTAGATGGCAAATAATGACTTATGAAATAGACTGACAAGAGATATAGGTGACTCTATGGAGATTCAGAGTTTCACGTAATCAATTCTATGAAGCACTTGTGTACCAGGACAGATGAATCAAGTTATAATTAGTTTAATTAGCACTCTTGCAAGCTTTCAAAGGCTTTCCTGCTAACTCACTTGGAGTTTAAAAGGACAAAACTCTTGTTAAGGAGTTTTGTCCTTTTAAAGGAAATCACTGGCTGTAAACCTCTTATTGATTAAGAAGATCTTAGCCTGTCAATCTGTAGAGGCAATTGCTTTTTACTCATACATTTAGTTTCACTTTCCAAATAAAATAATAATGTCAAATTATATAGAGACAAATGTGGGAGTAAACGTAAAAATAAAGTAAATAGGTAAAAAATAAGGTCAGTTGTTTCAGACAGATTAAAAGAAGGAAGTGGATGTGATTAGCATAAAACTTTAATTCTTAGATTGTCTCAGTTGTTCTTTTGAGACCTTAATTCCATACTTCCTTTAGCCTTGTTTATCTCTGGAAATAGAGCCATTCTTAAGTCTTTTTCATGGGAATATAATTTGCTTATAGAATTTCTTTAATTTTTTTCTTGTTGTTGGTAACCACATAGGGCATTGCCATGATGAGACCATTGATATCTCTTTTGCTCTCGATAACAGTCTGTGTACACAATTTATAAGATTCATAGACTTTAAAATCAATAAGTGCTTCACTGTGCTGCTCTCAGCATTTTTGTAGATTTATCAGTGTAAATGATAATTTATCATTTTGCTTAATCTTTGCTTCTGTCTATGTTGTAGGTTAACTAAAATGTAAAATATATAGTATTTTTCTTGAGCTGTAATGGCTCTACCTAAGGATGTAAACAATTATTCTACTCAATTTTCATTTATTGGCTGTGCCTGTAAGAAAATTTTTAAACCAAAATTATCTTTAAAAACATGGTCATGATCATGCTCCTTACATATATATATACATATATATATATATATGTATATATATGTGTATATATATGATCATGCTCCTTATATATATACACATACATATATATGTGAGAGAGCGAGAAAGTACTAATGCATACTGAATACAATTAGCAGCATTTTCATCTTTAATGCATCTTCTTTCCTTTGCCCACATGTATTTCTAAAGTAAGCCAAACAAAAGAAAATAATATTCTTTTAATATATCTAGCATTGTCTTATCTCTACGCATTAGCTAACTTGAATTACTCATCCTCTTCTTCTCTACCTATTCACTAGTTCGAATATTATGTGTTAGATGAAGCCTTCCTGAATCATAAAATGAAGTTCTCTCTCTTTTTGATGTAACCACAAAGATCTTGCTTATGTATTAATTAGTGTGCGTATATCTTACTGCTTCCTTCACTAAATTTTAAGCTCCCTTGAAGCCCAGCATCTTGCATTCTTCATCTTGCAGTTTTAGGATAGTTTATCATTCATAATAAGAACCTTGTAATGCCTTTTCATCTCACTTGACTTCGTTTTACAAACCACATTCAAAACTGGTCTTTAAACTGTGTTTCTTAGGAATGTATCAAGTAATTATCATGTAGTTGGTAGATATAAAATGTTTGTATATATTGAAATTATATCAGTATACACTGTAGCAGAATGGTGCCTTGTTATTAAAAACTTTTCATGTATAAATGAGCTCCTATTAGAGTTAATTATATATTTATATAATATATACTACCACTATGTATTAGTTCAGATTCAATTATTAATTGTGCAATGAATTTTAACTTATTTAAAGAAGAAACTATTTTTTGAATTTTAGGTGTAGATTGAAGAAACTATTGTTTGAATTTTAAGTATGAATACTTTTCAACTAAAAAAAATAAGTAAATATGCATTTAAACATCAAAATGACAATTGCGGCATATGAAAGTGATAAAATACTGATTACACATGACATATTGAAATTGGCAAAGCCTAAAACACAAGAATGATTTATTTAAGAAGGAATTTTTGTAAACCTTCCCAAATGATGAGGAATAAGGTGTTTTCTCTGATAATTTCTTTTGTGTTGCCAACTAGAACATGTTTCCATGAATTGCTACTGCTGAGGAAAAAAAGACAAAACACTAAATGATTAATGGTATAAGCAATTTTATCTTCCAAAACAGAAAACATTCTGATTAGAAAACCTATAAATTTAAAATTCCCTTTTCTCCTATGGAAATTTGATAGTTGAGAATATGTGTTTTATGGAGAATCTCTCTATATCCAATGGCACTACATATTTTAGATTGATGAGCCTAAAATTGTATACATATACTTATACCCAGATATGCACTTTTAGAATCTCTCTAGAATAATGTTGAGAAAAAAAATATCTGCTGACAGACTAAATATATTTCTAGGAATAATATCAATCTTTTCCATTCATTTTACATTCCATACTTACATGACGTTGAATCTATAGAAAGTGGAACTGACCAATGAATGCCTCAGTGGTTTAAGACCAGCATTTAATAGTCTCATCAGTTGCTTGAAGCATTTCTATTTCTTGATGCTGCAAAGACAAGCTGCTAGTAATCTTGCAAGAACTCTGTATGATGCTTTGAATTATAATCTAAACAGGGTTTTGCAAGGAATAAAAGCAATCATGTGCATAGTTTAGTAAAGTACTTGAGAGATAATAAGTGCTGAATAAATGGTAACGTCTGCTGTTATTTCCGTTTTCGTTTTTATTGGCATTCCGATAAAGCTGGTGGTGAGAAAAGACTTTTGGAGAACCATCTCACTCTAACACCTGGAAATTTGTCACAGCTGAAATTAGACTATGACGGACCATGTTATCATTAAATGTCATGACATGTGAGAAGTGTTAACCCTGGATAGTGCCAAGTGGATTTGGGTTCCTAGCATATCAATATGAAGGGAATAGTTCAGTGAAAACACAGTTTTATCAGTTAGCTTTATATATATATACATATACATATATATGTGTGTGTGTGTGTATATATATATACACACATATATGTATATATATATATATATATGTATATATATGTATATATACTATATACACATGAGCAGGAACAGTGACTATATTGGGGCTTAACATACTCTTTTACTCATAAGAAGAAAGCAATTGACCAAGATAATGTATATATATGTATATATACATATATACACACACACATATATAATTTAAATATTTTTTGAAAAACACTTTCTGCATTAAAAATTTTTTAAATATAGCAAGTTGATGGCTTAGAATGTTTCTGGGTATTGTAGTTTATATTCAGTACAGTTTTGAATATAGTTACTGCAATGTCAATTTATTCCTCTGATTTTTAACTCAGCCTTTTGCTGGAAATAAAAATAACTTAGGGTGACCAGACATCCCATTTTTGCCTGCAACAGTCTTGGTTTAATCTTGTTGACTGGTGTTTCATATGGATCAATATTGTTCTGGATTATTAGTTGTTTTGAATCAAAGTATTATTTAAAATACATTAAATGGAGCTATAAATATCTCTTTAGTAGACCACCACTGATACTTAAAATTTCTGTCTTGATCTCATCTAGTAGTATGTAAAATTCATATAAAGAGTGCTTTTGTTTTAAAACATGATTAAATCTTAAAGGTCAAAGATGGATAGTGGAAAATTGTATCTCTTTTCTATGCCATTCTAGACAGAATATTAGCAACAGCTCTCTTTCAAGAATACTCTTTGAATAGATAAACTGTGTTTAGACACCAGAAACAGGGACAGTTAATTTCTTCTGGTCTATAGGGATAGAGGGAGAAGTATTCTACCGTACTGCCTCTGTAGCCAATTGTCCAGTGTGTTTTGTGGCCTGTGAAATACATAACACCTCCAGGCAACCAGACATTCAACTCAGAAGTAAAAGTGGCAAATCATGTAAGTGTTTTGTAATATGTGCATGAACTAGATGCTGAGCAGTCTTGCTATAGAGAACAGAGAACAGGCTGAATGTTCTTGCTACCGGGATTTTAAATTTTATTTTGTGATATTAATTTATAGCTATTTATTTTGTTGTTTTAAAATATTGTATATTTCAAAAGACAACAAAAATATAAATTAAGTAGTATGCACTGGATTTAAGTTTCTAAAGAATGTTGGTAACAAATATTGAATGAGCCTAAACCTTGACATTATCATCTATGCTAACGGTTATAGTGATATCACTGATTAGATGAAAATCAGAAGACACAAATCTATGGATAAAGCATCACTGTCTACTCCAAAATTTGGTAGATATTTCAAAAACACTTTTGGAGATGATTTAACACCTATAGGTGTAGATAGCTTAATTAGCTCATTACTCTATGGGATATGAATCTTTATTTAGAGCAAATAAGTGTTCCTCAAATTAATTCATCTTAAATTCAAGTGTTTTTATGATCATGATTAAAATTACAAGGTTAGCTGTTAATATGTTGCATCTATTAGCAGTTGAACTTTGCAAACATTGCAAATATGTTGGATTTAATGGTCCAATCGGATGGTTCAACCTGAAAATCAGAAAGTTAATTTCAGATATGTTACAATCAATTTCATTTATGTCATTATTTATTATTGTGAGTGTTTTTGAAGTATAGATTTAAAGTTCAGCATTGAAGACAAAATAATTTGCTTTGATGCCGACTGTGTAAATAGAAGTTTTTGTTGAGCACAGTTGCTGTAAAAAATTAATATTTCTATAAAATTAAAAAATCCATGAAGTGGGAATATCCTTAGAATTCACAATTGCATCTAAACAAGTTGCAAAATTTTACCAGTAGAAAGAAAAGATAAGGTTTCAAAACTTATACACATAACCGGAATAATTATACTCCCATATTTTGTGATAAAGCTGATATGGAGTACTGATTATATTTAAGCACAGCACAGTATATGCTTTTTCTTTGCTGACCTTCATCAACTTAATTTAACAAAGGTTTGAACATTTCAATGACTACTTTATATCAATCATAGTCACCAAAAATGTATAATATTTTTTTGTAAACGAGTATTCAAAATTTTATTATATTTTGTGCAAAATCAGTTGAAATTCTTTAATCAAATGATCCTATGTACTGAACACACAAAAGAAGTTTCACTTTTGAAGTTTAATGTGTTGTAATTATTGTGTAATGTGTTGTAATTAATGTGTTGTAATTATTGAAAACCATGACTGAAATACAAAGGCATTGAAAGTTATGTCCTAAAATTAATGAAGAAATTGAAAAAAGTTAAACCAATTCTCATATAGTGTTATGCTATAATTTTGATGGTCTAAAGTTAAGCTTTAGATTATCTACAATTTCAGGGAATATCATTTTAATGGAACTTTTATGGAGCTGTTTTTAATTAGATAAATTTATATTATGTACCAGAATGGAATTTTTATAGATTAATTTCAAAAAAATATCCCTAATTCTTCATTTCTCCTAACATCCATGCACTTTGCCCTGTGATTAGGTAGCTTCTTTTATCAAGAGGTAGAGTCTCACCTCATGACTTACTTGGGATGACCAGCCACTGGCAAAGATGTCATTTTGCCAGTGCGAGCCTAGGCCTCAGTAGATTTGGCATACTTTTACTCTCTTAGAGACCTTCCACACCATTAGAACAAGACTAGTTAGAGTATAAGAGACTACATATAGTAGAGTTGAAGAAGGCATCTTGCATGCGCAGAAGGCATCTAAGGCTAGCCAAATAACTAGATGAGCAAACACAGCCAATATCAGCTGAGCCCCAGAAAGGATGAACAGAATAGCTCAACCATCTCAAAGACTTGTTACTAGTCATTGTTTTAAGTCCCTGAGTGTTAGGATTGTTGGTAACGCAGCAATAGCTAACTAATGGAGGCATGAAGATGAAAAAGTTTACAAATTTGTATTACCTAATTTCAGTGAAACATTCAAAAGATTCATAAAAAGAATGTTTTATAGAGTATCGATTTGCAAAATATTTAACAAACGAGAGAAAAAAGAAAATGCCTGTGAAATATATTTGCACATTTCAATTATTAAAAACAAAACAGAACCAGAATGGAGACTTTCTTCATTTACCAGAATGTCTACTGAATTTACCGCATAGGTCAGAATCTTGAGAGAGCATTCTTCAATTTTACTAAGACCTACAAAAAAGAGTCCTTAACAGACACCTTACTAAAAAAGATATACAGATAATAGAGAGTCATCAACTTCATCAAGTGCCCTAAAAATTGGTCTTTGAAAATTATTGACAATTTTGTGAAAATTTAAATATAACAAAGGCTTGGAAAGATAGAATATTCAGAAAAATAACAGTTGTATAGTATTAGAGACAAATATAATTAAGAATTAAGTGAATATGTGAAACCTGAATTAAAAAATATTAATTTTGCTTCTATTACTAAATGATCAAATAGCTTTTATTAAAAAGGTTGTTTTGAGGTGTTTGTTTTTTAAGACTATATTTTTTAAAAGCAATTTTAGGTTGACAGAAAATTGAGAGAAAGGTAGAGAGATTTCCTATACCTCTCCCTTCCCTCATAGCCTCTCTCATTATTACTATTCCAACCAGAACAATACATTTGTTACAATTGATGAACCTACACTGACACATCAAAACCACTGAAAGTCCATAGATTACATGACACTTCTCTTTCGGTGTTATAGATCCTACAGGTTTAAAAGAAAGAATGTAGAATAGCATCTTTATAGTATCATGCAGTGTATTTTCACTGCCCATAAACATCCTCTGTGCTCTGACTATTCATTCCTCCTCCAACTACAATCCTTGGAAACCCCTGCTGTTTTCATGGTCTCCATAGTTTTGCCTTTCCTAGAATGTCATGTAGTTGAAATACAGTATACAACCTTTTCATATTGGCTTTTTTCACTTAGTTATAGGCCGTTAAGTTTCTTCATGTCTTTTCATGGCTTGATACCTCATTTATTTTTAGTGCTGAAAAATAGTACATTGTATGAGGTACCACAATTTGTTTATCCATTCACCTATTAAAGGACATTTTGGTGGCTTACAAGTTTTGGCAAATATGAATAAAACTTATATAAACATCTATGTGCTGGTTTTTATGTAGACATATGTTGTCATTTCCTTTGGGTAAATACTAAGGCACACAATTTCTGGATCGTATGGTTAAGAGTATGTTTAGTTTTACAAGAAACCACCAGACTGTCTTCCAAAGTGGCTTTGCCACTTTGCATGCCCAACAGCAATGAATGAGAGTTCCTGCTGCTCCACAACCTTACCAACATTTAATGTCAGCGATCTGAACTTTGGCCCTTCTAATAGATGTGTAGTGGTATTTATTTATTATTTTAATTTTTATTTTCCTAATGACGTATGATGTGGGCCATCTTTTCATATGCTTATTTACTATCTATATCTTTTTTTAGTGAGGTGTCTGTTAGGGTCTTTGGCCTTTTTAAAAATTGAGTTGTTTTCTTATTGTTGTGTTTTAAGAATTCTTTGTCTATATTTAATAACAGTCATATATATATGTTAGGCTATATATATATCTGTTGCAAATATTTACTTCCAATTTATGCCTTGTTTTCTCATTCTATGACATTGTCTTTTGTGACACTGTTTTGCAGAGTAGATGTTTTTAATTCTAATGAAGTTCAGCTTATCGCCAAATAAGGAGAAAATCTATGCGACCTTGGGTATGGTCATTAGCGTTATCTTTTAAGAGTTTTATGGTTTTACATTTTACATTTATTTATTATTTACAAAATGTGATCTATTTTGAAATCTTCTTATTAGTATTCTATTGCAATGCACTTGGATATATATATTTTAAATATTTGTTATTATTTTGTATTACAGAAGTAATTTTACTTTTAGAATAATTATTTGAGCTATTTTGTAGGTCCAGCAATATAATAAAGATGTTATTGCAGTGAATAAATATTTTTAAATTATACAATTAAAATTATACAAATACTTTAAAATTGTACAAGCTCCCTTTTATTTTCAAAATTGTTTCAATTTAAATGACAAATTATATTCTTACCTGAACTATTCTTAATGTACTAAGCTTTATAAGTAAAATCACAACTTTCTTTTTTTAAAATTTTATTTTATTATTAGCTTCAAGTATACAGTACATTGATTAGACATTTATATAGTTTATAAATTGACTCCCCTAATTGCACTTTCTCTCTCTGGCTCTCCACCTGGCCATTACATTACTGCTGTCTGCATTCCCTGTGCTGTGCTCCCCATCCCTGTGACCATGTATCAACTATAAATTTATACTTCTTTAACCCTTCACACCATTCTCCCAGCCCCTCAAGCCCCCTCCCCTCTAGCCATCCCAGATTGTCCTCTATATTTGTGAGTCTGTTTTTGATTAGTTTGTTCTTTTCATTCCTTAGATTTTGCATATAAATGAAAGCATATGGTATTTATCTTTCTCTATCTAACTTATTTCACTCAGCATTATAACCTCTAGGCCCATCCACATCATTGCAAATGGTAGGATTTTATTTTTTTAATGGCTAATATTCCATTTTATATGTGAACCATAACTTCTTTATCCAGTCATCTGTTGATAGGCATTTAGGTTGCTTCCATATTTTGGCTATTCTAAATTTTACTGACATGAACATAGGGTTGCATAGATCTTTACGAATTATTGTTTTGTTTTGTTTTGTTTTGTTTTGTTTTGGATAAATAACCAGAAGTGCAATTGCTGGGTCAAAAAGTATATCCATTTTTAATTTTTTGAGAAACCTCCAGACTGTTTTCCATAGTAGCTGTACCAATTTGCAATCCTACCAACAGTATATGAGGGTTCCCTTTTCTCCACATTCGCGCCAATTGTTGTTCTTTGATTTATTGATATAGCCATTCTGACAGGTGTGAGGTGATATCTCATTGTGGTTTTCATTTGCATTTCTCTGATTATTAGTGACCTCGAGCATCTTTTCATATGTCTAGTGGTCATCTGTATTTCCTCTTTGGAGAAACAGCTGTTCAGGTCTTCTACCCACAGTTTTCTTTTTAACATAAACATTTTTAATGGTCAAAATTTAAAACACATGTTGGTGCATTTATTTTCTCTTTTTGTCTAACATTGTTTAATGAAGTCTTTGCTTTTTCCGTGGTTTAGTAATATGTTTAAGTTTGTCTTAGTCCATAAAGAGTACGTAGCTGAAAAGATAATGTGAATTCTGTATAGGGTGGAGGATGTCACAGGAAACTAGCCAGAGGAAGGATCCCAAGATATCATTTTTTTTGGGAAAGAAATTTTTAATTGAAATAAAGATATATATGAGCCAACACAGTAAGAAACTAAATATTGCTTAATAATCTATGAGCTATAAGTGAATATAAAATATAAACTGGAACATGTAAATTACCTAAATTCTAAATTTTTTGGTCCCAATTACTATTATCCAATAATAATGATTCGTTATACTTTTGAAATAATTGTTTTTGGCTAGTTATAGCAATTACAGCAAAAAATGGAAGCATTTCATAGCATGGAGATAAAGTAAGGAATGACTGCACATTCTAAAACCATTGGGGACTGTGGAATCAGAGAATCTTGTTCTGGGCACACTTGTCAGAAAGATTCATTTTATCCAGTTTTCACAATTCTACACATATTGAGCAATGAGCACATGTGATACTGTTTGCCTATCTTCACCTCATACTTTCTAAGCAGAGTATGGTGGCTAGAAAACAAATGAGTCAAATTGCAAAGAAAAAAACTCTTTTTTTTTCATATATACTACACACTCACACCATGCATGTAAAATTATATGAGTAAAATCCCTAAGGATCATTCTTCCTTTGTGCTACAAATTGATTTTAGGAGTTAAGTCCAACTTTTATCTATATCCATTTACCTTTCCATACTGTTCATCTGTATGTTCATTTAACAATCCATCTATCCACCCATCATCCATCCATCCTTCCATCCATGCATCCATTTATCTACCATCCATCCACCTATGTTTCTGTCACTCTTGCCTACACATTAGATGCTTCATAAATGACAGCTACATAAATGACAATATTAATTAAATTGGGTTTGGTGGTCATCCTTGACACTTTGACAACTTCCAATTCACTTTTCACATGAAATTCAAATTTTATTTAAAAATATATCTTGATCACTCTATTTCTCCACTTATCACTATTCCTGCTTAAGCTATGCTTCCTTCATCAGAGACTTAGATAACCATGACAGCACCACATAAAAGAGCCTTCCTTTCTTTTGCTCCCTTGCAGTTCAGCACTTGACAATTAGAATGTTTTCAAAATTCAAATTTTCAATTTCAACACACTGCTGCTAATGCTTCAGAGTTTTCCCATTGGGATTCATATAAATTCTAAACTTAATAAATTCTCTTTTAGTTCTGGAGATCTAAAACCTCCCTGAGATTAATCAATCTCATTTCTCTCTATCACATTGAACTCTAAGGTCCAGCCATCTTGTTTTATTTCTTCATGTACCCTCTTCCCCCCCAACATTCGAATGCTTCTTTTTCATTGTATCTTTACTCTGTTCCCTATACTAATATAATAAGCTACTTTGTTTTATCTAGGTTTCAATTTAGTTTTCTCTTTATATTTAAAACCTGCCTTTTAAAACTTTCATTCCTGGAATAAATGTAACTTGGTAATAAAATATTGTGCTTCTATATATGTGTGAACTTCAGACTGCTAACATTTTTCCAAAATATTTTTTATTAGTTGAAAGTTCAACTCAACTTTCAAGTTTATATTAGAAAGATATTCAAATTTGATCTGATTTTAATATCTATAAAACTTTTAATGATATTCAATTGTTCATTTGTTTATTCACTTTTTTCTTCTTTAGTGAGACTCTCAATCTCCAAGGATCAAGTCATCTCAGTTTTCGTTTCTAATAAAAAAACTTTTTGTTTTTGTGATATATTAAATATATTTTAAGCTGATTATACTTATTCTAATCCATGTAGTTACAAACTTTGATGGAAGCAACACAAATTAGCCAGAGATGTTCATGCTAAGCATTTACTTAAATCATCGTGGCTCCACCAGGTCCTACTGCCCACTGCACACTCAGCTGCCCCTTTTTTTTTTTTTTTTTTTTAACTTCTTTATTAAGGTATAGTTGACTCTACAATTTACCCACTTAAAGTGTGCAATTCAGTAGTTTTTAGTATATTCACAGACCTTTTCATGTTTTTATCTTTTCTTTTTCCTGTTCTTATATTAGCCTTCCTCTGACCTACTTCTAAACTAAAAGGTAGTTTTATTAGAAAGCCAATGATATGAAATGACCTGGTATCGCTATTGGTAAAATGCCACAAAGAACCAGCCCAAACTGAGCTATGTTGTAGTACTCTTGGTGGCTGTTATCACTTCACTTTATTAAAACTTATATAGGCTAAGGAATAGGAGTAATAAAGAGATGTCTTGAGTATAATAAGAAAATATCACTGGATACATTGGCCTCTAGTAGACTTCACATCCAAATTAAAAGTACTAAAGGGAAGTTTGGAGTCCCTTTATATTATTGTAGTGGTAATTCTTGTGAAACTGAAATTCATAAATGCCTGCCCTGAATTTACCTACTATAGTAGATGAATCAGATAGTACTAACATTACAGCAGTTCAAGTTTAATGCATTTCTGACTGCCACATGGAATTGTATATAATATGGCAGTGTGTGGGGGTGGGCTGAGGGAGGGGTTTAAGTAAGGTATACTATTCAGGAAACCACATGCCCCTGGTCCATGAAACTAATCAAGAGGAATCTTTGTTTCATGTGACTTCATAACTTATACTGTATATCAGTTATATGTTGTGCAGTGAAGAAACCCAAGGAGAGCTATTTCTGTGATTGGAAGATATATGTTTTTGCATGTTATCATTCAGACCTGAATCTTAATTTTAGTTAGCCTACTTTCCATAGGATATTTTTATTGTTCACTAGAATAATGGAGAGTTAAGTCTTTAGAGAGACTAAAACTACCATACATATTAATGATACATTTTATTCTTCTCTGTCACAGAGAGTTTCTACAACAGTTAAGAGTGTAATTTAAATATTTTGCACAAAGTTAATTTGTAAGTTAAGTTTTGTATAACATGGGAAAACAAATGTATATAAGCATCACTAATAGAAATCTAAATGGTCCCTCTAAATAAGAAAAAAAAAGCAACAACCCATTAAATTGTTTCTTTAAACTGTATGGAAGTAGTTCTATGGGAAAAAATAGACCAACTAATCAGTATCAGACTACATTTTAATACCATATAATAATGTCTACTAAACTAAAAATGATTGTTCATGATTGTCTCGACTGACTTGCTGAATTAAATAGTAGACCTAACTTAAGTTATCAGAACATGTCAATATTTAGTCCGAGTCTTCATGCCTTTAGCCCTTCTTTGGAATTTGGCTCAGAAACCTGGGTTAGTGGAACAGATTAAACCTCATTTTGTTGATGCTACTCTAGACAATAATACAGAAGTCTCATACTATGTATTAGCGTTCCTCTGACCTACTTTTCCATTCAATCTGTTATTAAAAATATATACCTGGTAGTTACTTAGAGAAACTACCCTTATATTTCAAAGGCATACAGAAGATATACAGAAGGAATCAAAAGAAGAAAGATATTTGGACATGAACACCCACACAGACATTCACACACACACACACACACACACACACACACACACACGTGCACAGATTCTGCTATTTCTTTTATATATATTTTTCTCTTCTTTTGATTGAAATCCTTGATATCAGGGCGTGTTGATCTCTCACTGTTATTACACTGTTATTGTTATTATTTTATTACACTGCATCAAATACTGCATTCCAATATGGGTAAATAACCAAAAGTTATTACACCACTGCATAATCAAAATTGTATCCTTCAGCTACTTATACCCTGGAAAAGAGGGATAAAACTTTTCCTAGAAAAGTATTTTTAGGCAATTTCTCTAAGTAATAAAATAAGTTGTTGTAAAACAAATATAGGTTAGTGGAGGAAAGACGTAAACTAATTCTATCTTAGGTAACTCATCTCTTCAAAATATATGAGGGTTTTATAAGCAAAGAGGAAAAAAAACAAAGGAAATAAAATGTTTTATGATCTAGAGCTGTAATAATTATAGACCCTAGTGAATAACACAAGTGAGTTTGACTTGACCTTGTGGAGAATTTCATTGTCTAATCTAAATCAGTTGTAATAACATGAAAACAAAGCTTTTGGCAGCCTGCTGTGTATCTTTCTGTCCTACCAGATAGCCTGAAATATATCTTACATGTAAACAATGTGAAGAAAAACTGTAACTTTCGCATGCATAGGAAAACGAATCATGGAATGTATGTTTTCCCTAATGACTAGTTAGGCAGAGGTGGAGGAGGGAGACTTCTCTATATAATAGGATCCACATGTGGGCTTGTCTTACATAGATTCTTGATATTCTCTCAGAAATGGAACATACATGCAGCCGGTTACTAGGCATTGTGATCCCTTCACTAGTTCATAAATAAACAAACAACATTAACAGCAACGATGACGACAACAAACCCTTAACTTGACCAGTCCAGAACAGTGTTCCTTCTTCTTAGCAGTGATACCCAACATTGGGTCAGTTAATTTCTCTTCTGATTAAACTGATGCTGTTTCTTAGCATGCAAGTAAAGAATCCTTACTGTTCTAAACCCTTATGAAGCTCTACCTCTGAGCCTTGCACACCGAATCCTTTGTGAATCTTACCATCCACTCCACCTAGGAGTTCCTTGATGTCAAGAATGGGCATTGTTCTTACTATTTTAACTCAATACATGTTTTGCATTTCTCTACTACCGAAATTGGTTGATGTCTGATGGAGTGTGTGTAAACTTATTTAATAATCACTTTCAAATAATCACTTTCATGATAATTAAAAGTTGTGGTTAATAAGTGATTTTTAACCACCATCATTCTCCCCAAATGCTTAAGGACATTTTGTACCTGGAGTCATCCTCAGTCTTACTGGTCAATTTATGGATTTTTCTGTGTGATAGTCACCAAACCTTTTTTAAATTATTATTATTATTATTATTATTATTATTATTATTCAGATTTCAGAAGTAATAAAACTCTTGTTAAAAAGGAGGAGGGGAAACTTAACAAACTAAGCATTTATGAGAGTGAAGCACCTTCCATTTTTATAAAACAAAGAAGAAAACTATTTGGGGACAAATCCTTCAATTAATATTAGTGTTAAGTAGGATTTGCAAAAATAATAAGAGCATTTCATACAAGCAGCACTAGACCTGAAATACTCATGCTGCATATTTTTACACATACACACATAGAGCTCCGTAAGAGAAAGAAGATCTTAACATTTTTATGCATATTTTCAAAGACCTAAACTACCTCAGGATAAAAGAGGAAAACATGCATCACTAGAAAGTAACACATTTGCTGGCAGCCTGCTCTCAGCAGCTTGGCATAACCCAAAGATACCATTGCCACATATTGCAGTGATGTGCCACTAGAGTGCTCGTGCTGAAGATGTTTCTTCTAAACATATTGAATAGCCTCAAGCTAGCAAGTTGTTTAATGGCATATTGAGTCCATATGTTAAAAAGTATGAAATTTTTTAGAAGAGTGCAAAACTATAATTATCTTTTCTGTTACCAGCCAGCACCTTGCAAATCATCTTTTCAAGGATACAAATTCTCCACACAGTATAACTCAAACCTTAGCTTCTCTTTTTATTTGATAAAGAGAAACCTGAAATAACTCAATATGATTTTTCAATAAAATATCTTCTTAATCATTATGACATCATAATCTTAGAGGCTTATTAAAATGAAGAGTCATGAATTCATCCCAGACTCAAACAAACGAAAACCTGTTGAGTATCTACAATTCAGTAGATGAGAGTTCAGAATTCTTTATATTTAAGCCTGCTAGGTGACTTTAAGAGACCTGTTAAATTTGAGGACCCCTATTTGCAGAACACAGGGCAGATGGTCACCTTCAGAAAAGACTTGGACAGAGTTTGGTTAAATCATTGCTTAATATAATTCTGTATGCACAGTTCCAATTTCAAAGAAAATCTCTTTTGTTAATGATGGTTTTTGCTGTCAAAAGAAATAACTGACAGCTTTTCCCCTCTTCATGTATCACAGTGTTTACTGTAGAATAAAGGGAAGCTTTGGAAGGCTGGGGTAGTTCTATTGGGAAACATAGTGCCTATCAATTTTGGGCAGCATAAGTTTAATTGGCTCCTCTTCGTTATTTTTATTTTAGCTTGGGCGTTCAGGTTGAAGGGAATAGAGTACTTTGCATTGTTAGACTTTTTAAAAAGAGAAACAAATCATACAGGGAAGAAGAAATATAGGGAACTCTTCATTAGCAACCCAGCCATGCCTCATGAAATTAGAACGGTGCTCTTCATTTTTCTAGATAAAACATTTCATTGGTACTGGCAAATCCAGCTACCCAACAGCAGCTTCAGTGGTTCGATTTTTTTGAAATTTCCCCATCATTATGAAGCAACTAACAAGCAGGGGAAGACACATTTCTTACTCTAGAGATTTAAGAATTCTGTTTCAGTTTTACGCTCTAGATTTGCTTCCTCTGCTATTGACTGCTGCTTTCGCTACTCTGGATTTTATAGGTACTATATATTTTGTACTCACATCTTAAAATAAATATATTGAGTTGATTTGTTTTTAGCTAATATAGGAATCAATTAATGGAAAGATACTCTGTCAGATTACTTCGGGACTCAGGCCTTATGTGTTTGTGCCTCTTTATTTTGTCTGAGGGGCAGAAATGGTGGTCATCTCACTGGAGAACTCAGTACCGGAAAGCTCTAAAGAAGGTTACATTGACCACTTTCTTTTTTGAGGGGGTTTATGCACTTAGAATGTTATTGGTTTAGGTTTACCTATGAAAGGAGAGAAAGAGAGACAGAGACAGACAGAGAGAGAATGAGGGAGAGAGAGAGAAAAAGGAAGAGATATTTTCTTCATTTTTCGTGATGATGTGGACCTACCTAGACCACTCACTCTATAGGAAAAAAAATCCTTTATAATAATGTGGAGATACAGGTGGTTTGTTAGCTAGCTAGCAGTTGTAAGTTAATAGTATTTATCCTTCTTTGTTAGGTTCTTTGGATTGTAAATGGCAAGTTTTCCAGTATTCCCTGTGATTTAGAAGAGTGACTCAGGATGTTATTACATCAAACTTTTGGGAAATTTCAGCAACTACACAGATTGCTAGTTTTCTCCAATAAAAAGGTTGCTTTCATCAAGTGACAACTATTGTTACTATAAGAAATATTTGTGTAGTTAGTATTTATTATCTGACCCTATTATTTGCTACTTGGTCCCTGGTTGCCTTTTAAAACTTGAGAGCTATTTCTAAGTGAAAGCTACAGAGAATGGAATTGTGATTTCACAAAGGCCTTCAAATAAAAGCCTTATGTCTAATTCTGTAAACTTGAGTTGTAATTTTAGTAATACAATGCTCAATTCTTCTGAACAATGTGTAGGGGAGAAGGCTTATTAACACAGTTATGTGATGATATTTATATCTTGAGTATTATTATTTTATTTTCACTTGGGTTCAATTACACTTTACCAATTTATTAAATGTTCTACCCTGGAAATGTTTCCCCCTGGAAAGAATGAAACCAGTTATTATCAGCATGAGTAACAAACAAAGTGTACCTCTTTCTCTATAGTTTGTTGTAGGAAATTCAATGCTTCCCCTTTTAGAAAAAAAAGAAAAGGCAATTTTCTATACTGTTTATTGAAAATGCTTGTTTTCTTGTCATCCCCACTTGAAAACAAGGGCTAGATTGTGTTCATTGTGATATATTTAATGCCAGAGTGCTTACAACAAGGCAGTCATAGAATAGTTATTTATATAGAGAGTAGATGGGTTAATGAATTAATGGATGAATAAATGTATGAGAGGGAATTTTTTTTTTCTCTGACACAAAGTAGCTTACCACATGGTTCCTCAAACTTGAATGCACATGTGAATTACCTGGGTATCTGGGTAAAATGCATAGCCTGACTGGTAGCACTGATGAGGGCCCAACATTCCTAGTTTCTAACTAAATGATGGCAATGCTTTTGATACATAGAACCCATTTTGAGAAGCAGGTTTGAAAGTATTCTTGCAAACAACAGATTCCCTAGTTCTGGATTTTTCTATTAAGGTAAACAATTTGTAACACTTAAAATTATTGCCAAAGTCTAAAACATGACACCATTTTTAATTTTTATAGTTGTTAATTAAAATATAATGTATATAGCTGCTTTCAAGTTACATTTTCAAATGTACCTGCATTTTATTTTTCAAAGCAGGAAAATAGTACATATGTGCATGGAATATAATATTTAGTAATCTGCATAGGGTATACTTAGTGCTTTAAATACTCATAAGCACTTGCCCTCAAATTATAGTCTGTAGAACAGTGGGGATCCTGAGACAACACAAATCTCTGTGGTCAAATTTATTTTTATGGTAAGACTAGAGATGTTTCTACCACAAAAATATTTTTTTAAAAAAACTAAGATGTTATTTCTTTTTTTCTTTTTATTGACATTTGTATGATAGTGCAAAAGCAATACCTCCTTAGCATGAAATCAAGGCAGAGGCGACAATTATACTAGTCATTTTATTCTTGATCACAGTAATGCCAGTTTCACTGAAGAATGTCTATGATAAAGCAATTTAAATTATATTTTATTAATTATTGGCCTCTGTTACATGTCTTTTGAATATTCTGTATGACAGAAGAGGAAGGAAGCATATAGCACTTATTCTGCTTAATGATATGCAGTGCTTGTCTCAAGGAAAGAATAAACTCGTGTAATTTTTGATTTGTGAGCAAAACCAGTTGCTGTTTTTCATAGAGCACAATTTAACTTAAAAGAATGACAAACTACATTTTTTTTCTGATTTGAGTGTGTGGCAGACATTTCCTTGAAAATGAATGAAGTGAGTCAGTCATGTCAAGGTAAACAACTGACAGTATTTGTTGCCAGTGATAGAATTTGAGTTTTCAAAGAAAATCAGATTTTGGAAAAATTGTATCTGCCACTGTGAGTTTGTTTGACAGCTTACTTGTACCTAACACTTTCAGGATGAGAAGTGTGGTGATATTTAAAAATGTGATTTGATTTTTGATATTGTATAATGAAATCTGTCAACATTTGGAATAGACGACTAACACACCAGACCAATATTTTCCAAATGACCAGTCCACTCTGTTAAAAATTCATACATGGTAAAAGAGCCTTTTACAATAGGAACAACCAATGAATCTTAATGTAACAGAGTACAAAAAGTTCATTAATACAGTTTTAGATTCCACATGGTGACTAATATTTTTAAAGTATCATTTGTCAAGAGGTTGGGTATAGTATCAAAAATATATAGTCTTTAGTTTTAATATGCCCTGCTATATGAGTGCATCTCAATATTTTGATTTTAATTCATAAAATAAAATTATCAATTCAGATATTGCTTTTCTGCTCTTTACTACATTCATTTCTTTGAGGTATAGCTTGATTTGTAAAATGCTGGAGTCTTCTAAGCAATCCTGCATTTTCTACCAATATATGTATTTATATATATTATTTTATAATGCATATTCATAATTATATACATGTAATTATAAAATATCTAGTAGTTGGTTAACTGCTCATATAATTATACTTATTTTAATTTTCAGTCACTGTAAATTTATTTGCAAATATGTGAGTGGGTGTTTATGTGTTTAGTTTTATGTTTATTACAATCACAGGCATATGGATGAATTCTTTAAAAATTATAAATATACATCTAAACATGTAATGAAAAATGAGCAGTTTATAAGAATTATTTTTACACTGTCAGTATTTTTAGTAAAGTCTTTTATGTGCTCATCAATCTAGCTGTACTGTGTTTTAAATATGAAAACTATTCAAGTGTTTGTTGTTACTGTTGTTAAATTTAGAGTCCAGTGCACCATACATGTTGATTTTAAAAGTTCTCAAAAAAAGATTGATTTTCTTTTCTTTTCAATATTTCCATAGACCTAGAATTTTAGGGAAAAAATAAAATATTGGCATAAAATATGTAAGTCATAATGTCTGAGAAAATAAACAACTTCTGAATTATTTAACTTTTTCAAATGTGAATTAAATGCAATGACATTGAGCTATAATTACATTTTAATTTTTTGAAGATTATTATCTTCTAAATAATTATAGATAAGTTGGCAGAAAGTCTAAAGACTTGGATCAAGGATTGTTCAGGCAAATGGATTGCAATTTTGTATAATGTGCTTTAATCACAAAAATCCAACAATGTAAGGAAGGAATAAAATACATGAATCATCGCCTCTTTGTTTTATTCTAGAATAGGGGTCAGCAAACTTTTCTTGTAAAAACAGTCAGTAAGGAAACAAATGTGGATTTGTGGGCCATGCAGTCTTTGTTGCAACTACTCAACTTTGTTACAGTACAGAAACATCCAAAGACAAGAACTAAATGAGTGTGTGAGGCTGTGTTCCAATACAACACATTTACAAAAACAGGTCAAAGGACTTTTTGTCCCAGGGGTTGTTAAATTTCCTAACCCAAGCTCTAAAAAGATGATATAGCTTGTCACTTGGGTCCCTGGTACAAACAAATATTTAAGAAGTACTTGGCTTAATGCTAGTCATTGCTATGTTTAGCGTTCATACTGTTTCAAGAGGAGAGTTGAATGTATACTATGTGTCAGGCACTGCCCCAGTGCACATAGTGTGGGAATCAACCATCTCAGTGTCAAGTCAAGTATATCAATATGCCCTTCAAGAATGGCAAAGTTTATGGGGGCAACGTGTAGACATATACTGTATCTATAACAAGGGACCCTAGAAAGATAATCATGAAGCCCTAAGTGACAAGATGCCACAAACTGAACTTTGAAATGTAAGTACATTTTGCTCGTTTTGCAATAAGATTTAATAAGCATATAAGTGAAATGGTATTTGTATTTGTCTTTGTTATTCTTTTGAAATGATCATTTTTATGCTTATGACAGTTTTCAGTATACCTTATATTATGTTTTGAGTGTATTTGTCCTCACCTTTAATTTTTTATCTGTATTGAGGGCGGCCACTTTGTTTTGTTTATTGTTGTATCTTCACTTAGTCACTGGAAGGATTTGGATCTCTGGTGATGGGTTCAGGGTCCCATAAGTGCACTTCTTCTCTGCTGGAGTTCTCCATCAACTGAGAAAAGAAAAATGAACAAGCAGATGGGGCTTCTGAGTCTCTGTGTCTTTGCTCATAGCTAAAATGGTCATCAAAAATAACTTATTTCATAGAGTTGTTGTGAGAATTGAATGAGATAATACTTATTAAGCACTTACAGTAGTGCCCGATCTATCCACTCAATAGAAATTACCTATTACTATTAACAAGATACAATTATATTTTTCAATGAGAACTAATTAAATTAATGTGGGGGGTCTCTCATGGCATTTTTAATTACTTTAATTTATATACATGATAATATTTAAAATTAAGAAAACAACAAAACATTAGACTCTTACTGTGTTAATGGTAAATTTAATTCTACTTGATTAGAATTATAAAGGAATCCTGGATTTATTTCTCTTCAATACAAAATGTTGGCTTTTTATTCCTCTAATCATTTACTGTGATATTCTAATAGCTTTAAAGTTCCACTTAAATAGCTTTTAATGACTATTATCTTATTCACAGTAATACTTAAAATGAAAGATAAAACCTATAAATGTGGGTTTATACTCTCTTAATGGAAATTGTAACTATTTATGATTACAAGGGAAATCTGGATTTATCCATATATCGTATATGTTGTTGTGTTACTGAAAAAGCTTTAATTTTTCTAATTAATTATAGAAAATGGAAGAGAAATAGTACTTTGGATCAACTATTGCACAACCCTTTGTGCTGGATAGTTTCTTTTCTGCCCCACATTATTTACCACCCATCTTTACCATGCCCTAATCCACCCCCACCCCCAGCTGTACACTACCATATATGGGCCAGTGTGGACTAAGTTAACTGGATCCTTTATCTGAAGGCAACAGAGGAAAGGGTGAGAGAGAGGTTGCAATATTTAGTCCTCTGCAGAGTGTTACTGGATGATTTCAACTCTTGACATGAGGTTACAGATACATTAGACAACTCCCTCTACACAATCCTTTCTTTCTCCAAACTCAAGTAAATGTTCCCTGTGCTCCTCAATTCAGGCCTACTTTTATTAAACTCAGGATATACCCCACTATGCCATGTGGTTTTCTTACACCCTACCACAACTTTGTAAATAATCCTTTTGTTAATTTCTTCTCATATCATCCCAGCTTGAATGACACTTATTTTTTTCTTCTCAGGACACTGATGATACATTTTATATACAAATAAGAGGAAAAAAGTTTCAAGGATAGGAAATATTTGTCTTTTATTAAGAAGCATAGTGACCGATAGGGACCTAGAAGTGAGGTCTTTCACTTATAATTAGTATGCTTTACAAGATCTTCTGGAAAAAAAAAAAAAAAAAAACAGTCCCTCTCTCTATATTACACACACACACACACACACACACACACACACACACACATACACACAAGCAGCACATGTACTGCCTGCAGTCACGACAGTGATTAAACGAGGGACTCTAGCATCTGGTGCTTTGATTTAAATCCAGCTTCACCACTTCCTGTCTGTACACGATTGAAAAAGTAAGCCTCAGATTTCTTTTTTATAAAACAGAGAAAATAAAATTACCTACCTCATAAAGATGTTATGGAGGTAAATTGAAATAAACTTCTAACCCACTTAGAACTTAGCTTACTTACATAGAAAGCATCAATAAATGCCTGCCATCACATGGCTTTACTAATAGTAATACTAAATAATAGTAATATTGTTATTTTGATAAAGTTAATTAAGGTAGAGTCAAAGAGATTTTGTCCTTTTATTCCATTTTATTGAATTAGTTGATTTGAGCTGAGAGTATTAAATTCTTCATACTTGTACTGTTAAACTTGAGTTCTTTAATGAGCCCAGGGCTCTTAAAACACTTGACGTTTTATGCACATGGATTAGATGAAGAAGATATATAACTACATAAAAATTAACTAAAAAAACATGTTTTAATATTTAAAAACTTCATTATTGTATAACAGAATCATTTTGGTTTTGTTTAGAAACCATTAGATATTTTTGAAGTTGTGTAAATTTCCTGAGTCTACTCTAAATTTTAGACTACAAATGCAGTTCTATATTTTATAGTCATAAAGATTTATGCAGTTAAGGAAAATGGCATTTTCAAATGCTAAAATATTTAATGCAAAATTTATAAAATGGCTCTGTTATTGTTTTAAACTAACTCCACTTTGATAAAACCCGTATTTTCACACACAGGTAAAAATTCAGAGGCCAACACACTGCTACAAATTATTTTTTAAAATTTTTAATCAAAAGAGATATTTTAATTAGGAAACCTATAGATATTTATAGTGAGCAGGAAAGTTTCCAAAATAGATTTAAAAATTCCTAGACTTGATTGAACAATTTTTTTTAAAAACATGTTCACATTAAAGATAATCATTTTCCTTGGTGATAGCCATTCTAACAAGTTTGAGGTGCTATCTCATTATGGTTTTGAATTCCACTGATGATTGATGATATTGATTATCTTTTCATGTACCTTTTTGCCTTTTGGATGTCTTCTTTGGAAAAGCGTCTATTCAGTTTCTTTGCCAATTTTTCAATCAGTGTTTTTGTTGTTGTTACTGAGTTCTATGAGTTTTTTTATTATATATTTTGGATATTAACCCCTTATTTAATATATGGTTTGTAAATATTTTCTTCTATAGATTGCTTTTTCATTTATTGGATTTTTTTTTCTTGCTTTGCAAAGCTTTTTAGTTTGCTGTAATCCAGTTTGCTTAATTTTGTTCTTGTTGCTTGTGCTTTTGGTGTCATATCCAAAAGTCATTGCCAAGACCAAAGCCAAGGAGTTTCTTTGCTATGTTTTCTGCTAGGAGATCACAGTGTTGGCAAGGAAGTGGAGAAAAGGGAACACTTGTATAGTTTTGGTGTGAATCTAAATAGTTTGGGCAACTATGGAAAACAGTATGGAAAAAATAAGACTACCATATGATCCAGCAATTCCACTTCTGGATGTATATCCAAAGGAAATGAACACAGGATATCAAAATGATATCTGTACTCCCATGTTTATTGCAGCATTATTCACACTAGCCAAGATATGGAAACAGCCTAAGTGGGGAATTGGAGAGATGCTATTAAAGGACACTTTCAACTAGAAGATGGGTATGTTCTGGAGACCTAATATACAATATAATGATTATCATAAATATTATAAATGATACTGTATAAATACTTCAAAGTTGCTAAGAAAGGAGATCATAAATGTTCTCACTACAAAAAAAATGATAATTATGTGACATGATAGAGATGTTAGCAGATACTATGGTAGTAATAATATTTTAATATATAAATGTACCAAATCAATACATGGTGTACCTTTAACTTACACAATGTTTCATCTCAGTTGTATTTCAATAAAAATAATTTCCCTTGAAAACACAATTCCATTGTGATTAACTTAAGCTAAAAAAATAGAAAATAGAATAGAAATGAAGAAATTGGAATAGAAATAACCTTTATAATATCAATATCCTGTAGTTATCCAAGCTCAACCCTCCCTTTTAATAACATATTGATAAGTAGATGATAGATAGATAGATAGATAGATAGATAGATAGATAGATAGATTGATAGATACAAACAAATGTAGACTGATAGTTTCTTTTAGTCATAATCCTAATAGAAAGACTACCAGTATGGATCTCCTCATTCACCTGACTATATTATTTAAGCCATATGGGGATCATTGGAAATGGACTTATAGTGCAAGAAAAATCTGATTTTAAATACGCTTTATGATCCTGTTTCCTTCAGTAAATTTATTGACAATTTTCCTAATCCTTGCATGGCTTCTGGATGAGATTTAAATTACTCCATCTGTATACCTGTTTGAAATTACGACAGAGACTGCACAATGCAGTCTGCAAAGGGAATACTAAAACTAAAGTTGTAATTGGTAAATATTATTATGTAACAAATTACCTCAACACGTAGTTGCTTCAAATAGTAACATTTATTATCTCACAATTTCAGTAGGTCAGGAACTAGGGTGTGCATTAGTTAGGCTTTCTGCATCAGGGTTCTCACATGTTTAAACAAGGGGTCCACTAAAAACCCATCATCTCAAGGCTCAACAAGGAGAAAGATCAGTATGCACGCTCATTCATTCATGTGGTTGTTGCAGGATGTAGCTGATCACAGGTTTTTGGGACTCAGTTCCTCCCTAGCTGATGGCCATACACTTCCCTGAGATTGCTGCTAAATGAGCATCTCCATAGTGCAGCTCACAACATGGCATCTTCCTCAGAGTGAGGAAGGAGAAATTACACCATGAAGTAGTTGGAGAGTGCAACGTTTCTCAGTGGTTAAGATTCATCCCATAGGGGACTAACTTGCTCACAAGAGAATCAACTGACCCATCAGTAACCTGTCAGGCACCAAGTTGAGTGTTTCATCCAAACCTTAAAGTTAGGGTAACCCATACAGAAGGCATGCTAAACAAAGAGAGGAACAGAAGGGAATGGTGGAGAAAAGTCTGAAGAAAAGCATAAACTTTATGTCCTAACATAAATGGTTAAATGTAGTATTGTACTGAATTGTTTATAATCCACACACTTGCTTTTTCAGATGTTATTACTACGTAAGTGGAGAAGAAATTATACACTTCTATTCATAACTCATAAAATAAAGTCAGAGAAATATATCATGATTTCATTTGGTTTACTTTGTCCGTTTAGGCTCTGACAAAGATGGAAGTTCACTGCTCACAAAATCTACCAAGGAGTATGGGACTAGCCTTAAAAATGGAATCATGGCCTCATAAATTACATTATGGCATTGTAAATAAACATTATACAAAACAGCTGCTTCCCTAGCACAACAGCTGCTTTATATAATTAAATAAGTCAGCTGCTTCAGTGAACAGAAGAAGGCAAGAATGTAGAAACAACGACAAATGTCAGTATTAAGGACACTATGGCAAATCCATATATTCTGTTTAGAAAATGTAAGTAATCATTAATAATATCCAACAGTCTGTTAATATTCCCATCCTATGTGATTAAGACGTAAATTCACACTACAAGTTAGGCACCAGACACACGCACATGCACATGCACACACACATACAAAATGAACACTGAAAAATCAGATCAAATACAGCAGCACTTGATTTTATTGGCATAATATAACACCCTCTTTCTGCTGCACAAGAGAGGCATTGAGGCATTATCTCTCAAGAGTATATGGGCATCAGTGTGACCAGATGGAAGAAATAAGAACACGGGATTAAACACGGGAGTGTGCTGAATTCTCTCATATATTTACCATTTGAATGTCTACATTTTACTCAACACATTGGTCATAATCATCTTCACTCTGAATTGCTCCTCAAGAAACAACAGATTTGCTGCTGTAGTAAATTAAAAACAGAACTGGAAGTGGATTCTGCAAAAATGCAGTACATAGGTTTACATACCAAATAACTATGTTTCTTCAGTTTTTCCAAACAACCATTTTCTAACAAAGCCTCTGTCAAACATAAAGCTACTACAACTACATAGATACCTATGTGAGCAGTTCCCTTGCCCCTTAAACTATGCAGCGTCGTATGGGACTAGCTTGTGTTTCAGAGTCCTGTCTATTCAGGTATAAGGACCTCCTTCCATGGACGCCAATCAGAGATTCCTCACCTAAGCATACATCTCCCTGGATAATACTAGCCTGAGAAATGGGATGTTCTGTGCTACTTCTCTGTGTATGAGTTTTGCTCTAACGGAACAAATTTTGTATTTACACTGTGCAGTCTTATTTATGTGTGGGCTCAATTTCCATCACACCCAGTTTGGTGGTTAATTTTATGTGTCTAATCTACACAACATAGTGTTTTAAATTATTATTTATCAAGCTACTTTTATCTTATATTTAATTTTAGTTGTGTGTATTGATTTGAGGGATTAATATTCTGTACCATTGATATATTTGTATATCACTGTGAAATCCAAAACATCTCAATTATTATATACTTATAGTAAATTTTAATATTTCTGTGGCCCTTTCCCCTTATTTTCTTTCTGTTTGACAGAAGTATCTTGATTATTAATGGACCTTTTCTATTCTATACAAATTTTGAAATCATGTTTTTATGTTTTATTAAAATAATTGTTTCATTAAATCTGCAAAGTTTAAAAAAATATTTATGATATTTAATCTTATATCCAGAAACATAAGGCATCTCTCCAGTAATGACTTCCAAATATTTATATTATTGCATTTCTATTAGGTGCTTACATACTATTTCTTTTTATGAATATGTGTTTGAATAGTTGGTTTCTGCTATAAACGGGCAATTCTTTTTCATATGTGGATCTAAATCTAGTCACCATACTAACTTTGGGAGACTCTTCTTCATAGGTCTCTCACATGTCTGTACATCTTACTAGCCAAAACATAAGTCGATTTTGTTCTGAACTATCTTTTCAAAGATGTCTGAATAGCGAATAGACTTCAAGATAAAGCAAGTGTCTTCTGCTTGGGCATAGGATAGATTTTTTTGCTGTCCAGGATAATAAAACTAATGACTCTTTCCAAAGCAAAGGTTGTGCAGGTGTGCTCCAGTCACTTTAAGACTGGACATTTCTAAATTTGAGATTCCTCACTTGTGACACAAACCCACTGAGTGTATAGCAAGTAGCTGGACCTCTCTGCATTTTCTGTCTGGGACTTTAGGACATGGCTGAGGCCAGTACTGCAATGTGTTCTCATCCTGTTGGTAGTAGCCTTAACTAAATGTTGTACGAAACAAATGGAACAGATTTGGTCCCAGGCCCTGTGCGCACATTAAATAGAGTAATCAATAGTCTAAGGTACTCATGGGAAAATTTGCCCAAAACGAAGATGTAGAAACTAAAGATGGGTATTGTTGGGAGATAATTCTCCTTAGTCTTCCAGGGCATCATTAACTGGAAGACAATAGGGGTGTCACTTTCCCCCATCTCACCCACCACTTACCAGAGAACATTCACTATTGGAGTAAAGTGAATGTACTGTGAGGTATATGTTGATATTTATACACACACACACACACACACACACACACACTATAT
>NW_006431918.1:15936874-16052239 GCF_000325575.1 Pteropus alecto | reverse complement strand
TAATCAATTACAGTACTTCTTAATTTCTATTACATGTTCAATTCATGTACTAATTTGTAGTGTATACCTTAAAATATATATATATATGTTTAATGGGTGTCTTTATGTTAACTTCGTTTCTGATGACATATTTTGTGTAATTTTAATTCTTTAATTCTGAAATGAGTTTTATGGTTCAGAGTCTTTTCAGTGTTGATAATGGTTCCGTATATACTTGAAAAAAATTTATCGTTCAGTTCTTGTTGATAGTATTTATATATGTCTGTTAGGTAAAGTATAATTATGCTACCAACTTTTCTATAGTCTGAGTGATTTGTTTTACTGACATAATAATTACTGGAAATAATGTGTTAAAAATTTTCACATTGTTGTGGATTTATCTTTTAACATTGTAATGTATCAACGTTAGCTGTTTATATAATGAATTTATACTGGTGAATTGAACAATATATCATCATAAAGTGACCCATAAGTTCTATTTGTTTAATGTTAACATAGCAACACCAGCTTTCTCTTTAGTAGTATTTGTATATTTTATTTTTGCTTATTCTTTTATTGCAGATTTTTTTGGCTTTGTTTTTAACTCTGCTTCTTGGAAGCAGCATATTATTGGTTTTACTTTTTTTTATCTAGTCCAATATTCCTTTATCGACAGGAGTATTTATTTCATTTATATTTTGTATAATTTTTGATGGATTTAGTTTTGAATTTACAGCATTATTTTGTTCTCAACAGTTTTCCTACTTATATTATTTTTCATAATCTGTCCTTCGTTGCCTAACGGGATTATTTTTTTTTCTTAATTGTTTTTTATTGTTTTATCATTTGCCTTCATAACTTTATTGTAGTTTCAAGAGTATTTTACAAGTATCTTGAAAAACATATCTTGTGGCTAATATTTGGATTATGTTAAAATTAGTACTTATTCTAAAGTAATTTGTTTTGCTTATTAAATATGTTTTCCAAGTATATATTAATATAGTGAGGTATAAAAAGCAGAGAAGTAAAGTTACATGGAAACATAAGTGAGGAAAGGGAATAAATTATTTATACTCAGTAAACTAATCAGAATTAGAATTTCATATCAACGTTAGAAAATATTTCTCTCAAATAGAGTCATCTCTAAGTGAAATGAGATCCCTTTTTATAAAGTGAACTCTACTCAATAAACTGCTTAACCATTTTACCTGTAGTGAATGCTCTCAAAGAAAACTTGAGATGCAGGGAATGTCATATTCCTCTTATCTTCATTGACAGAAAATCCAAATTAGTCAATAATTATTTGGAGTGGGGAAAAAAAGGACATATTTGACGTCATTAGACATGATGGGAGTCATTTTAAAACAATTATTAACCACTATGAAGTAGGAAAGTTGTTTTTTTTTAATCCTCCTATGTTATTTAAGTTGGTGTTTGGCTGAGGACATATTTTACACTCCTAAAGCTTTTAGCACTCTTCTATCTTCCAACTTTACTCTTTCTCTAGCTTCTTTAACTTCCACCCATTTTTGTTATAAAACTACTACATAAGAGAGCCAAACTGATTATTGGTATGCTCTAATAATTCTCTAACCCCTTAAAGTTTGTGATGAGATTAACTAGAACTTTTAAAAGTAGATATTTTTAAATAAGAAGGAGCTTAATTTTAGGTATGACACAGCTCTTAGTATTCAATTTTTGAGTATCTGATTGAAAAGAAATGACTTCTATTCATCAAAGGTGGCACTACAAAGTTTTTGATTATTTGGGGAACTTGTGGGAGAGATCTGAAAATCTTATCGCTTGATGTGACAGTTAAGAAATTATCTCGTTTCCAAATCAACCTTTCTATGTTTTGCTTTGTGCTGAGATACTATTAACATTGATTTTTGTCATCTGTTGGGCTGCACCAGTAGAATGTGCTAGAAGGAGACTCAAAGGCTGTAGAAAGAATGAACTTATTATCTCCTATTTTGTTTCCTGTGTACTTATTATATGCTTCCTGCCTCCTTTTCTGTTAGCATCATGTCTCTACTTCATCCTAGCAGCACCAGTTCATTCCCATGCATTTTCCTCTATCGCTTCCTGAACAATGGAACCACCTCAGAGACTCCAGCTTGCCCCTCAAACCCTTTCTGCAAGATCAGAGACACAGAAGCAGCACCTCTCCTTCAAAAGTCCAGAGTTTCAGCTCTGTGGGCACCTTTGCCAAACTTCTACGTTTGAATGGTGCTATCCTCTTTCCTTTGTTCCACTAAGGAAAGGGGCGGTCGCTCCCTTCCTGGAATTGTTTTCTCAGTGATTATTTAGGTGGATTTTGTTTTGTTTCATTTTGTTTTCTCCTAAATTATCTGGCTAACAATTTTATAGCTAGTTAGCAATTCCTTACATTGAATTTTTTTTTTCTGTTCAAATAACTAGTGTAGTTTTTGTCTTGTGACAGGACCTTAACAGTAACAGAAATCAGCACGAGGAGTGATCCCAAGAAACAGACTATAAAACATAGTGTTGCTTTTGGTTTGGTTTTGTCCTTGTGTCTGAACAGAGTGATGACCCTTTTGCAAATTGGCAATAGGATGCTAGTAATCCATGACATACGGTGGTATTATGATTAGTCAAATTTTTCTGAAACAAGTGCCCGGGGGTGGACTAGGCAGCTACTGTATTTGACTTTCGTGTGGGATGAATTCTTTTCAGTGTGCTGAAGCACTTACAGAAAAAACACATCAAACTTGAGGTCCTTAAACTTTCATCTCAAATTACAGTCAGAGACTTAGAATCTATTTGTGGTATTTCTAAAAGATTTCCTTATTTCTTGTAGCCACTAAGCCTAATCCCACTGAACATTTTTTAGTGTAACTTTACTTGTCGCAGAATTAAAGCAAATTTTAATCTAGTGTCTCATCAAGTTTCATATAAAATTCAGTGCTTTTTTTGATGAGTGACCCTAAAATTTTGAATTAGGGCATTTCATTGGAAACAGCTTTTCTTCACATGTGTGTGCATATTCATACTTCCTTCGCTCAGAAACACAGTGGTAATCACACACAGGGATTTTCCTTTCAAGGAAATCCCCATTCTCATCAAAATGTACCTCAAATACTCCTTGTACTCATTAGACTTATAACAAAGTTATATCCAGGTATTTTCCAGCATAGCAAGTACTATCTGATACAAGAGGAAACAATTTAAATACCAGATAATTCAAAGATTTTGCTAATTTATATTAGCAGAACCCTTAGGAATATATGTGGAAACAGATACCAAAGGTGTTATAGTAGATTGGATCGGATATACACCAGCTGGGCTGAATTTATCGATATGAATGTGTTTATCAGAAATTCTGATTTTGTTTGCTCATTCAGTTGCAAATGGGCCTAATAGCTTACTTGTTTGGTTGACTGAAATTTGCACTCAATAGTGGCCTATACTTAATGAAAGTAGTATGCCAGAGTGTTTCTTGGAAGGATATAGAGGAGAGAATCCAAAGGTTTAATGAGAGGAATGTTGGAGTGAGTTTATTATGTGTGACCTACACATATCCTTCACACTATATCTCACAAGAAGGCCCAGGGGACATTCCCTTCACAAGGCATTGGGAATCATTAGTGAGGCAGGTACTAGCCTCCCTGACAAGCTCTGAGGTGGCTCTACTCTGTAGGCCAGAAGTTTGACAGTGGGAGATGCTGCCATTCATAAGTGCTCCCTGATTTCAGTGGAGATAATAGGATCCCAGGATAGCAGAGGCCAATTGCATCCTAAAACAAAGTGACAGTTGCTGTACTGGGCAGCTGTATTAACGGGATTAGAATGCTTTGATACACTGGGATCACAGTTATGGCTAATTGATCTCAATGTCTGTTGGAACAAAATAGGTTAGCAGTCAACAAAAATGTCACCCGATGTTTAAAACAACACCAGGACTAATGAAAAGAAACCTAAATTGAGTTGCCCAAATGATTATTCTCAATGCCTTACCATGCTTCCAGACCTTACATCAGTTCACAGACCAAGACCCTCTGCGTGAAAGGGAAAACTGCATCCTTCTGACTTCCATGAGTATATACTGCAGTGAGCTGAGGTCATTTTCTAAAGTAGTTGTGTACTGAGGTAAACAAAATGCCCAGATATATCGGGTTTTACTAAACACTGCCTTCGAAGTGGCCCTGATTTTTGAGGACACAAAGTACAATTGTGATCCAGGAATGAAAGTGGAGACAGGCAGTGTTCAAATGGCAAAGTCTTGGCTCAAGTTTGAGTCACAGTAGATCAGTTGGAAATGGGCCTATCTTATAGGTATGTCCTCAGTGCTGAATATAAAATTAGAATACACATGCTTGTGAATCGAATGACCACATGGATTCTCTGACCCAAGATAAAAGCATTTACATATGAAGGCATAAATTGAAAGTGCTAGAACGTCTTTTCCTTACTAAGTAAAAGCAATACTCCATCCCTGGGAGAAGTGTACAGATTAGTTCCACTATCAAAGACTTGAAAGATGTGATGGTGGTAATGCTTATCACATCACTCTTCAGCTTCTCCGTTTGCCTGTGCAGAAATTATATAGGTTTTTCAGAATGACTTAGTTAAACTTAATCACAGACTCCCACTTCAGCTGTTCTTCCAAATGTAGGTCCCTGACAAATGCTTTTGTATTCATAAAATTTAGCAGGAACCACTGTAAACTATAACCAGTTTACTTTTACCTAGCAGATTCAACAGCATACCTTCACAGTCTTTCCTCAGAGGCACATCCTTTCTCCTACTTCCTGCAATGCCGTGTAATCAGGAAAAATATCGATCATCTTCAAATTTCCTATAACATTGTAGTGGATCATTTTATTGATGACATATGCTGATTAGAAAGTGGCAAGTACTTTAGGTATCATAGTATGATATCCACACCTAGTTTGGGGGATAAACATAGGGATTTTCAGGAACCTACAATCCCACTATTGTTTCCGGCAATCCAATGATCTGTATATTGCAGAGCTATTCATTCTTCAGTGAAGGATTGATTGCTGCGCTTTGCACCACCTACCAGTACCAAAGAATCCGTGCTTGGTGAGCCATTTTGGATTTCAGGGGCAACATAATACACAGCAAATTTGCTATTTAGACCTATTTATACAACAACTTGTAAGGTTGCCAGTTTTGAGTTGGATCAGAGAAGAATACTTGTGTACTTACATAATATATTATTTACTTAATCATATTTTTCAGCCTACTAATGCTTTTAATCACATAACTATCTTTCATAGCAAAAAATGTGCAGCAATGGGCTTCGCATGTATGGGATTTGCTTACCATTACACTATCAACGACAAGCGACTAAACTAATAGAATGGTGAAATGGCCTACTAAAGACTCAATTATGGAACTGATTGCAAAATGGACCCTAAATACATCGGTTCAAATTATAAAATTCAGTATATGCTTGAAATAGCAATCAGTATATGATGCTCTCTTCTATAGCTAGAATATACAAGTATTAGAAAAAAATTAATGAAAATAGAAATGATTTATCTCACTATTAAGCTATTAATCCAATTGTAGAATTTTGGCTTCTATAATTTTGAGTTCTGCTGGTTTGGGGCTCTTAGTGTTAAGGGTGGAAAATTTTCAAGTGAGCCAACTAGCTGAGTCAGCTACAGGGAAGAAATATCTTTAGATACCAGAAGTTGTCCTACTTGCTTGTGTGTGGTTTAGGAAGTGTATTGTATAAGATATGAAGATGGCCAGTGTCTGCTTCTGTAATCCATTTACTTGTTAATTAAGGGTGTTGTTCTGGGCAAAGATATGCTAGCAACCAACTTCCACTTCTGTAATCTGCTTGCTTATTCAGGAGACGACCAGGATATGGTCTTAAGCCTTATCAGCTGTCTCCTCTGAAAGCTCGGGGTTGATCTCCTCTAGCCCTGTGTGGTAGAGAGTCAGTCGCCAGCTGGCTAATAAAGGCTCATAATTAATCTCAATTGGCTTTGTGGGTCTCAGAATCGTTCGCGCCATAACATTAGGACTCTAAAGATGAAACTTCCACCAGGAAAAAGTTTTATTAAATTATAAGTTGGGAAGTTGGGACAACCTCCTAGCCCCATTGAAGCACTTCACACTGCAAAAACAAAAAACAAAAAAAAAACGGAAAAAAAGGATGTTATTCTAGTGGATGAAATTAATGATTCTGATTACCAAAGGAAAATTGAGTTGTTACTAGATATTGAGGCCAGGTGTTACCTAAGGCACTTCTTTGTACTTCCGTGCCCAATAGTAAAATTAATAGATCTCTACAGCAACAACAAGTCAAATCCACACAGAACTCTTTGCAAAAACTAAATTTGGGTCACCCCTCTAATAAGGATACCTTATTGAGGTTCTGGCTGAGCATGAAGTATGTAGAAGTTATAAATACCAGCTTTAGCCTAGCCATCATTTACAGAAATGAGGAATTTAGTATTTATAAGAATAGTTAAATGAAGCAGTGACTGAATTTTAGGAACGACAAAAGAAATAGAAAATACAAAGACCTTGAATTGGAAGAGCATTTAGTGTTTCAAAGAACAGTCTGAACACAGAGTGACAAGTGAACTGAAGGGAAGAATTGGAGAGACAAGGTGTAAGAGATATAGGGGGGCTCTAAAGATTAGAGCTTTATAGATAATGGACATTCGCATACGCCATGACTTGGGGTATACATTTGTAAACATCGGAGGGACATCTGGCAGCACCTAAAATATTGTGATATAGATGCTCTCTTACCCAGTAATTATTTCCATTTTATCCCAGAGACATAGTCATGCTTGTGCTCAAAGATATGTGTAGCAGAATATTGCAGGATTGAGTACTATAAAAACACAAACAACTCGGATATCTGGCTGAAAAATACTGTACATTCATTAATGAAATTCAACATAGAGCAATTAAAAGTAATAATGACTTTGGAATTTTCTAATGATCCAGAAAACTCTGTAAGATACATTATTAAGTGAGAAAAACAAGATGCAAGAAACATGCTACCATTTATTTGAAAATGTATATGTGTTGATGTATACACACATATATGTATATATGACATTCTGGAAGAAAATAAAAGAAATATTAATAGCCCTGAAGTGATAAAGAAAGTCCCTTTTTCTATCCTTCTTGACTGTTAGGGAATTTTACATCTTGGAAGTATTAATAATAATAGAAAATAGCACAGATTAACTAATAAAATAGAAAATTCGCTTATTAGACAAATCAATATAAGAAAATTAAAACACTATGTTACCATGTATATCTATGTTCCCATACATCTATTAGGATACCTGAATTCTCAGGAACTTGTCAAAATATAGATAGATAGATAAATAGTTGGATGGACGGGCGGACGGACAGACGGATGGACAGATATAAATTTATATTTGAATAGATTTTAGTACCTTTCAGTTGAATATAGAATAGTTGCTTTAATTCTCCTGGTTTGAGATATTACTGGTTAACAAGGAAATCTGTAAGCCTCTTTATATTTTCAGATACCTGTGGTTGAAAGAGATTTTAAGAAACTAGTTCAATGTCTATTATGTTGAAGTAGTCCTGAATCTCAGGGGAATTTATAGCTTATAGTTTTTAGGTTTTTTTTTTTTTTTAGCTTATGTTTGTAAAAATAGTTACTCAGTGATGGACAAGACTGAAGAAATCCACATTGTGTTGACTAAATTGAACATTCTTTGCCAATAAATTTAAAACCATAAGCCAAAGAGTTTTAGAATATTACAAAAAAAGTTCATACCAAAAGAACTTAAATTAATTTTTGCACAATAATTTTCATAGACTCTATTGAACTAATCCCATTTTCTAGACAATCAGAGTCCAATTATATTTAGATGAGCATAAGCTGTTAGAAATAACTAGAATTATATTTAAATATATGTTTCTAAAATTTGCAGAAATTAAGACCTAGTTCAAAACCTTTAAAAGGACAAGTTATAAAGTACAAAGTCAAAGTATTCAGAAGAAGGATGTAGGCAAATTTGAAAGCACAAGGAAATCAATTTTATTATGTCAAGTATCTATACATGGTGTAGAGAATTTCTAATTAAATTCTTTAAAGTTTTTTGCTCTGTTTCATTTTTCCACACCTTTGAAGAATGTATTTGAACCTTATTAAAAATGAAATGTGAATGTTATTTCTTTAGAATAAATGTAGCTATTTTTACTAAGCACTAACTTGTATAAATGATTTATGGGCATCAAATCTGCAACTTAATTTATATATTTTCATTCCTCTCCTTTCAGCATATTGTCCTTGATTGTTTTGTAAGATCTTGAACACACTATTTCTTCATAAAATCAGAAAGTTATTAAGAAGCCTGGTAAGTTATTTTACATTGAGTTGTACCTGATGAGAATATGACAATGCTGAAATTTATTCATTTATATTCAATAAGTTTTGTACCATAGTTTTCCATAAGTATTATTTCTAGAAACTGTTTGTTCTATATAATTGGAAAAAAATCAAATAAAAATAGCCTTAAAATAATTGCCAGTTCAATATGATATTAACTCACCCTCTATTTATAACTTTTCCATATGAAAAAAATTATCATTGACAAAACCAGTCATAAATATCTACATATATACAAAGATTTGAGCTTATATGAAATCCAGAGCTTCTATTTTTCTAAGATATTTGAATACTTAAATGAATGTATTTTTTTTTAATTTAAAATCAAAGCAGTTGTATTTTTTTTTATTAAAGGTAAAACTTAAAATTGAAAAAAAGATTTTCTCTGATAATATAATTTCATAAATTGAAGGTAATAGAATTTAAGCTATACTTTATATTCATATTTTATATTATTGATACTATAGTAATTAATATATATAGTAACATACTACTTTAATTGAGCTCTTCTAATTTAAACATCCTGTTTTAGCCATTTTATGTGTTAAAAGCTGTTTGGTGGAGTCCTGGGTGATTATAACAGATCCAACAGTTATTTAAATCACACTTATATTAAGAATATTATACAGAAATTTAAATATGGCAGTAAATGGATGCCTAACATTTCTGTGTAGTTCTCTGGCTCAATTTTACTAAGAAAAATTACTTAAAGTTTGTATTTAACATGTATTCTCAAGTGAACAGTGCAAAAAACCCTTATTACTTAATTTATCAAGAAATCAGAAAAGTGAAAAATACACAGAAAATCCCTTTGGGCATGACTGCCAAATGCTCTCCAAATAGAAGACAACTTAATGCTCACATGAATCTTGGGTTACAACCAAAGAAAAACATATTTCAGTTATTTAGAAAATATCTTTGTAATTTATCCTATAAAGCATTTCATCTACTTGGATTTATTTGAATAATGTTTATCTTTCTGAATTAGCAATGGCATATAAGAATGAGGTAGTTGGAGTGGTTCATCACAGTGCAGGCAATTAGGGTATATAATATCCGCAGAGAATTTAAAAAGGTAATACAACTGACTAAAATTTGTTCTACTCTTTATTAACACCATATGATGGAAATTTTAAAGGTTGGCAGAGGTAAAACACTCCCCTATATAAACATTTTATTATCCTCAGTTTTAAACTGCCAATACTATTGTTGAATTTTAACTTTACACACACACGCTAATTACACATATGTAAGCCTCAAAACAGCTCTTTCAAAGAACTTTTTAAAAAATAAACATAGTATTTGAAGTACTGCCAGCTGTACCAGTTATATAGTCAACCATGACACCTGTAGACCCAGCCACTAGCATTCATTTGGGGAGTACTAGAGTTCTGTCTCAAAATCCTATGACTGTGCATAGTTCTGTGTTTAAATAGTAGATAGGGGAAAAAAGTGATACAAGATTAATTATAAAGAAGAAGAAAGAGATTTGATTTACTTCACTCGTGTTATTCTGTGTAACCACCTGCAGAATTTTTGTTTAACATTTAAAATAGTGAAATAGAGTACAAAGAAAGTATAATATTTATTTAGTAAATGAAAATTTTTGTTCATACCTCAGATATTTCACTGAAAGTTAATAATGTTTTTGAGTTGAAATTTATTCTTTTAAAATTGCAAATTGTTTATAGTATAACTAAAAATAAATCTAGAAAAAATTATTAGTTTGACATGGTTATTATGGAAAATAATTTGTTGTATAGAAGCAGTGATATTAAAAAAATGATCCACTCTTGGAATCAAATGTGCTGAGAACACATGGATATCTGTGAACATATCACATAGAGTAAAATTCCTGGTTGATCAAATAGCTTACTATATTTTGCCATTTCTTAACAATAAATGTGACATACATATAAATATTTATAAGAAAACACAAGAAAATTTATCTCAAACTTTGTAGCTATTAGATAAAGAACTTAGTTCTTATCAATATATCAGTGTCATTCAGGGGCGACATAAAACAGTTTTATTTAATCATCCTTGTTTCAGATTCTTATCACTATCATAGGAAAGTGCTTAGGGAATTTGCTAATAACATTGAAATCAGATTGAGTCACAGCCAATAATTATTTCAATTTCAAATAACCATAATGTTAATATTCAGAAGCTGAACAATTAAAATTGATAAGACCATGAGCAAAATATTATACCTGAGCAGAAAATTATAAACTACATAAATGTAGTATTCTGTATTAAAATCAGTATTTATTTGTAAAAGAAAAAAAAGAGAGCAAAACGATTAATAAACACAGTTAACATCAGCCTTTTGATTTGAGTTGCCCTATTAAAAATCATGAATGTGGAATTTATGAAAACTACAGTATTAAGACATTGACTTCCAGCTATATAACTTACAAGCTAATTTTTAAAAGAACATCTTTAAAATATTATTTCATACAATGTTTATAACAATCTTGTGACATTTCTAAAGCTGACATACCTGAATTTCCTGTTAGGGAATTTTTTTTTATATTTCTAATCCATAATGTACTAATTCGATGTAGCCAAAGCTGGAACACTGTTCTCATAATGAAGGGTTAATGCATCTAATGAACATATACCTTGCATATATTCAGCAGAATAAGTTCTTCTCTGGACTTCGTAAATGAAAAGATTAAATAATTAAATTAAGGAAGAAATGAAAGCCATCACAAAATTGATTGAAATGTTGGAAATTCACATCAACATAATAGTATTAAAGAGCCTTATGGAGAAAAAAAAAAGAGTATGGTTCAATTTATTATTCACATTAATACATATAAATTCTTCAAAACTGATAGGACATATACGTAACTTTGTTAACATTCTAAATTTATTTTTTCTTTTTTTCTTAAAAAATGGTGATTGTTTATTTTTCTATATTTACTATCTTTAATTTGTTATAATAACAAGGCTGTATTCTAAGAAGGAAACAGCAGCAAAACCAAAATAAAAATTCATGGCCATGCTTCGTGAACACTAAATATGAGACTGACTGATAGGCTACCTTGCTTACGGATGAAACTCAGAGCTGGGGTGTAAGGCTGAGTCAAAAACCTTTTGAAGGAGATTTGACTTTGGGTGGTGAACACACAATGCAATATTTAGATGATGTATTATGGAATCGTACACTTGAAACCTATATAATTTTATTAACCAATGTCACCCCAATATTTTTAATTAAAAAAAAAAACCATGGGCATTACTATTAATGCATTTCTTCAAATAATATCATGTATAACCTCTGAATTGTACAAGTCAGATCCTAAACAATGAAGTTTTGTATCCCTGTCCAGTTAAATCAGGGTTGTACTTTATTGCTCCTTTTCTGAACCATTTACTTTATTATCCTAGATTCTGTTGCAGTGGCTTACAAAGAATGTCTGTAGCCTTCTTTCTCAATATTGAGAATAAACTCTTGTAACTACCAGAATTAGAGGCCAGGAAAGAGATCATCAAATTGTTGTTTCTCCTGAGCCCAGCACAACTGAGTAAGTGAAACATAGCTAGTGTTCAGGATGACAATTTTGATGATACCTTATAGAATGCCAACATAGTTTTGACCCTTAAAACTTTTGTAGAGTGAAAATGGAATTGATTTACTCCTCTAAGTAGTTCTCCAATTGATATGAAACATTGTGAATGGCTTCTTAAAAAAGGAACAGCTTTCAGAAAGGATAAATCTGGCTTAAAAGATCTGAAACATAGTATATCCTCTAATGGAAAGATTAAAGAGTTTAAGTGAAAGATGAGACTTCATGTAATATAAAACCAATTTATTTCCTAGAGGGTTGGGGCATATATAAATTTTGTGATTTAGAATTATAATTGTACTATGAGTTCTACATTTTACTTCTTTCTTGCTATGAAATGAATTGAAAAATAATCCCAAAGTGTTATAATTTAAATTTCATATGCTTAAAATTACCCATTTGCTTTCTATAATGTTAAAATACTGTTAATAAAATGATTCATGTTATTAATTGGTATTACAATAATTAATATTGTCAAAGGAAAAATACAGACTATTGTTAAAGAAAGCCTAGACTAAAATAATAATCATTAACTATCAATGCTATTATTTTTAAATACATTATTTTACTTTTTAAAATCTTGTTATAATTGTGTTTAATTTCATAGAATAAATTATTATTTTCATAGTTTTAAACATTAGTTCTAATTTTTAGCATTCTGTATGAGAGGTAAAAATTCCCAGAACCTTTCGTTCTAAATGAAATGATAAATCAAACTGAAGGCCAAATCTATCCCAAAAATCTGCCCTGCTGAAGAAAAATGTATATCAAAAAATATCATTAAATTTGATAAATAAATTACTTTAAATTATGCTGAAAATACAATATTTTTTTGGCTAGTAACGAAAAGTAAAAAGTGATATAACATGTGATTTATTTATATATATATATATATTTTTCTGTTTGTAAACCACAGAAAGATTTTTATCATTTTTATTATAAAGGATGAAGTGAGTTAAGGTTTAAAAAATACTTTTAAAAATACCTAAATGTTTTTTCACCAGATTATGTTAATTCAATGAAATAATTAGTAAAAAAAGAGTGAAAAGAAAAACAATTTTATATTGCTTATATCAATATTTCTTGTAGATTACAAGATAACCTTAAAATAACATCAGGAAACTCAATCTCTGTTTTTTTATTTGTTAATTTTCTTTTTAACTGCTGAATATAGTTATTTGTGCTGAGTAACAAAAGTGAGCAATTCAAAGTTTACAGAATCAAAGAATCTTGGAATATTATATCATACCCCTCAAATTACATCTGAAGAAATTAAATAAAGACAGTACAAGAGGCTTAAATGAAAGTAACAGGGAATTAGGAGCAGAGCTAGGATTAGCAATTTTCTGACATGTATTAGATAGAAGTCTATATTCATTGGTAAGAGATCTAATTCATTTGTTCTAAACCATCTTAGTGATGCAGTAGTCTGAGAATAATTTATACTGATGACAATAATACTTGTTCATCCAAGTGGGAAATTTATATTAATATTTGAATAATCAAAGATAACCCTTTTTTTTCTAGCAACTAGCCATTCAACAGCCATTGTCAAGTTTATTCAGATCACCAGATAAATCTTTTTCTTGAGTAACATAGATACATTTACAGTCTATCAGATGTTGTCTTATTTTTGTTACAATAAAGGATATGATAGGGGATAAATTCCACAAACTATGAATACTGCTCTTAAATAACATGAAATTATAAATTACTGAAAATTAATTTATATACAACTATATCATAAGTACCATAAAGTATCAGTATACAATCTAAAAATGAAAATAACTTGCACAGTCCCCAATATCATATTATCGTATTGATCTTGAGAGTAATTTCAGCTTAGTCTGAAATGATGTCTCTGAAATTCTATATGAAGTGGGCTAAGAAGTTTTATCTGTAGTCTGGTATAAAGTGGGGATCAGCAACAAATATATGAAAAGATGCACATCTATAACTACTAGGGAAATGCAAATCAAAACCACAACAAGATTCTCATCTTACACCTGTTAAAATAGCTATAATCAACAAGGACAAGCAATAACAAATGCTGGAGAGGATGCAGAGAAAAAAATGAACCTTCATCCACTGTTGATGGGACTGCAAATGGTACAGCCACTATGGAAAACAGTATAGAGGTTCCTCAAAAAACTAAGAATTAATCTACCATATGATCCAGCAATCCCTCTACTGGGTGTTCGCCCCAAAGACTTGAAAACCCACATCTGAAAAGATATTTGGACACCGATGTTCATGGCAACATAGCTCACGGTGGCCAGGACAGGGAGCAACGGAGGTGTCCTGCAATGGATGATTGGTTAAAGAAGCTGTGCTACATATATACGATGGAATATTGTTCATCCATAAGAAGAGATGGGATACTGCCATTTGCGACAACATGAATGGACCTCAGATGATCATGCTAAGTGGAATGAGCCAGAGAAAGTTGAAAAATCACATGATGTCACTTATATGTGTGATATGGACCTAGGAACAGCAGATGAACAAGACAGGCAAACAGAGACTCATGGTCATGGACAGTAGACTGGTAGTTGCCAGAGGGTAGAAGGGAGGGAAGAGGGGGAGGTGGCTGGGGAGGGGAGGATGTCATATATGTGGTGACAGAGGGAAATCTGACTATGGGACCTGAACACTCAGTGTAAACATAGATATGCCTTACTGTTAGAGTGTACAGCTGAAACATTATTGGATTTTGTTAACCAATGTCACCATAAAAAATAAATTAATTAATTACTAATTAATTAAAAATAAAATAAAATGGGGATCAGGTTAGGCCACTTGTTTTACTATTGCATTTGCAGAGCACGATGGTTGTTTTATTTTGAATTTATATTTTAGATTATTAGCACATTGACGTTTTCTAAACATAACTTTTATAAGCTTAAGAAAATTTAAATGTCAACTTCATTATTAATATTTATAGTAAAGTAGTATTATTAAAATGATCTGGAAAGCTGAATGAAGATTCCAGAAGGCCAGTCACTGAACAACAACAGAACTATTCTTTGACACTGTCAAAGTTTTTTCCTATGTCTTATTTTAAAAACAATAAGGACATGTAAATACAAACATGCATACATACATACATACACACACACATAGACAACACTTGTCACGTGTTGTCAGTTGAATTATTGTTGCTGTCACCTTGGGGATTTGCCTAAAGACTCTATCCTTTTTGGATGAAGGTTTCAATAAGTCCTGAGAAGTGGGTTTTGCTAAATCAGAGGATTTCTAATGCTATTGGGGTACCAATCATCTAGAATTCTCCTTCCAGCAGCTACTTTTATAACCAGACATTTTTTAAAATTTTACAATACATTTAAAATTAGACACTCACAAAGTATGTATGTATAGTTATTCATCTCTTGGGCATTGTCCTTTTGGACTTCCTTATGTTCTAAAAAACCGAACTCAACATTCTGCAGAGTTGTTGAGTCTGAGGTACTTATTTCTAGGTGGTGTGAAGTTTAATAGGAAGCACTCAAAATCCACTCCCCCCAAAAAACCTTCCTCTGAATATCTTTACAGAATGCTTAAACATATTATAAATTATATGAGATAGAGCATCCATAGGACTCGGTCTGGTGGCCATCCTGTAGGACCCCATGCCAGATCAGAATTTCCTTTTCAAATTCCATGCCTTTTCATTTGGCCAGTAAAAGACCATCACACAACAGTACATCAGTTTGTAAGCAAATGTTGATTCAAGTTCAGCAAAGAAAACTACTACTAAGATGGATGAATTTCTTAAATTAATTCTAAAGTTACAATTTATAACCATCAAGTCTGATAAATCACATTTCACATGATATACTGAAAATTTAAGGTTTTTACAACTTATCCACTTCTTCTGATTAAAATATTTAGTTATCAGTTTGGACATTTAGTTATCTGGACGTATCTGTTTTGCTAACAAAGCCTTTGTGTGCACATATTTTACACATTTAAGGTATATTTTTTTGTAAAACATGTATCAGTTGTCTTTCAGCTATAATTTTATTATTGTCTTGTATATGATCTCAGTAAGTAAGTTTGAGAAAAAAAATATTTATATATTTATTCTCATTCTTCCAAAACCAGTTGTAAGAGAATTTCTGTAGCGCAAAAGAACTAGATAGATTTTTAAACTATTTCCAGGGGGCAATTTTAAATAGAATTTTTTTCCAAATATGAAATGCTAGTCATTCAATGTTTGCATCAAGACTTATTAATTTAATAGACTAATTTAGAGAAGTAGCTTTATGAAGCACCTAAATTTATGTCTCTTATTTAAGTAGTATATCTTTAGTTGACTTTCAAATCTACCTGATCTAGTTTTCGATTCCCGTCTTATTATATCTTTCTATATTTCTACTCATCCCTTCACTTACTTGTAAGTCACTATGTACCTCCTATGTGACCAGTATTGCAAACAAGGCACAAGATAGAGGAATATGCAAGACACATCTCTGCCCTAAGTGATGCTACAGTTACGGGAATGACACACTCAGTGGTAATACAAGTGACTATCTAATAAAAAAATGGGATTTTAGGAAGAAAGTTACTTTAAAGAAGTTTTCTCTAATTTGAGTGTATAACCATTGAGTTTGTTAATAAAAATTAAACCATATTATGAAATAATTTTCCAAATTTTTAAATAGTAGTTTAATTTTTACAATTTTCTGTAATTTTTGTAATTTGCAGACTTATAGGGGTTCTAATAATTTTAATTGGAATGCAGTATATTTTATAGAACTATACTGCTCATTTCAAAATGGTTTAAAATTACAAAGAAGATTCTTAATCTTCCTTTTTTCAAAAGAAATATTTGTTTTAGAGAAATAAACTTATAAAAATCAAAATTAGTCCTCTCCCTTTAATAAGCAAGATATCCCTGATATATAGTGTGACATGTATAAAGTATAATTGTTTGAACTTCTTCTAAAATAATTAGCAATAAATAACATTTTCTGTAAGTTGTCTTTATTAACTTGAACTTTACAGCATAAAATATAAAGTATTCTTAGTCTGATAATTTAAAGTTATGCTTCTGCTTCAGTTTGGTCCAAAATGTGATATGTGAAAATAATTTAGACATGTCTAATGGTTGTAAAAAAAACTTTTTTCCCTATGTACAATTGACGTGCAGTTTCAGTGTAACATCTCTTTGTCAAGAACATCTTCTAGAAGTTTTAATTAAGTCATTAGTATCTAGTACATAAAATCTGTGATAATGGTTTTCATTCAGGGGAATAAACATATAAAAATAAATTTATATTTCTCAGTAGTTGATTAAAATAAGAAATATAGTCTAACTTTTTATGAAGCCAAAGCATTCAATTATTTATAAATAACGATATAGCTCATTACTGAATTGCTAAAAATGGAATTCTAGAAAAAATTCAAAATCATTACACAGCATTCTTTCCAATTAAGTCTAATAACTTGACTTTGAAAAATTTTTGGTAATAATTCAGTATTTTCTCTCTGGTCAGGTTTGAAATGGTTTTCCTATGTCTGAGCCATTGAGTCATTACAAGGAAAAATTGTCAACCACATGACCATGCAGTTTGTGTTCTGTAACTGGCTGCCTCACAGTTCTTTCTTCTGTTCATTTTCACTTGGGTTCTTCTGTTCATTTTCACTTGGGATTCCAGCCAGAAATTGACAGCAAGAGTATCCTTGTCCAGTAGTTTTTCTACATCATGAGCCATATCAATAATGCTGCCTAAATATTACATTCTTTTTATACCTGTCATTACACTTTATATATCAAAGGAGAAAGACATATTGGCAATGTAATTATATTCACTTTTAAGGATGTATTTGTTCCTAGCATAACCATTAGTGGTCACAGAAAAAGTTCAATATACTTATGAATAATAAACATTACAAGAAAATTATATCATCAGTGTTTACATTTGTTGGTTGCATGCTCCTTATGTAAAGAGGCTGGGCATTCTAATAAAATAAACTTGAGTTAGAAATGGAAAAGAGGCTATTGAAATCGAATGTAGAAAAAATATAGAAAGCTATAAAAAATTAACTCTTACTTTGTGACAATTTTTTGTTTCCTTATCTCCAGGAACCTCAAAATTGTCCAATGCTTCTTAATAGAGTACTTCTGTTTAGGAAACTACCTGCCAAGAAATAGATAAAGACATTAATAATCATGATTCCAGAGGAAAACATATCTGCATATTCACACACACAAACATAAAAACACATAAACACATTCATTCTCAAAATGAAATTACCTGAATATCAACATGAAGACTACTAGGAGAACTGATAGTTTGACCGGGAACATTGACTTTCCTATTATCTAAGTTTGTTAAACTAATGCAAACCTGAACTACAAAACACACACACACACACACAAAACAAAATGTCCCAAATTAAACATTTTTTTTAAATTTGTTTTTTAAGTAAATATGAAATATATTATAAATGTATTTTGCTCTGATGATTTCCATTCATGTCTTTCCCCAATGACCTTTCTTTTTTTATTACTTGAAAAAAAATGAAGTTATTAAATCAAGGTTATGGAGTGATAAACCAATAAGTGAAAAACTGAGGTATAAATTAATAAATTAGCCAGGATTGTTCTCCAAGAAAACACTGTCTAATTGTATTGCATACAATTGATCGATATATAGTAATTTGGTAGAGTAAATGTAGTTTAGCATCACTCAATAAATATTACAGCAAGAATTAAAACAAAGCTTAATTCCTCCAACCCAATCTCATAAGATGCTGGATTGAGTGAAATATACTTTTTTAGCAGCCAAACTGTAGAATTATGTATAAAGAAAAGAATAGGAGCTTGGATATGTGATCATAAGTTACTTTTCTAGGCTTGAAATACCACAAGCTACATACTAAATGTTTCTTGCAATTTCAGTCATTAATTAAGCCAATTTGAAGGAATCACTTCTTTGATGGTATTTCTCACAATGACACTTATAAAAAAGGGGCCAGAATTGTGTTTGTTAGGGTCTGAATGCATTTATATATTGTTCACAATTTAGAGAAATATGTAAGTGCAATATGATACCCTAAGGAACATCTTTCTAGTCTGATAAAATTAAAACTTTTAAAATATTACTATGCTAGCACTTTTATTACCTTATGCTTTACTTTCTTATATTAATTTAGTGAGAATTCTTTTCTTTATCTCCTATCCACAAGGCCATTACATTTTTCTTCTATTTTATCTTATAATATCCTGAATAGTCAGATACCAAAGCATTTTGATATTACCTGTTATAAATACATATTTATTTTCTAGCCCTCCCACTAAATTATGAGATCCTTCTCATTGGGGCTTTCTCATCTTCTTTTATTTATTACATAATGGAATGTACTCATGAGGAGACCTTGTCACAACATTTTTATAAGGAGTATAGCATTTATTCCCATTGTGTAATCATGACCTTGAGACTTAGATAAGAAAATTATCTAGGCCATTGTCCCATAGCTAGGAAGCAGAACATCAGTCTTTTGCCTACATATATCTAAATTCAAATTACATTTATGTCCTATTACTATATCATTGCCTTTTCAGTTCCCTTTGTGTGTGTAGGTGTATGTATGTATGGGGGTGGCATGTTTATGTGTGCCCATGTATTTTGAGCATTTGTTGGCAATTTCCTATACTGTTCCCATGGAATTGACCCATCATACTCATACCTCAGGCTTGGTAAATTATTTGTTTATTATTTATTTTTATTAATTTTAAATATGCTCATAAATCATGTCATAGATAGGGTAAATATATCAGATTTAACTTAAAATGATTTCAATTTTCTTGATTTTATTATATAAATTAACTTGGAGGAAGGAGTTTTGCTATAAAAGAATAAATTTGAAAAAATTCAGTTCAAGCAGTTTCAATTGACTAATTTTATCTGTCCCATAAACAGTTTATATATTATTCCAGATTGTCTTGGAATAACCTACTGTCTTGATCTTGGCCACTTGTCTTGCTTCCAAGACACAGAAGCTGGTGTGAAATCTCACAATATTCTTGTAGTTGTAAAGTCCAGTTCCCGTGCATTGGTGGGCTGGACAGAGAAAGGCCCTGACATTGCCAAATTTGCTCTCGGCCCTGTGGACGACAACCTTGTAGTGCAAGTGAGTTGAAGTTCCATGAGACATACTTTCAAAGTGGGATTTTGGGGACAGAAGGTAGTAAACAGATATCTTCTATCTTCTACCAGTAGATAGTCTGGGATTCAGTAGTTTAACATTGCTTTGCTGAAAATGCTCTACAAGGTTTCATATTGGTCAGCTCCTGCCATAATAAACAGCCCCTAAACTCAGTATTTTACATCTACCATTTAATTTTTACTCAAATATCTGTAGGAAAGTGGATTTGACTTCTCTAGCTGACTTTAAATTGACTTGAGGCCTGCTCCACATTTGTCTCATTCACCTGGAACCAGCAAGCAACCTTACGTGCAAGAGCCTCAGCCCACAAGCACATTTAAGGAGCATATTTAAGTCTCAGCTTGCATCACATCTGTTAATATCCCAAAGGCCAAAGGAAAGCTTACATTCAAGCATAAATTCAGTACAGTGAGAAAACAGGCCTTGCTTTTAATGAGAAGAACTGCAAAGCTATAAAGCAAAGGGGATGGCTGTAAAACCAATAATTCAGTCTACCATAGTGAGAAATCAGCTGCTTTTTGTGTATGTGAATCTGAGATCAGCTTCATTAAACACCTTTTTTTTTAAATTTGCTCTTCTTTCTTCCTTCCCTTCCTTTCCTTTTTCCTTCACTGTTGCTTCTCTGGAATTACAGCCAATAAAACGTTAGCTACCAAAGCATTTGCCTTAGACTCTGCTTTCTGGGGATCATGGACTAGCAGGCTTAGTATCATGGATTACAAACAGACCTTATAATGGGATTTTGGAGTTGGACTTTATGACAATATGAGGGAAACAGGAATCTCATTATGATTAATAAGAAGGGGATTGGAAACCACTAGTAGACAATGGTAGCACATTTAGGAAAACTTTTATTTCTGTTTAATATAGATAAGAGGAAGTAGAAGGTAACCATACTGGAGGAGCAAAAGCTGAAATAACTTTTCTTATCATTTCCACCCTATTAGTGAGAGGTGGCTGGAGATATGATTCAATACTGACTCGAAATCATACAGTTTGGCCAGTATATTAACCTGGACTAAACAAGATTGAAAACTCAGAAACAAGGAAATCTGGAGAATATATATGTAGATCGATCTTTGGAAACAGGAAGAGACTTGCAGTGGTGTCTAATGGTAATACTTACCACCAATTTTATATTTAATAATATTCAATATTTCTTTGGTCTAAGGGATATACTTTAGTCAAAGGGAAGGTTACACTTGGCTCATGACTAAGGAATTTTTGTTACCCAGAAGCATTTAGACTGATTTAATGGTGAGATGGCCTTTCAAAAATTTAGCTACAATCTTATGTGGGATTGGAGCACTCTCTATCAACTGATACTGTGTGGTACCATGTCCCCAATACCTAGATGCGTCAAGGGACCAAAAGTTAGAAGGAAGATTTCCCTACTTACCATAACTCTCCATAACAACTAGTGGAATTTTTGTTTCCTATTTCTTCAATCTTCTTTTCTGCTGGTTAAGAGGTGCTGAATCTCAGAGGGTAGATGTTTTAATGGCTGACAGTGGGGATTCCTTTGTTAGAGAAAGTATGATTTCCACATTGCCACTTTTGTCTTATGCTGGTGAGCTAGCTGGCAAAGAAAACAGATACTGTAGTAGATGGTAATTGGACCTTTGCAGTATGAATATCTAGACTTGTAGAGAGAAATATGCCTGGAATCCCAGGGACTCACTTAACGTCTTATGTTTCTTCATGGATAGTACAAACTGTAAAAGAGAAATTACAAGAACCTCAGCTCTACACGCAGAGGAAACTAAGATCTGGTGCCCCTGAAGGAAAATGCAGATGAAGACTCATGTTAGATAAGCAAGACACATGAGGCATAAATTTAACTAGGCACTTGCTCTCCAGTGTGAGCTCTTGTAAGACCCTAATAGTGAGTATCTTAAATTTTCTTGTGTAGGAGTGCTTGCTTCACCTTAGTCCATGCCTTGTGTTTTGGATCACTCTTCTATCCAATAGACTAAATTAGCAAAGTGTTGTATGAGGGTGAAGAAAAATCTAAAAAGTTGGTGGAAGGAGTAAATGATGAAAATCAGTTGTAATCCTACAATCAGTTATTATGTAAGCCTTGTAGGACACTGAAACTCTCCACCCCTTCCCCTCTACATGAAGAACTGAAGGGATCTTGGTGAAATCAGAATATCATGAGAGGGTTGAGTGAATTAAAGTGAAATAAGAGCAATAGTGGATTCAGCTCACGTGCCACCCCAGATGGTCACGATCTGGTCTACTTCCCCTCTAGGATTTGACAATTTGTCCTGACAGTCCTAGTGACAGTTTGAATTATTTCTGTGGTTATAAAGCCCATGATACTTCACCTGTCACCAAAGCTGTCCCTAAAGTACTGCCCTCGGTGTGCATACACTTACAAGGAGAGACTGGTGTGTACATGCACTAGGTAATTAAATTCGTCCACCGGAAACTTTGGCTGCTCCAGAGCCTGATTTTAGATACTAGATGACAGAACCTTAAATGTGAGAAAGTTGGTAAGCTACTGAGTGAATTTAGTCTTGTGAGAGAAGGAAGGAAGAGGGAGGCAGAGATAGTTTGAGTATCTTCTACATCTGTTCCAACTGCATCTTCTGAGATACAGTGGTTTCAAAATCCCTGTCAGAAGATGTACCAGTGAGACTGAGCGATCAGTAACATTATCATACAGCAGTGAACAAGGTTGGTAATGCATCTCCTGTATTTTCATTTCTTCACTTTTTCTTCACTTCATTTTTTTCTCACTTTTTCTTTCCTACAAATCTCCCTTTTCCCACCCCAGTAAAATATTAACATGAAAGCTTTGTTGACTCTAGGTCTTTTTTTCTAGGGATCATGACAAAGATAATATCAATCATGACCTATTTTTATAGTTTCATATTTCCTCCATTTTTCTTTCTTATGATATTTTTCATAAGTGCCAAAGAAATAAGTCAATAGTATTTGAGGGAAAATGAGCTAATAAACCAAATACTACAGCTCTTCCCAGCAGCATGTGTTGTTGCTTTATTAAATTTTGTTATTCAATACTACAGAATGAACCTCCAGCAGAGTATTACATGGCAAGAGCTAAAAATGCAAACACGTTGCTAATTTCAGTATTACTTCCTCCAGCCAATCAGAAACAACGTAATCATAAGCTCTCTGCAGCTAAGCTGCACTGGGAAATGTTATTTGGCTGAAAAGAAGGTAACTATTTGCTCGTTTCAAAATGAAGCATTTTCTCTAACATCTTTGGAAGAGGATGTTAATAATAATAATAATAATGTTCATTTAGCTAATCTTCTATTTAAACCATGTGGACAGGAATTCTGTTTACTTGAAAGGGTAGATGTCCATGTTTTTTCAAACCTGAATTGTGAAAGTGAAGAAGTAGATGTTAAATTTCTGGCACAATACCTCTCATATAAACCATTAACAGAAGTATGGAGAGCTTGCTGTCTTTACAGAACCTCACATTTTGTCTTTAAAGTTCAGGAATAAAAATAAAAGTTTTAGAAATTAGACTTTAAAGACCATAATTTTTTAATGTGTGTTGGACTTGGTAACATTATAAATGTGGCATTTTTTAAAATATATGTTTATGCTCTGTGGATGCATCTCCCATGTCTAAGGAGACATTTCACCAAAGAGGGCATACAGATGGTCAACAGATACATGAAAAGATGCTCAACATCACTAGTCATCAGAGAAATGCAAATTAAAATCATAATGAGATATTACTTCACACCTGTCAGAAAGACTATCATCAATAAATCAACAAATAACAAATGTTGATGAGAATGTGGAGAAAAGGGAAACTTTGTGCACTGTTGGTGGGATTGCAAACTGGTGAAGCCACTTTGGAAAACAGTATGGAGTTTCTTCAAAAAATTAAAAATAGAATTACCTTATGACCCAGCAATTTGACTTCTGGGTACTTATTCAAAGAAATCCAAAACAATAATTTGAAAACAAATACACATCCATCCCTGTATTCATTGCAACATTGTATTATAATAGCCAAGATATAGAATCAATCTAAATAACACTTTTTAATTTAAAATTATTTTTACTATCTCAACCAATTTTAAAGTATGTAATTCAGCAGATGTTAAGTGCATCCACAATGTTGTACAACAGGTCTCTCAAACTTTTTCATCTTACAATATTGAATCTTTATACCCATTAAATAACTCCCATTTATTCCTCTCTAAAGCTCCTGGTAACCAACATTCTACTTTCTATTTTTGTGAATTTGACTATTTTATATTCCCCATCAGACGATATTAGGGTATATTTATATTCACTTTTATATTCACTTTGAAAAGCTGGTAGAGTTCTTGGAAGTAAAACTCAAAAATATGCCCCGCTGAAAAATAATGACTGGATTCCCATGGACATTTAATCCTTCAAGCTTGACCACAGTGAGTTTCCAAAAATTCATCAAGTCCTACCCCAGCACTAGTTTCCATGAAAATTTTTGCTCATATATTTTTCCTCTGATATGTAGTAATTCTCTATATTTGCTTGTATGTCTCTCTAATTTTTGTGTCAGTGGTTTGCCCTGGGACCCCACTTCTTTGAAGATCAAAGAAGAGTTGCTAATTTTTCAGTTTATTCAGCATTTTATTGCTGTTAGGATAGAATGACTATGTGTAAGTAACTTACATGCCAGGCCAGAAATGAGAAGTGCACAAAATTTTAAGTTTGATGTAGTGTCATTTTTCTATTTTTGCTTCTGATGTTCGTGCTTCAGTGTCACATCCAAGAAATCATTGCTCAATCCGTTGTCATGAAATATCCTTCTTATATTTTATTCAAGGACCTTTATATTTTGAGGTATTATGTTTGGATCTTTAATCCTTTTCCAATTGACTTTTGTATATAGTAGAAGACAAGGAATTAAATTTATTATTTTCCACATGGATGTACAGTTTTCCCAACACCATTCATTCAAAAGATAAATAAGTATACTATTTGAATATTAAAGGATTCACGAGTTATATTATTAAATAAAAACAATGAATATAACAAAATATTGTTAACATTTAGACTTGAAAGTAGAGATATTTTCCTTTAAATGAATCAAATCTCTCTAAAAAGATAGATATGAAAGGATCTACTTGGAATGCTTACCTTCAGAGGAGGGATGTAGGTAAACAGATATAAAAAAAAAGACATATTTGGTAGTATAATTTTGTATTGTTTTAATGTTTTACCATATAAACACATAACTCTATAGAAAAATGGCAAATTAAAAACAAAATTCTTTTTTTAATGAGTTATTTTATTTTCCTATCTTTGAAAATCTCAATTTTCAACATCTCTGATGCCTCAGAGAATTTAAAACTTTTGACAGCAAGCTATAAATCACATTAATTCTGATATGCACTGAATGAACAGAAACGCAAGTGTTTCATTACCTAAAGCAATTCACATGGATTTTATTATGCTTACAATTATTTTTGACCAGAATTATTTCCATGAGGTCATTCAATAATCCTTACAAATAAAAATGAACACCAGCTCAGTGAATTGTTATTGAAAATTATTCTGTTTATTTAGAAATATAGCTACAAGTAGAAAATGAATCTAGAATCTGTAATAGGTGATACATTTTTGTAGAGATAGAGGTAGATGAGACTGTATTGTCTGATTTTGAATTCTAATGCTAAACTACAAATCACACCAAACAGCTACAATTAGATGGACAGATTTGATTATTATCTCCATGAAGTAATTAAATAATATAGTAAGAGAATAAATGCATCATATTTGCCCCCCCCCGTTCTTTATTAGTAAGCCTTTCTAATATTGCTTCCAAGGCATTAAATCAAATTAATAGTTCAAAATATGACTTCCTATTGCAAGGTCCCTGTGTCTTCTTAGGTAATGCACTTAAGTGTATGTTCCAAGATATTAAATTCTGCATAACCCCTACTAAACTGCTTCAGAGCTCAAAATTGATGTCAAATATTCGAAATCTTTTGGCAAGTATAGAATTTTAAAAGAATTGCATGGTACTTGAATTAAAATAGACTTTTAGTCCCTGAAATATATGGCAAAACCTTGGCATATTAGAAATACATCCTCTGGCGTTCGTTAGAAAAAGGGCAATCCCAAACATAAAATGAATGTTACTCATACAATTTTATGGGATTAGGTACATATGTTTGAACATTAACCTTATCATTTCATGGATCTAATTGATTTGTGTCTCTTAGCCTTTGAAAATAAAAACAGAAAAAGAAATTTTTATCACTTTTACTCATCCAACTTTCTTTCAAAACACATTTCTCATTTTTGGATTCAAGTAGTAGAGATGATGTATTTAGGTTATAAGAAAGCCAAAATAATCTGATTTCTGAAAAATCTTTCCCTGAATTTTGGCATAAATAAAAGTATTGAGCTTCTCAGAGATGTTTGAATATGCATACCTTTAAACACTAAGATTGTATTGTTTTAAGGGAGAAACACATCTTTTTGGAGGAAAACAAAAAAATGTTACTTTCCTTATTAAAACACAGACATTTTTGGAATGTCACAAAATATACCATTTGCCTTTTTTAAAGTTTATTGAGGTGACATTGGTTAATAAAATTATATAGGTTTCAACTGTACAATTCAATTATACATCATCTGTATATTGCATTGTGTGTTCACCACCCAAAGTCAAATCTCTATCACCATACATTTGACCCATTTTACCCTTATTTACCTCCCCCTATATTTTATTTTTAAGGAAAAAAGGTATTTCTAATTGAGGAACAGCTCTCCACTATTTTACTAATGAATTTATATGATATTATAAATCTCTATGCAAGACTCATTGAGAATTTAGGTGGTATGACCCCAATGTCCCTTGCAGAATTATTCGTGGTGGTCAAGACATGGAAATATTGAAGTGTCCTTCAATAGATGATTGGATGAAGAAGTTATGGTACATATATGCAATGGAATATTACTTGGTCATAAGAAAAGATGAAATACTACCATTTGTGACAACATGGATCTATCTTGAGATAATCATGCTAAGCAAAACAAGTCAGACAGAAAAAGTTGAGAACCATGTGATTTCACTTATATGTGGGATATAAAACTGAAAGCAGCAAACAAGATGATCAAACAAAAATTCATAGACACAGACAGTTTAGTGGTTACTAGAAGGACAAGAGGGCGGAGGGAGTAGAAAAAGGTAAAGGAGGTCAAATATATGGTGATGGAAGGATATTTGACTTTGAGTGGTGAACACACAGTACAGTTGATATGTTATAGAATTGTACACTTGAAACATTTTATTAACCAATGTCATCTCAATAAATTTATTAAGAAAAAAACACAGTGGACTATCATCAGGACTCAAGATCTACAAATGAAAAAACAAAGCAAAACAAAATGAAAAAAAACTAGAGTGACAGACATTGAGAAAACTGCATCAAGCTGAGTACAGAGCCTGGATGTTAAAGTATAGATCAGCTCTGAAGCTAGTCCTGCTTTTGAGTTCCTGTGAGCTGTAGTAGAAAAGAAAGATGTATGTAACTTTATTAGGGAAGGTCCTTCATAAAGATTAGAGGAGTCTTTCTTGTTGACAGTATAAAATGATTTGACTGAGGTTAGTAACAATATACACACAAATCAATTAGTCTCAATAGGGGAGAAGCATAGTGACTGATTTTAATTAAGCAAGATAATATGAGCGATGAACACCAAAAGACATGGAGTTAAAACTTATCAGCCTCTTGCTGATGTATGAGAACTCCATCAAATCCTTTATAAAATTCTAAGGAGAATAATTATAGTTAAGGCAGCGGTCCCCAACCTTTTTGGCATCAGGAACTGGTATGCCTATGAGAATCTAATACCTGATGATCTGAGGTGGAGCTGAGGCAGTGATGCTAGCACTGGGGAACAGCTGCAAGTACAGATAAAGCCTTGCTCTCTGGCCCGCCGCTCACCTCCTACTGTGTGGCCTGTTCCTAATAGGCCACGGACCAGTATTACCTGTTCATGGCCCAGGGTTTGGGGACCCCTGCTTAAAGGATCAAGATAAAATGGGCATCTCGAGAAGAGCACAGTAATAAGATCATGATTTTGACCTTGAAGTATTGCTGTAACTGTTATGTATTTGTATTTACCATTTGGTGAGGCCATTGATGATATGGAATAAAATATATTCACTGAACTTGTGTCATTCAGTAAAGATTTTCAAAAAAGGCATTGGTCAAAATCACATCTGTATATGAAATGTTAAAGTTAAAAAGAAAGTTCCATACTAAAATATAAGCTGATACCACTGAACTGAATCTAGCCAATTTAAAAAGAATAAAAAGGAAATAAAATAAATGTTAAATAAAGAGAAAAAAATGTAAATGTGAAGTTTCTGTACTATTAGAGAAGGGTCAATGTGTTGCTTAATGAGCCCAATGCCTACAATTATTCCCAGATAATAAGAGAGGCTTTAGAGGCACATTAACTCCTTCTAACCACTAACCACCTAATTTGCAATTAGGGAATATTTCACACAAAAAAAGTAACAGAAGCTGTTAAATGTTTTTAGATACTTCTTGAAATTTACACTATCAAACTTTATGGAAGAACAAAAAGCATGCTTGATACATAATGATTATAATAATGCAAATAAACATAAAGTGTGAAAGACTTTCAATGTTAGTACATAAATAGATTGTTTTCTTCATAAAACATGGGAGACTTTTAAGCTCTATGATACTTCAAGTTAGCAAACATTTTACTTTATGATCAGCTTACATATAAAAATTACAGCTTGCTTTTTCTTTCTTCACCTCAACTATATTTCAAGGCACCACTTATATTTGATAGAGATGAGTAAATACTAAATACTTGAGCTGGGTAGAGAGTTCCCAAGGAGAATATGAAATCTAATACTAAGATTTATTTAGACATCAATTAGAATGCAGGAAATACAAATATGTTTAAAAGACTGTTTAAAGAATACTCAGAACTTAGTCCAATGACCCTGTGTCTTCAGCGATGTTAGGCTATAACATTGTCTAAGAACAAATAATAATATAACAAACAAAAATATTTAGTTATTCATATTATTTTCCTCAATTTTAGCCTTTTATTAATGTTCTAGTGGTTGGTAATTATATTAAAAACTACATACAAGCTAGAAGTAACACAAGATAGCTTTAATTTTGGTAGGGCAATGCCTGTTAAAGTATGAAGTTAGATTCAACCAATAATTTTTATACTATCTCCAGCTCTTCTCAGGTTTGAACTACCATAAACGATATTTTTAAAATGTTTTTAACATGCTGTTTTTATAATATTCTGTCACAGAACAGAATCACTTTTATTTATTATCATTTCTCCAATACTTATTTTGAAAATTTAAGAAAGCCTTGAAATTTTAAGCAGATCTATACCACTTTGTATTTACTGAGACTCTGAAATACAATTTGGATTTGACAGGTTCTCCTCTGTCTTCAAGAAAAATGTTTTTTAGTTACTCAAATATTTTTTTTAATATAATACACACAATGCTGTCTGGTATTCAATGAAATGAAATACTGGGTAACTTCTAGCGCCTAGCACTGTGCTATGGATATATGGGAACTCTTATTGTCACTCGATAGGGAAGATAATCATATGTGATCATAAAATGTGTAGTGTAATAATTAAAACTAGAAGCTCTAAAGTGACAAAGATCAAAAGTTGAGCCTCTCCTGTCTTTTACTAGTTCTTTGACCTTAGGAAATTTATATTTCTAAGACTTAGTTCCCACTTGTAAATGCTAACAATATCTTTCTTATAAAAACATTTAAGGTTCAGTTGGACAGAAAACTAAGTCATTCTTAGATTAAATTTGCTAACTTCAAGAATCTATCCTCAAATTTGAAGCATGCTGCAATTTTTTTTTATCATTTCCAACTGTCAATTAAATTGACAGTAGTTTTTATTTCTAGTGTCAAGAGGATTAGTCTGACAACTTATTCAGTTATTTTGAGACAAAGATCTCTGACATTAATTCAAATGTGCCCATTTCTATTTTCAAACTGATGTCTCTATTTATTTGTTGTGTGTAGCATATATATTACACATTAACTCTTTTCCAACAGTTGAAGGTTGCATTTCTTTTGAGTATAGAACTCCTGCTAAAGTGAAATAAAGTATAACAGGTAAAATTCTGGATGTTGTGTTATTTGACTTCTTGTGATTTATATTTGAGTCATTTAGCATTCGTACCCCTATTACAAAGTTATAACCCTTTTCAGTAGATGGCAAAGAGAATGGAACATAAATTGTTCTATTTCTCATTATCTTTCTATGGGATAACCTATTAATTCTAGCCACTGTCTGACCTTGTTGTACCATGCCTTTCTCTTCAAAACTAACCTTAATTAATGCCCTGGATATATTTCAAATGATTCAAAAATAAAATGTTTGAGGATTGGATTTAAAAAAAAATGTTTAGCTGAAAAAGACAAGAGAAAAGGAATGAAAGACAATGATATCAAGCCAAGAAATAGTATTTTGTGATTATGAATTAATGAGTTTGGGACTATTTATTAGCTGAAATTTTTTCAAAAATATCTAACCAATTAGCCCAAATTCAATATTGATTGAAAATAATCATCTAAAGATTATTTTTTTTTAATATTATAGATTTTGTTTAATAGCATGCTCAGCTCTTAAACATCCCCAAATACTGCATATAAAGGAAACAAACCCCGCACATTCATCATAAATAGCACACATGTTTGAGAAATTATGACACTGCACTGTGTACATTGCATTATTTCATTTAATTATTAAACTGACATGAATGAAATAATATATTACACTGTTTATTTTTTAAATTAATAAAGCTTATATTTTAGATTTTGTTTCCCCCCACCCCCCGCCCCAATATCCAGGAATATCAATATCGCACATCGGAGTGTCACATATGTTATAATTAATCGACCTATGTTGACATTATTGCACAAAGTTCATATTTTGTGTTAGGATTCACTATGAATTTTTTCAAATGTACATTGACATGTATTCACCAGAGTAATACTGTATAGTAACATTTCACTGCCATAAAGATGTTCTGTGCTCTGCTTATTCATTCCTCCCTCCCTTTTAAACCCTGGCAACCACTGATCTTTTTACTGTCTCCATAGTTTTGACTTTTCCAGAAAGTCATATAGTTTGAATTATATAGTATGGAGACTTTTCAGGTTGGCTTCTTTCATTTAGTAATATGCATTTGAGTTGAATTTCTTCCATATCTTTTCATGTCTCAATAGTGCATAATTTTAGGTGCTAAATAATATTCCATTTTCTAGATATACAACAGTTTATATACTCACCTAATGATTGGACATCTTACTGATTGCTTCCAAATTTTAACAATTATGAATAAAGCCGCTATAAACATCCATGTGCAGGTTTTTGTGTGGACATAGTTTTCAGCTCCTTTGGGAGTGTGGTTGCTGGATATTATGATGAGTATATTTAGTTTGTAAGAAGCCACCAAACTATTTTCTAAAGTACCTGTACCATTTTGGATTCCCACTAGCAATGAAGGAGAGTTCTTGTTATTCCACATCTTCACTAGCCTTTGGTGTTTGCAGTGTTTTGGATTTTAGACATTCTAATAGATATATAGTAATATTTCATTGTTTTAATTTGCACTTCTCTAATGGCAAAGAAGGTTGAGCTTATATGCTTCCTGCCATCTGTGTATCTTGTTTGGTGAAGTGTCAGTTCATGTCTTTAACTCATTTTTTAAATTGGGTTGTTTATTTTCTCGGTGAATTTTAAGAGCTATTTATATATTTGGATAAAATTCTTTTATTAAATATGTCTTTTGCAAGTATATTCTCCCAGCTTGTGGCTTTTTATTTTTTTTCCTCTCTTCACAGTGTGTTTCACAGAGCAGAAACTTTTAATTTTAAAGAAATCCTACTTATCAATTATTTATCTTTATGGGTTGTGCCTTTGCAGTTGTATCTGATCGTCATGCAAGGTCTACTAGGTTTTCTCCTCTGAAATATTCTAGGAGTTTTATAGTTTGCATTTTACTTCCAGGTCTATGATGTATTTTGAGTTAATTTTTTGAAGGGTGTAAAATCTGTGTCTAGATTCTTTTTTTTTTTTTTTTGGTATGTGGATGCCAATCATCCCAGCCTCATGTGTTGAAGATACATTATCACGCCATGGTATTGCATTTGCCTCTATGTCAAAGATCAGTTTGATTATATTATGTGGATATATTTCTGTGCTCTCTATTCTATTGACCTATTTATTTATTTATTTTTTTTACCAATAGCACATTATCATGATTCTTGTAACTTCGTGGTAAGTCTTGCAGTCGAGTAGTGTCAGTCCTGCAAGTTTTTTATTTTCGTTTAATTTTGACTTGGCTATTCTGAATCCTCTGCCTTATAGATATTGAATATTTATTGTTAGACTTATATCTATGTATTTCATTTTTGAGGTGCTAATATATGGTGTTGTGTCTTTAATTTCAAATTCCACTTGTTCTTTGTTGGTATACGGGAGAATAATAGATGTTGTATATTGACCATATATCCCCCAGTCTTGCTTATAGCAACAATTATATCGCTTATTAGTTACAGGGTTTTTTTTTCCCTTTTTTTAAATATATATTTTCTACATAGTTGATTATGTCACCTGTGAACAAAAATAATTTTTCTTCTCAATTCTGAATACCTTTTATTTCCTTTTTTCTTATCTAATTTCATTACCTAAGATTCCCAGTAAGATGTTAAAAAGCAGTGATGAGATTGTTCCATATATTTTTATCTTGCCTTGTTGCCTGATTCTATTGCTTGCCTTGTTCCTGATATTAGCAGGAAAGCTTTGATTTTCTTATCCTTGAGTATGATGTTAGCTGTAGGGTTTTTGTAGATATTCTTTATCAAATTTAAGAAGTTTCCCTCTTCCTAGTTTGCTGAGCATTTTTATCATTAATAGGTGTTAAATGTCAAATTCTTTTTCTACATCTATTTGTATGATCATGTGATTTCTCTTTTTTAGTCTGTTAATTGATGGATTATATTAATTGATTTTTGAATGTTGTAACAGTTTTACATACCTGGGATAAAACATATTTGGTTGTGGTGTATAATTCTTTTTATGCATTGTTGGATTTAATTTGTTAATGTTTTTTGAAGATTTTTGCATTTATGTTCATTATAATTATTGGTCTGTAGTTGTTTGTACTTTGGTTTTGGAACTAGGTTAATTATGGCATCATAGAATGTGTTAGGAAGTATTCCCCCTGCTTCTATTTCTGGGAAAAGATTTTAGAGAATTGGTATAATTTCTTCCATAAATAATTGGTAGAATTCACTGAGCCTGATGCTGTCTGTTTTGGAAGGTAATAGTTATTAATTTAATAACTTTATTATATACTCATCTATTCAGATTGTCTCTTATGTGAATTTTGGCAGATTGTGTCTCTGAAGGAATTTATCTGTGACATCTAGATTATCAAATTTGTGAGCATAAAATTGTTCGTAGTATTCTTTTATTATTGTTTTAATGTTAATGAGTTCTGAAGTGATGGCTCCTTTTTCATTTCTGATATTAGTAATTTATGTCTTTTCTCTTTTTTCCTTAGTTATCCTGGCTATAGACTTATCAGTTTTACTGACATTTCTCTGGGCTTGCCTAGAGCATTTCAGCCTCATCGGAGTTACGATTTATCTAACAAACTGATATAGTCAAGGTGTTCCTCTAAGTGGACATAGTTTTTGCTAATCTTATTTCCAGACATTAATTTATGACTAGAACTTATGCTGATAGAAACAGAGTATTTCTTGTTATTTAAGGCTCAGATCACATAGGATACAGGAAGTCATGCGCAAATTGTGATAGAGCTCTACGTATGATCTTATCTCCCATGGTAGTCAGAAATTTTAAAGAATTAAAAAAAATTAGAACAATCTAGCTATAATATTCAGCTCCCTCTCTTGAGCAATTATCAATACCACAGTCAAGGGCGTATTATTATTTTTCTGGATTCTACGACTACTGAAATAAAATATCCTTATAGTTCTCTTCTCATTTGTATTTCACAAATTAGCTAGCCCTTTATTCTTTCTATTAGAGATATAGGAGAGAACTGTTAGTTATGCAAAAAAGTCCAGAGACTCATTTTTAGTATATTTATTCCCTTTGAATTTCTGGAGTCATGAAGCGTAGTGCTTTAGGGCGGCACTAACCAAAGAGTCTAAGCCCCTGTAAGGAACTGTCATTGAAGGCTTGTTTATTAAAGAACCCACCTTTTGAAGGCCCAAAATAAACTTTCTTCGAACTTCTCTCACTTTTGGATAATTAGGTGATGGAAATAGTAAAGAAATGTCAGAATTATTGAAATGTTAAGAGTTTCATTGTAGTAAGTGGTACTGATAACGGTTGACAGTTCCAACAATAAAATGTAAAGTGTGATTTTAGTCTCTTCCTAATCGCAAAATTTTGATTTAAAAGTAGGACTGACTCTAAGTTTTTATCTTCCAGGGATTCTGACTTATCATCAAACATGATTAATAGACTGATGATTTGTTGCATCCTTTTATGCAATATATTACACATTTAAATAATTTATCAATTTTTCATTGTTAAAATAACAAATACAGTGTGATTCTGCTCATGCCATGGCAGGCCACAGGCAATATTTTAAAAGTAAATTACTACTCTTAAATCCTATGTGGATACATATTGTTAGGTATAAAAATCATTTTCCTATTCTAATCCCTACCTGCAGTGTTTACTCCACCCTCTAATATCTAGTCATTAATTTACAAAACATAAGAACATGCTAAAGGTATCCTGAATTGACATGTGACATTATAAATATGAACAAAGTTCTCTGTTTCTCTGAACTCCTTATTACTAGGTAGTGTACGTTTAGTTACCTAATTTTATGGTAACTAATTTTTAAAGTGATTTAGGGTTCCAGGGATTGATTTCACAAGAACTGGAATAAGATAATCTACTACTTACTTTCATATATTAAACTCTGATTCAGTATTACTTCCACAATTTTAACATTTCTACTTCTATAATGTATTTTGTACTTCAGTTTATATAGATTAAATATCTTATAAGAAAATTTTTGACCTAAGCTTTTAAATATATATTAGTGAAAGCAGTAAAAACTTATAGCTGTATTACTAAAGAATAATAATAACTTGAGAGGTGAATATAACTATATAATATATGTTTCACCTTGACTTGAATGAGTTTGCTTTGATATTAATCAAATAATGTCACTCTGGGCTTTAAATCTTTTTTATCACCCAGAAGATCTCAGCTGCCAATATTTGATTAGAGGATATAGCTACCTAAGACAGGTTTTCTCAGTTTGATAGATAATCTGGTGCTTTAAGACTGTTGATCGAAGTTGCATTCAAGTAAAAAAAAAGTGGAAGATAATTTTGATTATACTTCAACCTGTGACTTCTGCTTTCTGCTGCCTTGAGTCCAAATAGCAGAGTATGTTCTTGTTTTATCACCATGAACAGACTCTTCTGTATTGACTTTAAATGCGTTCTACCATGACAAAGTTTTTAAAAATCTCATTAAGAAAAAAAAATCTTGATTCTCTTATATTTTTATTGAAATAATACAAACTCAAATCGTTTGAAAGGACACTAGGCATAATGTGGCAGTGTGCCTTGAAGTCTTTTGTTGTTAGATTCATAGAATGACAGTAACAATTTAAACTATTCAAATAAATACACTTCAGCAAAATGTAGACTAAACATGAAAGTTTCTTAACTATTTTTTAGATAATTTACTAGTTTATCCAAGTACTTCATGTATCCTTCCAATCGAAAACAGCTGGGAGTTAGTAGACAGTTAAGGCAGCTGTAGTGAGCCTGAATGCATTAGTACACATTTCAGCTTTGCACTCTTAGTATTTTAATGCAATCATAAACCAAATAAAAGTATTTATAATATCTCTGTTCCCTGAAAAATAAAATTCTGAAATAATTTTATAAACATGAGACAAAAATTTCTAAATTATAAAGGTTGATTTAAAATCAACTTACCTAAAATTAAATGCACAGGCTATTTATGTACTGTTTGATAAAATTTTACAAACATCTACTAGTTGCCAAACCAATAATGATTTAATGTTTTCATGATTTCACAAATTTCCTCTGTCTCATTTACTAACCCTTTTATTATTTTAAAAGCAGAGCACAAAATGGGGCTATGTACCTGGGAGCTATGTTGATAAGGGTTAGGCTAGTTTCTAGGAATTTGGAAATATCAAGGCATGGTGCTTATTTAAAGAGCACAAATAAGTTGACAACTAACTCAAAGGATCTTCAGAAATCAAATGTATTGGCAGCTTACTGAAATTTTTAGGTAATGCTAAGGATACAATAAATATGAAAAAAATATTTATAATTTTATATATGTATATATTTTAGTTTTTTGTATTGTGGTAAAATATGTATAACATGAAATTTGCCATTAAATCATTTTAAGTGTACAAATCAGTGGCATTCTTTATATTTACATTATTGTGCAATCACCACCACTATCTGTTTCCAAGACATTTTTATTACTTCAAACAGAAACTCTACAATCATTAAGCAATAACTCCACCCACTCCACCTTTAAAAATGTTAGAAAATACCATCCAGCAATGTTTTTAAAAAATGACATTATGGCTAAATTGGGTTCATCCTTGGAATACCAGGTTGGTTTACGTTAAAAAATCAATCAATGTAATTCATGATGTAAAAAAGAAAAATAAGAAAAATTATATGATTATCTCAAATGAGGAAAACATTTGAAAAAAATTAAACATATTTATTAAAAAACAAAGCAAACAAACAGAAAACTTTCACCAAATAGGAATAAAAACTTTCACAACACAATAAAAGGATAAAGGACATTTATAGAAAACCTAAAGCAATCTGCATGCTTAATAATCAAATACTAACACTTTTTTCTTAATGTTGTGAACAAGGCAGGATTGCCCACATGAACATTTTTATTCAAACTGTATTGAAGAACTTTGTAATTACAGGAAAATAAAATGAAATGTAGTTATAAATACTGAGTAGCTACTAGAAAAAATGCGGTTGGATCTTTATGTCTCACCTAACAATAAAATTATTTGGGGCACATCAAATATTTAAAGTATGAAAAAAGCTGTTAAAGTTCAGAGAATAAATATTGGAAGAATTTGTACAATGACACAGAAGTCACACATTAAAAAATACTAAAGACAAAGACAAATGAACAATTGATTTAAGAAAATGAAATTCACATCTCAGACACAAGGTTGATTTCCTTAATTTTTAAAGAGTTCTTAAAAATCATTTTTTATATATATGCAGTAAAAATAAGAGGGTAATATGAATTGAAAAAAACCAAAGACAAATTATTCTTAGATATATATTTTAAAATGCTCAATTGCAATTCTGGTAAGAGAAATGCAAATCAAAACTACTTTGAGATATCAGTTTTTACAGCATTTTGAAAAACTACAAAAAGATTTGATAAAAAATATTTTAATGGGTATATAGGAAAAATATCCTACAATATAGGAGCCCATTATATGGGGTAGCTCTTTTAGGTTATGAGTGAATGAAACTCTTTCAGACCCTTGATGGATTGGGATTGAGTGCAGACATTTTTATTACATGTAACACACTACATTGTATTTGTTAGGTTATTTCTATTGTATTTTTTAGTAAAATTTTGAATTCTGAAGCACAGTATGAACTTTACATGTCTCTTTATGTAGAGACTTATGGCTTAGTGAAGTGAGCCAAAGTTTATTTTTGAGGGTTGGTTTTTGTTTTTTTTTTATATTGAATGAAAATAGAATGATAGATTAGAAACTCAATCAGGGTGGCAGTGGATATAGAAAGATATAGATGTAAGTGGAGATGTGTATAATTTTGATAGAAGCAGATATATTGAAAAGATAATATGTCAATAGATAGGAAAGCTAGTAGCCAGTGAGGAGTAATAATTTGAAGGCTTGAAGAAAAAAACCACCAAAATCTTTGAATAGCAAAAGCAGATGAAGTGCAGGAAATTTAACTTAAAGGAAGTATTTAAATATCCTTGCCTCTGAGTTAAGGTAAAAGGGAGAGGGAATGAAATTTATTTAAAAAAAAAAAAAAAACGACTTAAAGCTCTAGAAAGAAAGAAATTCTAGATGCTATTTTCATAGGAATAAATAAATAAATAATAATACATGGTTTTAAAAATGTGCCTTGGGGGATTCATTTAGATATGGACCAGTTTTTTCAATATTAAAATCTTCAGAGTCTACGGCCATGCCACCCTGAACGTGCCCGATCTCGTCTGATCTCGGAAGCTAAACAGGGTCGGGCCTTCTTAGTACTTGTATGGGAGACCACGTAGGAATATCAGGTGCTCTAGGCATTTAAAAACAAATCTTTACAATATATGCTACAGATAGTGTTTATTCATGATAGTCTAAAAATAAATATAAATGTTCAGTTTTCCTAGTTTGAAAGTAGATTTTCCTGAAATTATAGCAATAGAGACAGCTTTATATAGTATAAAAAACATGGCCAAGATAAGAATTCATAGGTCCTAGGTTTACTCTTAAAGCAATCCTTGGGAAGTCAGTTAAAGTCTCTAAATCTCACTATTTTTTCCAGCTGTATGAGAGGTTTGATACATTATCTGTATGGCCACTTCCTAAAAACTGTATCAAATGATGAGCTGACCTTTACAAGTTTCATCTAGCCCCGATGTTTGTAATTTTATGATATTTCTGTATACTAGCATGGACAAAATAAATTATTTGTTTATACCTATTTCTACTGTCTAAGTATCTGATATCTGAAGCTGTCATAAAAGAGTGTCTGATCATAAATTACTTTTAGGGATTTTCTTACTCTTAGTTTGGGAGCTGACTTTGCATAATATGGTGCATGTTGTTTGACTGCCAAAGCTGAGGTTGATGGGCTTACAGGAGAATATTTTTGCAGACAATAACTACTTCTCACATGTAACAGAATTCAAGATTTCATTTGGCTTTTCTTATTTTTATATATAGCCACATAAATACAATATAACTATTTAAGAGTTAATAATAGGTAAATTAATAATCGTTTTTAATGTTGCAAAATAAGCCAATGGCTTTAGTATCCTGTGGGATTTCAGACCTAGAATGTAGAGGGCTGTTAAAAAATGAGACATTTGTGAATGTAGATATTAAGACTTTGATTAGTTAAATATATCTACCTAAAACATGCACACACATATCTACGAAGGTGTTTTAAGATGACAGAAATAAATTAGTCATGAATATGAAATTTTTACAATTATTAGAATGTGAAAATATTTATGGAATTTACATATAGTGTTTTCAGCTATAAAAAGTGAGTGGATTTTACAAAATGATTTTCCAGATGATACCTAAGATCTAAATTTTTAGGAATCTCCACAGGTTATCTATGGTATAGTCATATAGAGTTCTTGGTTTTTGTACATATGAATCAAAGAATATAAATACATATTTGTTCTTTGGACCACCAGAAATAAACATGTGTGTGTTTTTTATTAAATATCAGTCACTTCTGGTGTCATTGCTTGGCCCTGAAGAGTTTTTGTTTTGTTTTGTTTTGTTTTGAGATTTTTTTTTTTAATCAGAGAGCTCAGTTTCTTATACTCACAGTCTATAAAATACAGTAAAATCACTGGTCAGGCAATAATTCTCCCCTTGTTTATTCCTTTTTACCTTCATACAACTTTTATTACTCCTTCCAGAAAAATAACTCTTTTAATGAAATACCATTTTATTTGAATGTGCTCTTACAAAATGTATATTTGTTTTGTTTTGTCTATTTTCATAAATTTGTTGATGTGTAATATACAGTACACTAAAAAATGCACAAATCAAAAGTATACAGCTGAATGAATTTTCACCAAAGGAACATATCTGATTAATCTACACAAATAAAGACATAGACCTGCATAGGATTCCTCATATCCCCTTCCAGACCCTACTCCCTTCAAGAGTAACCTTACTCTAACGACTAATGTCTCTTGTTTTTGAGCTTATATAAATGGAATCACATACTATGTACTTTTTTTTTTATTTTGACTTCTTATGCTCACCATTATTTTATCAGACTTATATCTGTGTTGTTTTGTGAAGTTATAGTTGTCACTGTCATGACTCTATAGCAGCCTTCCTCAAACATTTTATGTTGGATAGATTCTTGGATTTATGTTTAGGTCTTAGGGAACCCCTAAATAAATGCTATAATAACTATATATCAAAGTAATTTAGCACACTTAGTGAGTTCTCTACAATAATCTAAAATTAAATTGAGTAGTAAAAGATATTATTTTGTAGATTTACTTATTTTTGGCCAGCTACTTCTTCTTTGTGTGGTTTCTTCTCCCTACAAAGAATATTTATTTTAATCTATAGATTTAATCCATTAGCTGATTTTATTTTAATCATATTTCTTGACTGTTTGAGGTTGTACAAACATATACAATTCCTAGACTAATTTCAGGAATCGTGTTCTTTGTTCTCCTGTTAATACCCAGTTTCCAGAAAAATGATCAACATTTACCATCTTAAAAAACTGCAATATCTTTTCTAAGAAACTGGAAAGTTGTACACACTGTGTGTGTGGTGTGTGTGTGTACATATATACTTATATATATATGTGTGCACACATATTTTTATATTTATCTTAATTATTATACCTAGTCAAATTAGCCAAATAACCAACTTATTTTCTTTTGATACATAAAAGAAAACTAGGGTGCAGTTTAGCTCTTTCTTCAGTAGGCTATTTATTTCATATTATCTTAAGAAATTTGAAATGACAAAATAAACACATATAAATGATATGTCCATGTATGATATGCAAAGTAATTTGCATGTTTTAATGTAAGAAGTAAGAGTAAATTAGTAAATTAAAGTTATGTTTAATGACTAGTGTTTTATATCAGTTTTTTACTTAGAAACCATCCAGGCATGCAAAAATTATTTATTAATTGACTAAATTTTTGTCTAAGTTTTTAAAATTGGTTAAAAATCTGGAAGTTATGATTTTAGCTAACATATTTCTATTAGTAGTAGCATTATAAGAATTTACAATTTACAATGGTTTCTCATAAATCATAACATTTTGATGACATTATTTTTACACGGTAAGCTAAATTTTAAAGACCCTAATTTAGGCCCAAAATTAGAACATCATACTTTATTTTTGCTTTGTTATTTTTTGTTATCAAGGCATTTCTCTTTATCTTGTAACTATAGTCAACACAGGCTATTATGTAAAAGTTACTTTCATTATCCACAAAACCTTGAATATATTTTATTTAGAAATTATGAATGCTTATCTGGACTAAATATCCAGAGTGCTCACATAATAACAGAAGCTTTTTATTATTATCATTAATTAATCTAAAGTTTACCGAGAGGGGAAAAAGAGAAACAGGAGTAAAAAAAGGAAACATAAGTGAGAGAGGATCAACTTTGAACATATGAAATTATTACTGTAAAAGACAAATTATTTTCTCTCTGAAAGTTGAGGGGAGAAACTTTAGAGTTAAGAAAATGAATTTGGACACACACATACTCACATATGAGATGCATGAAAGATATTTTAAAAAAACAAAGAAGGGGGGATCATCTTCTACTGCAAACCAATGATCTTTCTTTCAACGATCAAGACATTCTTCTCTGGAAGGCGTCTTACCTTTCTGTTTGAAGGCATCTTAAAATGAAAAATTTTTTTTTTATATAAAATTTTACCCAGGTAGCCACTATAATTCTAAATTGTTAATGTCAGGAAATTTTGCCAGAGAAATATGCATAAAATTTAATGTGTTGATGAGAAATTCTAAAGGGAGCAGGTGATTAGCCTGGGGGAGACACAGTTTTATCTTGAGAGGACCCAGATGAACCACAGAAGTCTGTAGAGATATGCGACCTCCAATCTCTAGAGCTTAGCCAAAGGCCAGTTGTCATCTAGGACATCAAACAAAATTAACCCCAAACTTAAAGGCTTCAGTGAAATATCAGTGCACAATTCAGTATGAACTAACCTCCCAGCCATAAGCATCATGGTTCATTGAACAGGTAGAGACCCATTGTGTCCCAGATATGCTCATTTTACTGACTTGAGGACCCCGGTCCAGGGCAGCAGGTGTCTTGAATGAATCTCGATGAAGCTCCATTTCGATAAATGACCACCAGCCAAAGGCCAACAGGAATATACCTCTAATCAAACAAATTTAGGTTTATTGGCTCATTGTAGCCAGGGAAAGAAAATGTACATACATCATGTGGAACTTGGCTTAATTCACTAAATCCCACTCGCCACCGTCTTTGTAAAACAAAAAGTGTACAAAATTCCTCAAAAGTGGGAGTAGTTTTTCCTTTGAGATTGTTACTTTGCATTTTATCTGAAAATGGAAATGTGGAATAGAAATATTACAATTTGTACATTTGTATTATATAGGCATTGAGGACTTATAAGAGGAAGAAATGATTAATAGATGTAAGTGTGAACTTAAATGACATAAACCAAAGACGTGAGGGTCAGCATTGCCATATCCATAGTCGTCTCAGCCTATTTTCAGTGTCCCCATCCTAGGTCATTCGGAGGCCTAGCAGACAGGTTACTAGACATTGTTTTATTTTTCTTTAACATTTCTAGCAAATGTGGGTCTAAATAGTTTATATGCCATAGGGTGTCTCATTAAAATACTATTAGAAAGGAATGAGAGACTGAATATATAAATAAACAATGGCCAGAAAATCCACCCTAGCTCTCTTTAGCATTCATACTAGAAAGATGGTGACATATTTAAATATGATTTTCACATGATCCATTTTATTAGAGCCCACCCCCAATTAGCAAAATATTGCAAGCTACAAAAACGTCGCCATCTTTCCCACCACCTGACCAAAATGAAGTTTGTACACAGGTTTAGGATGACTGTAGAGCATCAGAACTTTTTTTAGAACTCCATTTTACAGACTTTTTCTTTCACTATGGAGACCATTTAATTCTATCACTCTAAATTCCTGAGTAAATAGAGTATCTTTATCAATGCTTTTCTCTCAACTGTGTTTTGCAGTTTGTTGATTCTAAGTGTGTATTTTCTGTAGTTATTTGTGAAACAACTTCTTGGTTGCTACACAGCAGTTCTCAGTGGTGATAAATCAATTCCTTAAAGCAATTAATTTAAAAATTTAAGGCAATTAATCCAGCCTAAGGCCTCCAAACTCATGGATCACCAGCTGGGTTTATGGATGCCATCTGGCATATATTGATTTTTCTTTTTAAAATTTGCAGCAGAGATTGTCCAATCAAGGTCTTTCTTTGAAAGATTCAGAACACAGCATCTTGCTCCAAAAGCCACCTAGATGTGGATAAGTATAGATATGTGTAAAAAATTAGGATAATAAATTTCACTGGGGAATATTACAAGTTTGACTTGGAAAAAATATTATTTACGAATGCCTGTATGACTTTTCCCCGTTCCTCTTTACCCATTTTTCTAAGAAAAGCCCACATTTTAATTTAAATTCGCAAGCCTGTAAGGCCTAATAACACTTTTTAAGAATAAAAATTTTAACGTTTTCTATACTAAAATTAAATTCCTAGATTTTATAACTTACCTATATGAGATACAAAAACCAAGACAGTAAATACCATGAAGGGAGATATTAAAACAATAATAAATTGTGTTCAAGGTAAACTTGAGACTTAATTACATTTGAAGTCATATTGAATTGGTGAGATGCTTACAGTTCAACATAGAATCACTATGAATGAAGCAAATACAGAAAGACAATACAAAGATTTCATTTTCGATGTTAACAAAATGACAGTTTTCAGGTGGCAACCCCTCCCCTTCTTCCACATCTGGGTAATCAGATCAGAAACTCCATCCACTCCCCCAGCATTCCCAGACCCTCTGTTTCAGGTCACAGGTAGAAATTTAGATCATAGAACAGCACCCCATTCACTCTACCCCATGATCATAAGAAAACTCTAAGTAAACCATCTCCTTTTGTTCCTGTTTCTCTCCAGACACAACCTGAGTCTTTCTCCTTGGGAGAATCCACTTCTTGTTTACTATGTGAGTAATAAACTTTATTTCACAGCAAGGGGTACCTGTGTGTCACTAGACTAGCCATGCACAAACTGGGAGTACAATAGGGAGATATTTCCTATATCCAGCTGGTGAAGCTAAGTGCCCAGATTAAAAAAAAAAAAAAAAAAATCATGGTTGTGTATTGCTGGTGATTTATACACTAAAAGCCGCTATTTTATTATTATAGGTGTACATTCTTTTGAAACGATAAATAAGGTTTAATAAAATTTATACAAAAAAATACACTCTTCCCTGATTTCCTATTCCTTCTCTATATGAAAATAATGAAAACAGGTAAGACTTATAGAGTGTTTATTATCTGTCAAGAACTGTTGTATGTTCTTTACATTTACTCATCACAACATCCCTCCAGTATTATCATCGCAATTTTACCAATAGAGAAACCAAAGCACAGGAGGATAAGTAACTTGCTAGAGGTTACACAACTGGTGACAGATCCAGACTCTTAATTAATACCCTATATTGTTACTAAGGTACTTTTTATTTATGTGCAATAGAGTTGGATTCCAGTCTGAGGTACTTAAGTGAAAAAGAAGATTTCCCTCCAAACATTTGCGGCAGTACAATCAACAATTGATGGGGTGCAGGACAATATTGACTACTTCACATTGCAGGACAAAGGTCACCTAACTGCCTGTTGGGACTCATTCCCCTGACACCATTGTATCCCACACCTACTGCAGTTGTGAAAGTAAAAACACCAGCAAGAATTTACAAAATGCCCAAAGTTTGGAGTAGTTCCTCTGTTGACACTTGCTTTACATTTTAGATGAAAATGGAAGTGTGGGATAAAAATATTGCAGATTGCCCATTTATATCATATAAGCATCAAGAACCTATCTGTAAGACAGCTGATGAATAGAAGGATGTAAGTGTGACCTTGAACAAGTCAGTAAATCTGCAGCATGTGTGCCAGCATTGCATGCTAAGGTGGTTGGTGTGTGACTTTTTTTTAACTGTCTACATTCAGGGCATTCGAGGCTTAGAAGACAGGTGGTATTTTGAACACTAGATGTTTTTTTCACTTAACAACGTCCCCGGCATTTTGTAACGAAATGTTGGTCTAAAAACCTATGTTTACCTACGTTATTTTTGGCTTCACATTTCTCCTCTAGTCAGTAAGCTCTAGACAAAAGGTTTTAGCAATTGATAAAGCAACTTAATATTCTTTCTTATATTTTGCTTTTATTTAAGCTTATGATCAAAGCATCTATATTTGAAACTTTCAAAGCAATTAATATCAAATAGCTTCAGAGATTTTTTATTTCAGAATTCTCCAAAGATTACTTGTTTAAAGTCATAAAAATGAGACTGTGTCAAAGTCAAGTTTACCAAAATGTTTCTGCAAAGTGCATGATTCTCCATGGATTTTTGCCATGCAGGACAAAGTATATTGATAGCTCATAAAATATTTAAGTAAAACAAAAGGAAAAGTTAATTTTTTACCACCTCATTGAGATTTTTAATGTTAATATTACTATTTTCTTATTTTCCTTTTTTTTTACATATAGTTTTGCATCTCTTTTAAGAAAACTGTTATTTGTATATTTGCTATTAAAATTTGACACTGTGAAGTCTGAGTTGCTCTTATACCTTAGAAAACATTTGTTAAAGTCTTTAATAACTCCCTCCATCACAATGTTTGGCCTTGGGAGGTTTAGAATTTTTTTTGGCTTTTGAATTAATTTTGAAATGTCTTTACATTCTAATAAAATCAATGAATCACTAAAGGGATACTAGAGGAACCTGAGAAGGAATCAAAAATTATTTATGACTAATTCAGAAGCTTGTATATACAAGTTTCAAAGTTTAGAAAAATAAATATGGCATTTATCAATAATGTTTTCAAGCCAATGGGGTAGAAATAATTGAGTAAATCCCATAGCAAACATCAGTTCTCAGCTGCCATTAGGGAAATGCTGAGCATCTCATTTCCCAGCTGTAGTCAATTTTAATGATATTCTCAAGATCAACTTCCTGTCAGAAGATGCTATAGAAAAAGCCAGGCAATGAATACAAACTCTTCTCAGTGGGAAATTATTCTTAGACAAAGAGACACATTGTGAACCTAACAATTAATAATAACCTATAACATTACAAAACTTGACTTTGAAGAAGTGATAAACAACAAAATATAGAAATAAAAAATGGGGGCAATTCTTTTTCCTACTCATTTCTTTTTCCTTTTTAAGTAATTTACTTTTGAAATATTTTTTCGTCGACTGAACAACTTAAAATGCAAATTGTTTCATAGTTTACTTGAAAAATATTGAACTATAACTCAAAAGCACTGGGTTTCAGTTTCAGGATGATTAGGAGGTCTGTCAACTATTTTACCTCCTGGGAGCTACATGTACCCTTTATATGAAAGATGAAGTTGTACTAGATAGGGTTTTTAATTTCTGTTTGATGGCGTTCCCTGCTGGGCCATGGTGGAGGAAGAAGGTGTGAGTGTAGGGGGTCGGGTAGCATGATTCTTGTTTTTGACCTTTATTTCAAACAGAATAGATTTGCCTTCGTATACTTAATATGTTGGACTGCTGTATGAGCTTTAATTCGAAGCAGGCATTGCTAATTTACTTCTCTTTCGCACAAAGGTTTGAGAATGATTTTTCTCTAAATATTCCTGAAAAATGAGAATAATAATTCTGAATTTCTCTCCCAGGAGTAAATAGATTTTAGTCAATGAAGACAAAGGTTAAAGTTCAAGAGAAAAGAGTTTTATTATATAATGACTTTTTATGGTTTTGTAGTGGATGCACATCAGTATTTGTCCCTGGTTGCAGAAGCCCAGAGTAGGTTCTGCTATGGGATTGATGGTGGGTGCTGACATAAGCAATTTGTCAGCTAGTTAAGTTCTGACTGCAACTGCTCCTCTCAGTAGACTCCAGACACCAATTTTGACTATGTAAAATATCAAGGGCTTGTGTAACAAGGTGTCTGTCAGTACGTTACCCCACACCTACACCTCCAACTCTGCATTGCCTTTAGCTTTCTTTACATATTTCCTTTTGAGATTCAAAATAATACCTGTACCTGTGTCTGCATTTTCCTCCATTGTCAGAAAAAGGAAATTGACTTCAATAAGAACCAAGGACAACATCATATATAAAACAGTTTTGGCTATAGTTAGCAGCAAGTGGAAATAAGAGGGTACCAGAAAGAAGTTGGAATGAGCTGCTGTAAGCCTTTTGAAATTGCTCAGAATATATCATAGGTACAAAGAGAACTAAGAAAAGTGATGAAGAGTAAATATCAAGATCTTCACTGTGGCACACTGTAAAGATTTGTCTCCATTCTTTGCCAAGGGCCTCTCCAATTTAATATTATGGTTATTCATTTAATTTACATTCTGTGTACTATGAGTGTGTACCTCCCTATCCCTCTGCTCTTTTCCCATTTCTTCAGTTTGAGTAGTAACCGCAACTCAATGAAACAGGTTAAGTTCAAGATGAAAATATCACTCGCATATTAAGAAGTGCGCATTTACACACTGAAAACTGAGATATGAGCTGGAAGTAGAATATGGAAATAAGAAGTAAAGGAATTACCTGTATTGCAGAGGAAGCAAGTCTTGACTCTTCAAAGCCTATCAGAGAGAGGATGCGGCCTCAGGAAGGAATCTTGGCAGGGAGAGGAGGTAATATGTCTTCCAGGAATTGAGATGCAAAGCACTGTTCACTAAGACATCAAGTAAGATTGCTTACCCGCTAGGTCTTCAATGAGCCACTAACCACAGACTGAGCAGAGGACTGGGGTCCGAGATACTCTCTATGATCAAGGCTCAAACTTTTTTCTGGAATATGCTCACACTGTGCTCAACTTTGAAATTTCCCCATAAACTTTAACTCCATTGCATGCACAACCTTGGTGGTTCTGACCCTTTCAGGTATAAGTTACCTTTCATTTAACAAAGATACTTGTTGAAATTTGGTCAGATGCTTAGAGAGAATAGAATGTGCTGATATATTTGGGGGAAAGCTATTATGAGAAGTATATTCTCTCTTTGGAGATATATTAAAATAGAGTCGCATCACTGCACATCTATTTGAAGTTTTAACTGACTTACATTTTCTAAGTTTTTTGGCCTCAAAGGTACCCAAGATCATAATTTGATGAATTTAGTAATTAAGTCCAAAATAAGAGAATACGTGGAAATGTAGTTTCCAAAGCTATGGATTTGGTATATTTACTTAGAGAACTTAAGATTCTGATGCACATACTGGTATCATAATTTTTCCAATTTTATTATTTAAAATAAACTGTTCTTAGTTTTTAGCACAGCATGAACACAAGAGTTCCAACTGGAATTAAAAATATTTCCTCATAGTATGTTAAATAACTGCGACATGTTAAAATTTTAAGCAAAGCAACAGATGAAGTGTTTAGATTGTCAAATATATATTTATATATTTCTCTCTGTTGTGTTTAGAGTATAGTCTAGCATCTTTAAAAAATTAACTATATATCTATTCTATTATTAAGACTTCAATTTAAACATATGCAGATGTCTTTCCTGATTAATTACAAAGCTTGGATTCATAGGTCAATGTTCTACATGAGGAGCAGATTACTTTTAAACATTGTTAATTCACTATTGATCACTGTTAAAGTCTCTGGCACCTAGTGGAGAAACTCATTTGGAATAACTTATGAGTGTTTATGTCTATTATGAACTTTCAAAAAGTCTCTGTTCTCTTCAACTGTTATGTATGAGTTGCTTATGTTCAGTATACCTTACCCTTACCCTGTTATCGATATTTTGGTAGAACTTGCATATTATTAATACTATGAAGAATAATTTTCACTAGCTTTAAGTAGATGTACATTATTAAACATTTTTGTAAAATTATTATTTTATAATGTATTAATTTGTGAAAAACGATCTCAAAAACAGGACAATTACGAAGAGAGTGATACAAATTATATAATTTTATTTTCTATATATCATTCAGAAGATGGACTGTTATATTGCTTATTGGCTTTAATAAATTAAATATTTATGATGAAATTTCTAGGATAACTAATAATAGAAAACATTTACAAAACATAGCATTATCACTTAAAAGAGAAATACAAGGAGAAAAATATAGAAAACCCAATGATATAATATCAGAGTAAATAGAAGAAAAACATTGACAGATTTCAACATTTATTCTTGAAATCAACTCAATAGAAGTACTTAACTTGATAATGTGTATCTACTTATAGCTTTCAGAAATTATAATTCTCAGTAATGAAATTTTAGAAGGATTCATTCCAAATAAGACAGAATAAAAAGGTGCACTTTCCTTGCTTTCTGGTGCCAGCTATCATTGTGCGTAAAAAAATAAAAGAAAGAAATATTATGAGGAGGATAGAGACAAAACAAAAAACAAATCTGTGAATATTGTAGAATATATAATTTTCTGCTTTTAGAATCCAAAAAAGTTTACAGACATATAATTTAAAATAATAGATACATTTAGAAATTATCTGCTTGAATATCAATATAAACAGATCAACTATATTTTATACACTGACAGGAAACATATAGAAACTATAATATTTATTTTATTAAAGAAGACCTCAATAAGTAATAATGATACCATTACTGAAAATACCATCTCTTTATTTTTTATTTTCTTACCATTTAAACACAGTACTATTCCAAGTAAAACCCCAACAAGATTTTGGCAATACTTGACAAGTTCTTTCTAATATTTATATGCAGGAAGGATAGACTAGGGTAATTCTCCAAACAGATATCAAAATTGATTTTAAAGCTAGGACAACTGAGAAAGGTATATGAAATAAAAGAACAGGAAAAAATGTCTCAGAAACAAATACACTTATGTGAAAACTTGAGTGTTGCAAACTTGCCTTTGCATAACATTAAGAAAATGCTAGAATAATTTATTTTACGAGGAATATTGAAGTTAGATATTTAGATTTTACTATATGCCAGAAAATAATTGCTGATGGATTAATCCCTTAAATGAGATGCATTTTTAGTCATTTAGAGGAAAATGTTTTTTGTGTTCTTTTATATATATGAATCACAGCATTTATTAATTCACATAATTATCCAAGCATACAGAGAAAACTATTTTATATAATAAAGAGAAATATAGGACATGGGAACATAGAATGAGTTATTCTATAGTAAATAATACTTTTACTGTTTGTATAAAGTTTTTCCAAAGTTAATGTCATTTAAACCTAATGATAAGTCATGGAAATAAATACAGATGGTATTATTTTTTCCAGTTCTAGAAGATAATGTGGTAGTTAGAAAATGTCCCTGACCACAGCAAAGATACCCAAGTCCTAATTCCTAAAACTTCTGACTTACATTGCATAGCGAAGGGACTTTGCAGATGTGATGGAGTTATGGATACTAATTGGGCCCAATGTAATCACAGTGTCCTTGTAAGAGGGAGGCAGGAGGGTCAGAATCACAGAAGGAGATGTGATGGTGGAAGCAGAGGCCGGAGTGAGGCTGAACAGGCTCACAAGTAAGGGAATGTCAGCAGCCTCTAGAAGCTAAAAAGGCAAGAAAACTGATTTTCTCCTGGAACTTACAGAAAAACTGCAGTCTGGTTGACTCCCAGATTTTAAAACTTCTGAACTCCAGAACTGTAAATAAATGGGTATTGTTCTAAGCCACTAACTTTGTGGTGATTTGTTCAAGCAGCAATAGAAAGCTAATACAGATGAGAAAACAAAGATTCAGAAATTATAAGTTATTTTATCCAAAATCTCAGAACAAATTACTGAGCCTAAATCTAACCCAGAATATTTGACTTCTTTTTAGGGATCATCCCATCATCCACATAGAACTGTTTCAATAAAATCTAATGTAAAAAAAAAAAAAAAGAGCCTAGAGACAAAACAGACCTAAATTAAAAACTTGGTTAGGAGAAGTCAAAAATCACATCAATAAGCAAGCAAAACTAGGCATTAGAAGAGCCTCTTCAGAATCAATCAGGAGGTGATTATTAACATGAACACTGATCAAGTTACAGGCATAAAAGAGTGTTTTAGAAACTAATACAGTCAAAATGACTCATGAGGTTTCCTTAAATCACCAACAATGTAAAACTAAAGTAAACATGCAGACTGTTTTGTACTTTTTATGTGATGGTCTGTCAGGTGATGCCATAAGAGGAGACAGAGAAGAGGCTTGGGAAAACAGTTCATTATACTCACCATTTCTAGAGACAGGAAGAGCAACATGCCACTCAGGGCCTCATGGGAAAGTAGCACGTGTTAATTAGGAGGCACAAAACATAACAGTAGGGAGGGAGAAGCTGAGACCAGAGCCTTTATTTGGGTTTGTACATGAAAGGCAAGGCAGAGAGGAATAAACAGTTTAAGATTGGCTAGTTTGAATAATTTTGCTGGGCCTTGGGACATAAAACCATCCCTAGTTGCCTGGTTTGTGGCTCTAGGTAACTGAGGTTCAGTGCTATTTTTTCTTGAAGTATATAGGCAACATAAGAGAAAGAATGGTTCTGATAGTTTAGTTTGCACATTAAAGGCATGCTTCCAGCTATGCCTTTTGCTATCTCAAAATAATTGGCCAGTGCTATGTGGCCAGTCTCTCCCTAGCCAGAAAGTTTTTGTTTTGTTTTGTTTTGTTTTTTAACTGTGAAAACATGATAATATTTAAAGAACAGAAAATATAAACAATACAGCATCGTAAAATATCTTTATGACTCTGTAATAGTAATTATAACTAAATGTATTAACCATATAAGATAACAGTTGTTTAAATTTGATCAGTAAAATGAACAACTTCATTTACCAAAAACAATTTAAAGATTGTGAAAAATTAAGACAGTTGGAGAAACAGTTTGCTACTCATCTTGAGCATCCTTGCATATTCTTGCTGAGTATGCCAGACTGTAAGCTCTCCTGACACTGAATGGTTTCTATGGTGACTACACAGGTAACTATGCCGGTCAAAGAGATCCTCTGTGACTGCTGTGGAACTGCTTGATTCCTTGGATGTGTGGGGAGGGGTAAAGGAGGATGAGGACTGGTATATTTGCTGCTTGGTACAATGTTTTCTCTTTGGTCGCATATGCTGGGACCTTAGCCCTGGGTATCTCAGCTGTTAATTCTATGAACCTTGCAAGTACCTTGTCAAAGATAAAACCAGATGCTAGATAAAGTGGTAAGGACAAATTTTAATCATAATATATTATTGCAATAAGGAAAAGAGTTCAGCATGAACTGAACTAAATTTCAATTTGTACAGAGGTGACTGTGTTTTAAAGGGAGAATGAGGGAATAGGGAGCAGGGCCAACCAGGGCTCAGCAGTCAGTGAAGTGAAAAATTACAAAAATGCTAAGGGAGTGTTGGTCCTTATGAAATCCATCTTGGTTTGCTAACTGGTGTTTATGGAAATTAGGCTCCTACCCTCCCACAGAGCCTGGGAGACAGGGGCCCCATTTTTAGGTGTTGAGTGGATCAAACAGTAAACTCTTTTTTTAGCCTTGAATTTTCTCAGGCAGGCATTTTAAGAGGGGCTAGAATTATCCTAAGGATGTGGCCTTGCACTGTTAGAAGCATGTTAGTGTTTTGTTCAGCCTTTATAGGCCAAGGTTGAGACATGGTTAAGAACAGGGCTCAGAGGAGTCTGATCAAGGAGAGAATCTTTTAACAGCTTTACTCTCATGGAACTTTAGAGCAAGGGGAACAAACTGATGCAAATATGCCGATAACTCATACTGTTTGCTGTTGTCCTGTGAGTATCAGTCTCTTCTCTTATTCAGAAGTTTTTTGTCTTCTTCAGCACTCATGATGCTGTGGCAAGCTTGCAAGTAGGGTACAATCTCAGACCCTTCACAGTTCTTAACAGCTATCAAGTTAAGGAAGATACTTGTTACACCTAGAACCAACAAAAACTTAGTGTCCGGAATATAAAGTATCCCTGTGAATCAGTAAGAAAAGGAAAAACAAAGTAGAAACAGTCATAAGAAAGGATTGGTCATTTAAAAAAGGAGAAAAAATGTTGAATGTGCACATGAAAATATGTTCTTAACTTGTAAGTAGTGAAATGATAAATAAGATCAAAATAGGATAGAATTTTATACTCATTAGTTTGGCCACAAATAAGATACATGACAATACCCAGTTTTGAATAACATATGGAACTATGAAAAATTGTATGATTTGTTGCTTGGAGTGTAGATTGGTAAAAAACACTTTAGAATAGAGTAGCATTCAATATTCTATAATCCCGCAATACAGTAGTCTCCCCCTTATCTGCCGGGGATACGTTCTAAGACCCCCAGTGGATGCCTGAGACCATGAATAGTACCAAATCTTATATGTACTATGGTTTTTCATACACATACATACCTACGATAAAGCTTAATTTATAAATTAGTCACAGTAGGAGATTAACAACAACTAACTAAAACAGTGGAAAATGAAACCATGCATAAGGAGGGACTACTATGTTGTTTTATGATCCTGCAAGTAAAGGGTAGCAGAAAATGCCAGTCAAAATGTGAGTGTAAGAGTTCAGGACTCGCTGCCCCACATGTGCCCTTTTGATATATTGAGCTGTAGGCACTTGAAAGCAGCTAGGGAAGGGAGAACCTTCACTCTGAACTCCTCTTATCTGCTTAAAGACAAATCCTCCAAAAGGAATTCCAGTGCCATTGATCACCTTCCTGGGAGTTTTATCTACCTGGGCAGATTGATGGTTATCATAGGAGGTGACACTAGAAATTAATACCACACCCAGACAACCTTTCACAAACTATCAGATCTCCCATCTATTCCTCTAAGGGCTGGTTCAGCTTTCCTAAAAATCATTTTTCAGGAAAGTTGTCTGCATTCAGCCTCCCTTTTCCCTATTAAGATATTATTTAAGCTTGAATGCTAAGCCACCTCAGGTAGTATTTCATTTTTCACTGGGTATCTTCCATGTATGTGAGGCATATATGTTAATAATCTGTTTGCTTTTCTCTTATTAATCTGTCCTTCATTACAGTGTTCTCAATCAAGAACTTCGAAGAGTAGAGGGGAAATTATTTTTCCTAACCTACACAAGAATCCAGTAGGGGACAAACGAGAGATTATTAATAGAAATTCTGTTCATAAGGGAATAGACTGAATATAACCCAAATATCCATTGACAAAAGAGAATATGTGTATTGAATTAAAGAAATATTTTACAGATGTAATACTGAACCAACTAAAGCCACACTCAATAACAAGCATGCATCTTAGAAAAACAAATGTGAGCCTCCAAAAGCAAGTCTTAGCTTATTACTCTTCTTATATAGGGACCAAAATGGGCAATTTTTTTTAAATATATGATAAATTATTAAAGGCATGCCATGAAGCCAGTGTTCAATATAGTTGTTTGACCACAGGACAGGGAGACAGAATTTGAAGTGATGCACATGCATAGTCAATCTTATTGGTAACATTCAATTTAAGTATGGTAATGCGGTCATGGGTATTTATTTTTTTAATGTTTTGTGACGTGTATATAATATATTTTCTTATTACAAATCAAATGCTGCATAATAATTTAAATAGGATATGATAAAACAAGAATTTGTATTATACATAGAGGGAAAATAATGAATTCATAATTTGGATAGAAAAAGTGCAGTTTCTGTAATGTCTATGACGATAACTGTACAAATAATTTTACTCAGCTATTGAATTTCATAAAAATCTTTGTTCAGTTATAGTCTTTCTGCAGGTTTTATTCTATCCAGTTAAACCTGAAAAGCCTTAGAAAAATTCTCCTTTGCAAAAAATTATTTAGGTCCTATTCTCACAAGATAGCACCAACCATTTCATTGTTTTACTGTGTCTGCTCTGAAGTCCGTATCTAAACAGCTGTTTTTTGTTTTGTTTTGTTTTGTTTTTTAATATTAGCAGCTATACTGGATTTAAGGTAGGGAAGAGGCAAGAGAATTAAAATGTTAATAAATCCACATTCAGAGACTGCAATATGCTGATCAGCCCTGCAGCTAGATCTGGAGGACACTTTCAGAATAAAGGGAGATTTCTGCTGGGATGCCTAACACCCATTCCCTGTGGAAGGGGAAACAGGAACCAAGGGTCATTCCCTGTGGTAAAACCATGGGGAACCTTTGGTTAAAGTCTGGAAACTTGCAGCAGGCCTTTCGCGCTACATGTTCTTACCTTTTCAGGCTACATACTCTTCCCCTTCCTCACTGTAGATTATCTTTTGCTAAGTGCCCAGCTTTGCATAACTGAATAGAATCTGAAGAATGTGTTAATTAAGCTCATCCTGAGTTCATAAAATAATGTTCGTCAGGAAATTTGTGCATTGACTTAGACATAAATTATTTTTTTACAGTATTTGTGTATATCTTTCCTAATTCTATTTTCCATGTCCCCCAATGCATTAAATATTTAATAATCTTAGGTTGGTGTTGTGCTAAAAGATTTAATAACTACTGTGGTTTTCTTTTCAATGTGTTTTAAAAACTCAGTTATAAGTCAAGCATGACAAGTCATTAATTCTTGCTAGTTTTCCTTCAGATATAGGTAAAATAGCCAACTTCAGGAATTTGGCTCAACCTAAAGAAAGATGACAAAAACATAAAGAATTTATCTTTTATTTTACCATGAAAAAATTTTCTCATTAGTTATCTGAATGAGAACTCTTCATAGAAGAGAATTTTGTGAGCATTTTTTTCCCATTATTCTCTGTTTTTTTTTTTTTTTTTTTTACTGAGTAAACTGTGTTTTTTATTTTATATACTGTATAGTGAGCACATGAACCACAAAATTCATGAAAATTAAAAAAAGAGCTTAGTCTGCTGTGGGATATACATTACATTTTTATGTTTTCTAATCTCCCTACTTAGGTCTCACATTTCTTTGTTTGCCAAGTGTGATTAAAATGTAGGTCATTCAGGGATTGATTGCTGGAGTGGAGGGGTAAATGTTCTTTGTAAAACAATGAATTCTGTGCAAGTTTCTTGTTACCTCCTTTTTAACAGGGGTCTGCTTCTTCTCTTAGAAACCAGCAGTACATTTAACATGACTGTATAATGTAATTCTAGAAAGGTGATTTTTAATAGTAGCGGAAATGTCTCAAATGGGATGAAGAAAGGAGTATCCTCTCTTCTCAGTTCATTCTCATTCACTTTGAGGATCTTCATTTACACGGATTATCAGCTACAGCGTACCTGTGGCAATGTGGAATGGGGAATACCTGTTGGGCTTTTCTGTGGTCATTTTTACATTTCTGGTGAACCTTATACTAAATTATTGCTTACCTTTGTTAATGTTTTCTAGTCCTACTAGAGAGTTACATAAGTTGCCTCCTAATCTTCAAAGTGGTTAAAATAGTTACAAAAATTTAGATTCACCTTATAACAGTATCTTCTCTTATTCACTGTCTGAAATTAAGAAAAATGTATGTATTTTGAAAATATGATTTATTTTTCTATTTACAATAGAAAATAATTTTTTTCCATGACTTTAGCTCTTCAGCTTTTTATAAAAGAGGAAAACTAGAATAAGTCTTCCATCTTCAGAGATTGCTCTTTATTATAGATTCTTCAACCTCTATTATGAAGATAGTTACATAAAACTACTTACTCTACAAATAAATTCATAGAGCCATCTTCAAAATGCTCTGAATAAACATGTATGACTGTGGAGGGTAGAGGGAAAAAATATTAAAGTCATGTAGCTAAACTTTCTTATGATTACATGGGGAAATAAAAATACCAAAGCTTCTCTCATAATAAAATATAATAATCCTAGATAAGATTTTGAGCATGGCATGCACATTAGGCAGATCAGCACCATAAAATACCTATATAGATAGGAAAAAAAAAAAAAACAGTCACAGATTTGCTGTGGAAATGTCATTACCGTCAGGGACGTAGGGTCCATTTTTAGCATTTGGAAATAACTCCTTGAGGTCTGTGAGTGTTCTAATTACACTATTCTGTAATTCATGACTGTGGAACCCACTGCAAACCAAGGATCCTTCTCTCAGCTATAACGATGGAACTAGCTGAAATAATCGGACCTAGTGCTGAAAAGTTTTCCCCCAACACCCAGTGGCTTTTGTGATGACACGGCCATGAAAGCCAGGATGGAATATAGAGAATGGAATTACTCTTGTGTGTCAAACACCAATCAGTCTCAAACAAAATACATGAAACGATGCATTTCAAAATGCTAGACATGAGTGAAGAATACTGATTCCTGAAAGATGGGGCAAAAAGACAGTGATCTCAACAATTGCTCTGGCATGCTTGCTCCCTTAAGGGAATTTCCTGGGATCTGTGCAGTGAGGGGAAACAGAGCAAGAAACTAATAGTCTCCTTACATTTGGGAATATGGAGCTGAGAGTCCAGGGCATTCAAGGTAGCTTGATATCATAAGACATTGTATCAGAAAAGAAAGAACGGGATAGGGAGAAAACCCCAGAGACCTGCAGAGTCCTCCTGGAGTGTTTAATGGAGTAACGATCAGCATATATATGTGAAGAAACAGGATAGGAAAGAACTAATCAAAAGGATTAGAAAGAAAATATTGCTTGGCACTCACACAGGGCCAAGAAGAGTAATTGTTCTCAGCCAGATTGGAAAAATTCATTAATTTACAGGACATTGGATCGAGAACTTGGGAAGGTCTTTCCTTAGTAGCGAGAAATAATTAAGCCTACACTGAGCACTGCTTCAGGCCCACTTCATGAGTCATAAAAATAATCCCTGAAAATATCAAACTGCTTAAAAACTGCAATTGAAAACAAAACTTAAGAATATTTACAGAAATACAAAAGTATCTCACACCACCAAGTTAAATTCACAAGATCTGTCATCCAAGCAAAAATTACCAGGCATGCAAAAGGAAAGTTGAAAAACAATCCATAATCAGGACAATAATCAATCCATCAACACTGATGCAGACCTGACACAGATATTAAGATTAGCAGAAAAAGGATATTTAAAAAACTGTTATTCTAACTGTATTCTATATGTTCAAAAAGTTAGAGACATAGAATGTATATAAGAGAATCAAATTGAAGCTAGAGAGAAAACTACAGTGCCTGAGTTGAAATATATACTGTATGGGATTAATAGCAGATTAGATTTGCAGAAGGAAAGATTAGAGAAAATGAAGTCATAGCAGTGGAAACTATCAAAAATGAAAAAAAGAGGGAGAAACCTTCAACAGTGAAAAGATCAGCAGTTGTGGGACAATTCCAAACAGCCTAATTTATGAATAACTAGGTTCCCAAAAGAGAGAAGAGAAGAGCAGAAAAAGTTATTTGAAGAAATAATGGCTAAAAATTTTCCAAACTTAATGAAAACTATAAACTCGTAGATACATGAAGCTCAGTGAAAACCAAACACAGGAAAATGAGGAAAACTAAACCAAAGCACATTGTAATCAAATTGCTTAATGCAAATAATAAAAATAAATTCTTATAAGTAGCTATATACCCCTGGAACTAATATAAAAATATTGAAAGTCACCTCTAATTGAAAAAGTGGTAATAAAAAAAAGAAAAAGATTTGTTACATGCAGAGGGACAAAGGTGAAGATGATAAATTTGTTGCTGAAACAGAACAAGCAAGAAGATCGTAGAGTTACACTTTTAAAACGAGACAAACTAAAAACTATCAACTTAGACCTGGGAGAAATATCTTTCAAAATGGTGAAATAAATACGTTTTCAGACATAAAAAAGTTGTACTTTATCACCAGAATTCTTGCACTACAAGAAATGTTACACAGAAAGAAAATGATACCAGATAAATATCTGATCTATCCAGACAAATGAAGAGTACTAGAAATAATTACAATATGGGTAAATGTAAAACTATGTTTTCTTTATTATGTAAATCTCTTTGAAAGATAAGTGATTCGTGAGGTTTATAACATATATAAAGGTAAAATACATGTTTGCATTATAATAATTACAATAGCATGCTACTGGCATAAAAATAGACATATAGAACAGAAAAGAACACAATAGAAAGTCTAGAACTAAACCCACACTTATACGGACAACTGCTTTTTTACAAAGATGCTAAGACAATGCAGTGGAGAAATTATATTGCCTCTTCAACAAATTGTGCCAGGACAGTTAGATACCCATATGCAAAAAAGAGTTGGGGTGTTTATGCTTTGTACTATGTATGAAAAATAATTAAAAATAGATAATAGACATAAAGGTAAAACTTAAAGCTATAAAACTTCATATAGAAGAAAAACCCATGTGAAATTGGCTTAGGCAAAGATCTCTTGGATACACCAAAAAGACAATCTATAAGAAACTCATTGCACTCTAAGCTTCTAGGCATTTTAAAACAATATGCAATACAATATAACAGGCAGTTATCTTGGTGAAATACTCTCTCACATCTACTCCATAGCTTATTGCTTAATTTCCAAAATTTTACTCAATCATGTTTTTCAGTGAGACTTGCCCTGAACATCTTATTTTAAATTGCACACAGTATTCTACCCCCTGGCACCTTCAAATGCTGTACTTGCCATATTTTTTCCATAGTATCTTTATCTTCTAGCATATTATCTAATTTGCCCATTAGCTATTCATATCATTTATTATCTATTACTCCACTTGACTGTATGGTTCATAAGGAATATTGCATGATAGATACTTAAAAAGTATCTGTTGAAAGAATGAAGAGAATTAGTTATCCCCTAAAATACCTAATATGTCATAATTGGTTGTGTCTAGGGAACAGGAACTGGAGATGGAAGTACTGTTATTATATGTGTAAATATCCGGAAAATCATTTGATGTTTAACTTATTCGTATTATTCTGAGTTTTTGAAAACTTATTTTCAAATAATGATGACCTATTATTGCTTAAATTTAAGGTAATATATACCACCATCACCCCGCCCCCCTCACACACACATACACATTAAATCTCCAGACTTGCCTCATTGATTTAGTACTCTTGTCTGAGTTTTGCTAAAGGAGAGAAATGCTTTCCAAGAGAGCCTTTAACTGTGGTGATCGTATACTATATTATCCAAACTGGAGTCTTTAGAGAATACTAAATACTAAACAGGATGCTAGGCAGAAACAGAGACTCTGCTATGCAAAACTTGATGTGTGGCTTTCTTTTTTATAACCCACTGGACATATTTAGGATATTTTATACTTAAAGAATGAGCATGGGATTCAAACAGGTGTCATTTCTAATCAGAAGAATTGAAAATCACTATATAGGTTTAAATTCTTATCAGCAATTCTAAAGTCAAAAAAGTTCTGAAAACTAGTAAGGTTCTGAGCCTGTATTGCTGCAGAACCTAGAGACCTGAACTGTCTTGTCAAAAACCTTTAAAGTCTTTAGTCATTTCACTTATTGTGAACATTTATAAATTCTGCTGCAAAAACATTAATGTACGTGAATATTATCTTCTGCCCAGGCAAGATATCATGCAATATACAGTGTAGGTAATGAGTTATCCTCATAAAATTTGAAAAATTTAGAAACACATCTGATCCCAATGTCTCAATTAAGGAATTTAGAACCTACATATTCTTTTCTTGTGTTCTTTTATTATATTAATTTATTTTCTAATTTTCCTTTTTATTATTGGATTTAAAAAGAAGCCAAAACTTATAGAGAAATGGTGTCATCTGGTGAGAGTAAGCCCTTCATTGATGGTTAGGGCACAGAGAGCAGAAATGCTATTATTTAGTACCTGATCTTCTGGAAGCAAGTGGAGGTCAACAGGTCCCCATTACAAGGAAGAATATGACAACACTCTATCTTCATAAGCAAATATAGAGTTTCTTCAGTAACTTATATTTTACAAACCTTTATTTTTAATATGAAACTTTCTATAGTTATTTAAAAACAATTCCCGTAGCATCAATCTATAAAATATATAGAATACAATAAACAACATATGGTTCTAGGAAAAATTGGGTAACTTACTCCTGTGGAGAAATAAAAATGTCTTTCTAAATTAGACAGAATGATTTGGTGAGTATAAAATTTACTTTTTATTTTGGTATTCTCTGAATTTCTAATATTTTCACATTATTTTAATTCTCTCTGGGGCCTGTTACTGTCAAGTTCTGGCAGTTGATCTTGTGAATTTTTATAACTGCAAGCCTTCCCTGAGTTCTTAACACCCAAGGCCACATAAGTATATTGGCACACCACCTACAGATCAAGCTGTCAAGTAATTTCCATATGAAAGGACACAGCCTGTTATTAACACCAGTTCAGCTCTACTAGTAAGAGCACTTTCCCAAAAATGTATTCTTTGAGTTTCAAAAACTGGATTTGAGAGGTAGAAAGAAAAATAAATTCTCATAGAACTTAGCTTTGTGGTTATCATGCATTTTTTATTAACTATTTTGTACTGAAATTATTTGGGGGGTTTACAGAAATATTGCGAAGATAGTGCAATGTTACTGTACACCCTCACCAGGTCATTGACCTCTAATGGTCTTTTCTTACATTATCATAGTACATGTGTCAATACTAAGAAACTAAAGTTAGTATATTATTGTTAACTAAACTTCATACTTTCTTTGAATCTCACCATTTTTTTTTTCATTAAATGCCCCGCTTTTCTGGTTCTGGGATTTTACGTGGGGTACCACATTGCATTTGGTCGTCTTGTCTGTTTAATCTCTTCTGGTCTGTGAGAATTTTTCAGTTTTTTTCTTGTTTTTTTGTGACCTTCATGATTTTGAGGAGAACTGGTTAGGTATTTTGTAGAATGTCCCTCAAACTGGGATGTCTGTTAATTTTCTCACAATTAGACAGTGTTTATGGGATTTTGAAAAGAATATCACTGAAGTGAAGTGCGCTTTTCATTATATCATATCAGAAGGCTATGTGATATCTACCGGCAGTGTTGACCTTGTCCCTTTGATTAGGGGCTGTATGCCAGGTTTCTCCACTGTAAAGTTTTCAGTTTTCAGTTGCCGTACTCTCTACTCTTTGGAAGTGAGTCACTATTTACAGCCCTTCTTCAAAAGGAGTTGGGAGCTAAGCTCCATCTCCTGAAGAGGAATAACTACAATATTAATTGGAAGGAGGGGATTTGTTTATTGTCCCCTATTTATATTTATTTGATTATTTTATATCAATATAGACACATTTATTTTATACTTTGAATTATAATCCAATATTATGTTATTCTTTTGTTGCTCAGTTTTCTTTTCAGCTTTGGCTATTGGGAATTCCTTTTCTTTGGCTCTCATGCCTCTTGGTATGTTTGAGCATATCCTTATGTTCCAGTACTATAAGATGCTCCTAGCTCATTTTGTATCAGCCTTAGATTAAGCCATTTCTCAGAGGAGTTTTGGTTTTTTTTTTTTTGAACCTAGATGGTATTTAGAAATCAAAATCTGGACACTGGCAGTACCTGCTGTTACTATGTGTCACTACTTATCAGCCCTCTCAGCAGACCTTGAGCTGATCCATATACATTCACGCATCCATAATTGTCTGTACCTGTCTTGTTAACTATAGTGTGTAGTATATCTGTGAGTTCATACTGATGTCTTTGGCTCTGATCTAGTACCACAGGGTTTGTTCTAGCCTTCCATTTTGCGTATCTGTAACTTTCTACCCCTATAGAGAGAAACCTGACTACCACTATTCACTCTCCACCTACTTGTTCAATGCCAGTACCTGTAAAGCAGATTCAAAATTGTTAACCTGTATCCCATGAGAAAAAATTTGCCAACTAGAGTACAGTGTTTATGTACAATTACTTTTGTCTTTACCCCTACAATTTCCAGTCAAAATACCATTTTTCGAAGTTGCTTAAGAGCCAGCTTCTTTATTTTCCTATCTTTTCAGTCCAGTTATATCATAATTTATAATAGTCAGAATCATTCCTTACAGTCTGCATTTCATCTATAGATCCCTGAATTCTTGGTTGACTTTTTGGTATTTGTACATTAATACACGTGTGATGTATAGTTTTATTGATTTAACAAATGCATAGAGTCATGCGTTCACTATCCCTGTTACTATTGTAGAACAGTTCTAGCACACTAAAATTTCCACTGTGTATCCCTTTGTACTCAACCATTCCCCCTTTTCCAGACCCTTGGTTAACTACTGATATGTGTCTGTCATTATAGTTTTCCCTTCCATTTCATCATGTGAATGGAATGATACAATATTAGCCTTTTGGGTCTCCAGTCTTTTACTTAACAAAATACATTTAAGATCTATCCATGTCGTTGGATGAATCGTCAATGGATTTTCTGCTTATTTCTGAATACTATTTTATTGTATGTTTATACTGTTTATCCTCTCTCCTACTGAAGGACATTTGGTTGCAATTATTCATCATATATTTTTAAATTTAACAAGGGCAAAGATGAGATAAAATGTTTTTATAAACTACAAATAAATCAACATTCCATAAAAGCAATGAATTAAACTAGCTTTTAATTCTTAAATGCCTTTAGCATTCATTGCCATTACTGGAATTGCCATAAATAGCAAAGGTATTAACACTCTGGCAGCCAAGCTATTCCTGGACCATTTCACAGTTTTAACAAAAATATTATAATATAGATATATTCAAAATAACTACTTATTTTACATTTGTAGACTGAAAAAATAATAAGCCATAATTGTAGTTTAAGGAAGCATATTGAATCCTAATAACTACTTATTTTACATTTGTAGACTGAAAAATAATAAGCCATAATTTTAGTTTAAGGGAGCATATTGAATCCCATGACAAACTGCTCATGGCAAATTTTGCTTCAAAAATAGTATAAATATATCATTAAAGTAAATGGAAATTTTAATTTGGCCATTTTTAAAGGTTAATATTTTAATATGTTTTTAAACTATAATATTAAGAAACACAAATAATGGTCATTTTTGTGATCTTTTCTTTCCTCTCTCATGTTTTTTCCCCAAATATATAATTTTCTATTATCAACAACAAAAAGATACCTAAGGTGTGCATACTTTATTTGGTTATTTGACTACTAGCTACTTCACTAATGCCTCTTTTGTAATGGAAGGGGACTTCAAAACTCAAAATCTGTTATGTTTATGTGTAAGAGTTTTAATGATGGTAAGGAAATTGTGTGTGTGTGTGTGTGTGTATGTACTACACATTATATATAGTATTTTTCCAATGCTGTCTATATCTCCATTACAGTTTTTACAGTTTTTAGTCTAGGTGACACATTGGATGTATATTTCCAACAGAATAAATATAATGTTTTAAGATACATATGTATTTTCAGACACCCTTTTTAAAATATGAATTTTTGAGTAAAATATAATTTTTGAGTAAAATATTATTTCTGGATGTTAGTAATTTCACATTCAACATGTCCATATAGTGAATTAAAAGTAAGATAAAGGATGAAAACCAAGTTTCAGAATTTGGTCTTTTTTTAAAATGGCATTATATATAGTAGTGCACTCTGAAGCCAATCGAAATGGCTCTATCATTTATTAGATCTGTAACTTTATAGTCATTTTGAACTTTATAGCTTTGTAGCTTTATAAATACACAAGGAATATATATATGCGTATACCACACATAATATGCTGGTGTACTCTTCCTCTCTCTCTCTGTGTCTCTCTCTTTCTCCACTCCAGCATAAATACCATTAACACTAGTTAACGTTTAATGAAGGTTTGATTTCCATAAAGTAGCCTAAGTGCTTTAAAAATATTATCTTAATTGGTTCTCTTATTAATCTTTTGATTCGGGTACTATTATGATACCAAGTTTTTTGAATGAGGAAACTGAGACCCAGAGAGGTTAAGTTCTGTGACTTGCCCAAAGATACATAGCTAATAAACGTATGTATATGTATGTATGTATGTATATGTACATATGTTTTAATAATACAATATATAAAATTATATATGTATACATTTATATCTGTGTATTTATAGATTTTATTCAAACTTTTTTCTTTAAGTAGAAATATAATTTATTTTGTTGTATTTATCTAAATTATATATAAGTGAAACATGTGAAGTGTTCTCTACAAATACATACATAACCACTATTTGAAACAACCTCTTCAACAGTTTGTCTAAACCCTTGCCTAAGGATTTACTGCTATGAAAAATAAGGAATTAGAATTTTCACGTAGCATCTTACATTACTCTAAATTGAGCACAATTATTCAAAATTGTTTTAGGTCAACTTGTAAGTTCGTTCTCAATAATTCAATGTTAATATATAATTCAGTGTTTTTTGTAAAGATCTACAGTACTGAAGGATGTTGGGGAAGAGTAAAAATAATGCACATGAAACTTACATAGTTTTTTGCAACTTGTACACAATTTCTTGAGGTAATTGTAGGGTAAACACAAATCATAGATTATGCCCCAAGAGTCTTCATTGTTATCATTATCCATCATTTTTGAGTGTCTACCAGATTCTTGTTACTTTTTAGGTCATCGAAATGCTTTGAGATCTCCCTCCAAAAAATTTAAGCCCCATGCATTCTGCTCTATAGATGACAAACTAAAACACAAAACAGTGTGTGTGTATAAATGTATATATGTCTATGTCTATGTATGTATATATATACTTAGACACACAGAAACACACATACATACATACATGTCTGTGCATGCATACATTAACATACACACACACACACACATAAGTATATATATTTGGCTAAGCTACTAGGCTGACAGTGCACTTAAAGATGTGTGAAGCTGGAAATGATAAATCTACAGCCATCTAATAACATTCACCTTTTGAAGAGAATTCAAATTCTAAATTATTGAATAGGCAAACATGTCTTCCAATGATGAAAGCTTGGCTGTAGTGAGAGTCAAAAAATGAAAACTATCTAGATATCAATAATGCAAATCATTAAATTAGCCTGCATCTTACAAAAGAGATAATGAACATAAGCAACAAGGCATGAGACCAAAATCTTCAATATTAATAATACAAAGTTCATCTTGCTATACAGTTGTGAGATGTAATTTGAGATACAGAGGCATAAAGGCCTGTGATGCAAGGTTGTCTGGGCCAAATCATGGGTCTGCCATTTACTTTAGACAAGGTTTTAACCTCTATGTGCCTCGCTTTTCTCACACGAGGTTAGTAATAGTAGATATGGTTCTTGTGAGGCATAAATTAGAACATGACACGGGCTTAGGATAGTCTCTAATAACCATTCTACCAATGATTATTATTAATTTTTACTATGATTATTATTATTTGGTTGACATAACAAATATATTCATTGTAAGTACATTGCTACTCCTATGTAGTCTTAAATGAAAGCTCCTGATTAATGCTGTTTATCAAAAGAAGCAACCATCACACATCAGATAATGTAAGGAATTATGTGAATAATTTAATTTTCAATTGTAATTTTCAATTTTTTTCAAAAACAGTTATAAAAATCTCCTTTACTGCTTTTATTTTGGCTACCTTTACCTGTGGATTGGACTAAGGTAAATTATTTTAGTTTAGTTTGGGTTTATATTGTATTATTTTTCTTAAAGAATATAAATATGATTTTACCCCAAATTATAAAAATGTCCCCACAAAACCTCAGTGCTCCAAGTTTAAATGTCTATACTTTTATAAAGCTCCAGAGGTGAGTTAGGAGTACACTCAATATTAGAAAGTATTAGTGTAATTGTTAGACTCATAAAGATTTATGTCTGAGAGATGATCTTGGAATTTTTATTTTTTAAGAAGATAAATACAGTTGACCCTTGAACAACACAGAGGTTAGAGGCACTGATTCCCCTGTGCAGTTGAAAATTTATGTATAACTTTCGAATCCCCCAAAACTTAACTACCTATAGGCTACTGTGGACTGGAAGCCTTATCGATAACATAAACAGTTGATGAATATCTGTTCTTTATGTTATATTTATTATATACTGTGTTCTTATAATAAAGTAAGCTAGAGAAAAAACGTTACTAAGAAAATCATAAGGAAAATACATTTATAGTACTTTATGTATTTATTGAAAAAATACGCATAAGTGGACCAGCACAGTTCAAACCCATGTTGTTCAAGGGCCAACTGTACTTATTTTATTAGTCAAGATAGAAAATACAGAGAGAAACAGGAGCTTTGAGAGAGGGTTTACTTTTAAACATGCTTATTTCTAAATAGTGAGGAGCTTTGAGAGAGGGTTTACTTTTGAACATGCTTATTTCTAAATAGTGTCTGCTCTCACACTAACTTTGGCGACCATATCAAATTATTGTCATATTGAGCATTGAGCTTACTATAGACTAAATCTTTGAGATTCTTTTTTTTTTTTTTTTTTTCATGTTCTGCTTCTTAGTTTTCTCCCTACATTTATTTGAGTGTTGAGTACATACAGGAGTTTACTTTTATCCTTGTGAAATGTCATCTTATTCAGTTTAGTCCACTTCTCCAGTCCATGCATTTCAACAATATCATGGCCTGGTTCTGAACTCTTTCTCTTTGTGCTGGCTAATCTTTGCTTTGATTATGGTATATACACGTTCTTCCTTATTTTTTTCTGAATTAATCTCATACCAGGAATGCAGTTAAAATAACTGAAAAGCATTTCCCCTATCATACCTGATAGACTTTTTTGATCTAAAGAAAGGAGAGGAGGAAGTTTGGTCTCTGCTCCTAAGAAGTGTATGGACTGAGATCATCGTGTTACATAGAGACACATACAGGTGCACATGCAGGTGAATTATGCTTTACCTGGCTCATGATTATTTTATTACAATGCTGTCCTCGTCACATTTAAATCTCTCTGGACGGGGATAGGCTGCAGCCAGTGGTTTGCAAAGTGATATGAATGCTGTCATTTACCATTCCGGTATGTCTATTACCTTTGTGCTGTCCCAGAAATAATTAGGATCCCTTGCAATGCTCATTTGGTTTAACTTTGGAGACTTGAACTTTAATCACATATTAAATAGTAAGAGAGGAAATTTATAGACATGATGAAAGACATGTCTAATATACTAGACTTACATAAGATATCTGATTTTTTTTAGAAAAAGAGACATTTAAATGAGACACACCCACAGAGAACATGATGATAAAAAAACTGATTATTAAGAGAGTTTCCAAAAATTTTGATGTGAGCTCTGAGGCAAATTTAGACAGAAATAGTCCAGATATTATGCTCTGGTGGTCAGATTTATATTGACTAGGAAGGATCTAGAAAAACAATAGCATTAATTTTTTTAAGATTTAAACAAAAAGAACCTTGTGCTACATGTAATACAGAATTTTAAAGTGAAACATTTGGTCACATATTTGCTTTAAACCAAATAAAATTACCAGTCACCAGGAACTGAATTAGCTAAAGATGCATATTCTCTTAGGGATAATCTTTACTCAATACTTTAAATAGTGTTTAAAATTTCCTAATATTACTAACAAAATTCAGTCATCTTATATTAAAGGACTGAACAAACCACTTACTACCTGTTTGACTAATTCACTTACTAGCAAATATTTTACCAGTTTTATTAATCTTTCACTGCCTCACTTTCCTCATCTATATGTGATCTTGTTAATACCTACTTCTTAGAATTAATGTGAGGACTAAATGAGTGATACACTAAAAACACTGAAACAGTGCTGGTATGTAGTGAGCATTCCTTAAAATTAATTGTCATGGTTTCTATTTTTCATATGTTATACAAGGTACTGTAACATTCAGTGTAGCACTAGAGTCACCGCCAAATCTCACCATTCTGCATGTTGTTTCATGATTCCTCTTCTATATTTCTTATAATAGGAACATTTCAGGACATTTTCTTTCACTTTGTACTCACAATATACATTCCTAAAATATTTAAGCTACAGGAGTTGAGAATAAGAATTGCTCAATTTAAAATTAGTGTCTCCCAGACTCTAGTTACTACAGATGTATTTCAGAGAATGGAGAATAGTAGCCACTGAATTACTAAAAAGAACTATTTGTTTTTCAAGCTCAAATACTAGTCTTTATGAGTCTAATTTTTCTGTTCTATATAAAAGTTTACTTTCATAGAAAAATGTATCACTATTTTTTATGGGGTCCATGCCCTTCCACATACAAAAAGGAAAGCTTAACACTATTTTGGTGTTCTCTTTCATAATTATTTATAAAGATTAAATATTATCTGGAAAAAAAAACATAAGGTGCCATCAACTCCTATTCATAAGTCTTAAAAATAAAAGGGAAAAAGCTTAAGAGCAAGTAAAGAAAACAGAGGAAGAGTAACTATTTAAATAAGAGTGAAAATAAGAGTGTGAATGTCCTGGCAGCCAAGTTCAGATGATAAACATCAAGCGTGACATACCAGTTGTTAACTGGGACACATACTAGGGTTAGGGTAGACTGAGGATTAAAAACTATGTTTCAATATTGCTTTTAGGAGTCACTATTTTTAGAAGTATGTATAAATGACTGTAGAATTATATTCATTAAAGCTGTCCTGATTTACTTCTAACCAGGCATATATAATGACGGGAATTAGAGATTGCAGTCCTTTATATTATTTAACCTGCTAACAAAATTATTTAAATATTTCAAAATTTGATTTCGTTTTTGTTTTATATACATCAGAAAGATTTTATAGTACTGAATATGTCATTTAATATAATTAAAATTTCTACTTGAATTTTGTGAAATGTATGATCAAATGTTTAGAAGCACTTGGAACTGGATAATAAAATTCAGCTGTTAGTAGTAATAAGAATATACATTCTGAAAACTGAATTTTGAATAACTATCACTATCATAGTCGTTATATGAAGGGAAGCTAAATAAATGGTTATTGAGGTTACTTTGAATGATAAGTAGAATTCTACTGAAAGAACAGTTTGTTATTTGCTCTCCGAGAGAAGTTTGATGGAATTTTAGGATCCACGTGACAGGCTCTCTATCTAGAGCTTGTTTCTACCATCCTTTATTTAGGCCACATTAATCCAGAGTTTGCATTGTGTTCTGTTAATGTTATATTACATGTTGGTCAATTCATTTTTCAAAGGTAACTTTTTACATATATTTACATTTCAAAATATTATATGTAGCCAAAGAATGCACATGTTTTTAAAGTAAAACTATGGCCTCAAAAAATAGAAATTTCAATGAATTGAGGGCAGACAGTTTGAAGTCTGTAAGTATGATTTATTTTTAATTCATTACAAATGTAATCTAAGAATATAAACTGAGTCGTTTTATATGGAGCTTAGGCAATAATAAAAAATAATTAGTAAACATGTAGTCTACATTCCTCGATGATTAAATGTAAATCATTAGAAAGTAGATAAGATTTTAATCTTTGCTTCAAAACTTACATTTTTAAGTGTTTTTTGAACCTGTTGGCTGACGATGCTAGGCTAATTGTGTTATTTTCTGAAAGGATGTGTGTGTATTTGAAAGTGCTATTATATGACTGTGGTGTTTTCCTCAGCCATTCCTGCAGGGACCTTATTATCTGTAGCTCTGTGGCCTATAGATAACACCTTGCTTCTCTTTGAACAGAACTGGTGTCTAATTGTTTGCCTATGACTACATCTCATTGCCCCAAAGGGAGCTCTAAGCCTTTGAAACATTTCCTAAGCCCACCTTCTGTTCTCCTCTCCCTCAATCAGCTTTTTGTTTGAGTTTACCCTGAAACCTCAGTGTTCTGGTAACTCTCATCATGGTGCTTTCGAGGCAAAGCTAATCTGCAGTGATAGTTTTTGAAACTTTGGGTTAGGATGCACTGCCTTAAAATTAAGAACTATGTCTCAAACAAAAATTGAGTGAAAAGTAAATGTTTCCATTGATGAGTTTTATATAATATAAAAATAAATATGAACAAAAAGAATAACCATTCCTATTAGACTTCACAAATTAAAATAAGGTTGAAAGTTATTTTTTTATTTTAATATTTTTTTCTGAGATGGTCATGTATACGAAATGATTAAAATGGTTAAAATCAGAGATTCTATAAATGGCTAATGTGTAGAGCCAGATGGGTGATAGAGTAATTGGGGGGATTGTTTCATAAACTATATAAATGTCTAACTAATATACTGTATACTTGAAACTAATAATAAAATAAAATATAATGTTATCAAAATTAGAGCTGCTACAGTATACATACATTTTATCGACACAAAATAACTGTACAGAAATCAATTTTTTCTCTGTGAAACTTTTCATAAATTGGCTATCAAATTTTAAGAGTGAGCAAAAGAATAAAAAGACAGCTTGTAAACAAAAAATTAAAATCGGAAATAAAATATATCTTTGTTTTAAATATATGGTACAAGTAACTAAAATGATATGAAAAAGTCAAAAGACATTGATAAAGTACCATCAATGATCATAATAGTATGATGAATTCTACTTACTAAGATTTTAACGGAAGACTATTTTTAATCTATAACTGTTCTAAATACATGTTTATGTAGGATTAATGAAGTAGCTGGAAAATAAAAATAATTGAGGAGACCAGACAAAAACAAAATACCCTCCCCAAATATATATTTTGAAGAAAGATATCGTGAGAGACCTGATGATTTAATTGGCATCCTTTTTTGCAAGAGAGAAACCTCTTCTTTACCTTGTCTATAGATAGCAATGTTCAGTTCTCATTCAGTGTTGGGAGCAGTTTAGGAAGAAGACAATTTCAAAAAGTATTCTAACATTGAAGTGTTTATTCTAAGACCTCATTACCCTTCCTTTCCTTCATTCTTAAACCTTTTCCCAGGAATTCCATTATCCATTACAAGTATATACTTCATCATTTTAATGAAGCAAATAATTATTTTATATTTTCCACATATTTAGATAACTTGGTTTTGTTTTAGTTTTGTTATTTTTCACTCATGTGTGTTCAAAAATAATTCAACATAATATTATTTTAAGCTCTAAAATTTAGCAAATTAGCATTATATTTTAAATTCATCACCACTTACATACTTAATTCACTTTAGATCAATAAAAAATTGTGATGAAAACTGTTGTCTTTCGGTTTAATCTGTGAATGGCTCTATATTTTAATTTGTCTGTGTTTATGACTCACTATCTAAGAAGAAGTGAAATAAAGTTAATTAACATTTGTTCTGCCTGAATCATTAGAGATGGTAACTCTTGCCTCCAACCATAAAAGTATATTTCTTTTACTCCTGTGGTACCACCTTCTCCTTATATTTTTTCTGCAGATTTTTTTCCCCCTTTCTAGTCTTGTTTACTTTTTTTTTCTTATCAATCAACATCTAACTTTTAGTGTATTTCAGGGCCCAAACCAGATCTTTATTTCTCATTCTGCCTTCTCTATGTAAATGGCATTATTCTTTCCTTGGTTTTTAATTCCTATGCCAAAAATTCCCAAAATCTATATTTGACTCCTGCCTCTTCTGTGAACCTCAGGTTTATATGTTCAATGAATGTCCAAAATTAAAATTCAGTATGATTGTAAGAACCAGACCGTGAGGCTCATTCTGATTCTTTATTACAGCCTGCGCACAATCAACCATATGTCCTCCTTGCCTCCAAATTTACTAATTTCTATCTTACCCAACTTCCCCTAACCTAGCAAACCCTTCTTTCATGTTTAAGCACGACTGCCAAAGTCTCCTCTTCTGGTGGGAAGATTACATTTAACAATTTATGAATCAGATTTGCAACACTTTTCTTTGCTTACAATTATGTTTATAATTAAATCCAAATCCCTTAAGTTCTCAAGCCAGGTTCTAATTATTTAATTCTCACTGAACTAGTCATCTTTCTCTAAATACTTATGAATCCTAGCCACAGCAACAAGCTATTTTCTCCTTTCTTTACCTCTTAGCTATCTCTTTCTTACTCATCTTTCAAATCTCAACAAAAATGTCATTTTCCCGGAGAAAATTTTTCTGAATCTGTAATCCTAACTATATTTTTTCTATTACTTCATACCTCTATATTTTGACTTTTTTGTCATAACATTTATCACACTTTGTATTTATACATGTATTTGAGTTTATTTATAACATACCAGCCTCTCTACTAAGCTTCCTATTTTTTAGAATGTCAGTGACCAGGTTTTCTGTTCCCTAAAGTTTGGTGCATGTTTAAGTTTCTGACATTAGAAACAGAGATAATAACTTGATTTGTTGAGTAGGTGTAAAATTAGATGAAATAATATATTTAAGTGTCTAGCAAAGCTGTCACATCATAAGCCTCTTTGAAACTGTATGTATTTATGAAAAATAGTCCTATGCTAAGTACCTACATTTTATGGATAGAGTCAATTATTTTAGAAGGATTAATGCAGAGATACAAGCCAGTCTTCAGTATTCGAAGCTCAGCTTTGCTAATTTTAGCTGTGCATTTGTGGGGAAATTACTTTGCATTTCTCTGTCTTTGTTTCCTCAATTTCAAAATGGGATAAACAATATCTGATAGATTGTAATGAAATAATGAATTAATTAAAATATTTAAAGTTCTTAGTGCATTATTCATATAAAATGAGCATTCAATGACCATTCACTTTTATTATAATTATGAATAATTTTGCATACTTTAACAAATCTTTAAAGTTTTTTTTCTAAACATACTATCAGTTATAAACTGTCTTCTGAAAACTTTCCATTTAATATCTACACTTTTACTATAATTTCGCTTCTTTTATTTTATTAAAAAGTTTTTCCAGTCTTGAAAATGATTTAGGTTTCCTTTTTTCCTGAACAGCCCTCTCAGGTTTTTGCTAACATCCTTTGCAGTGAGATTCCAAAAGTGAATTATGATTTCATTTTATTCTCTCTCAGAATGTCATTGTTTGGCTCAGCAAACTGTCTCTGGTCCTTCTTTCAGCACTTTCGGCACTCTACTACTGAAATATTTTTACTGTTCCAGGGCCTTAATCATGTCAACCCATTTTAAAATCCCCCTTTTGATTTGAAAATATCTTTAAAAAATTACAACCCCAGTTTCTAAATTTGCATTAAAATGCAGGCTTTGAACTGCCTATATTACTAGGCCAAGTTCATCCCACACACAGACCTGGAATGCAATCAGATGTCTATCCTGACAAACAGCTTTGTCTTCCTCTCCCACTCTTTACACTTCCAGGCTTCACCCTATGCTGAAAATGGCATCATAATCAGCATCTGCTAAGTGCAGTCTTTTAAATCGGTTTCTTACACCCACCTTTTCTGTTAAGGCTAGAACACTGGAATTAACAACCTCCCCTTCCACAAATTCTTTGCCCTCTTTTGTTTTTATAACCATAGTTATCTTTCAAATTATATTCACATAATAGGAAGGTACTTACAGGTACCTGTCTTGAGTTCATAGAATGTATAAACTAATTTCTGAGGCATGTAATGGACTACTGGTTTTATCAGCCAAGGTGGGACTTGGTGGTGGTGTGTATCTCTTTTAGGGACACCAAAGTAAAGTGACAAGTTTCTTTGGAGGCACTCTGTGGACATTTGGGTAGCAGCTTCTGGACATTTGCTCCCTGTGACAAAAAATCATGGGGTCATTTGGAGTTGGCAAAGACAGTCTCTCAGGAAAAAAGTAACTGATTTTAGAAAAGCTATCTCAGGCAAATGCGTGGTGATGTTGTCGTCTCTTTTTTCACAGTTTATCCTCCACCCAAATATTTGGGATGGTCTGAGGATAAGAACATTTTCTTTTGGTTTTTAGATATTGACTAAAGTCTAATGTAACTTGGAATTTATTTTGATAAATACATCAACTTCCTAAAATTTACATATTATATTAAGTCTCATAAGTGCATATCATCTACCTCTTTTACATTTTGTATTACTTTCTCTCTTGTCTACTATGATGGATCCAAAGTACTTACTATACTAAACTTTTGTCTTTGAATCTTGCTTTTCATTTTCAACTCATCAGTTCTGTGGGTGGAAACTCTCATGTATAAATTAGACCTTTATAAAAATCCCCAAGACTAAATGAATCTTAGCAAAAATTAGATGGTCCAAACTACAAATACATTCTTTTCCTACATGTGAAAAACAGCCTCTTTCTCAAGGAGACTTGTTTACAGGGGAATAGTGCAAAGCACCACAAGCTGAACATTTTCATGTTACCTGATTGCCAGCAATAGACACTGGGATACCAGTGGTGACTTAAAAGGTTTTTTGTTTAATTATGTTGAAGAAAACTTTTCAAAGACAATAATGCATAAAAACAATAATAAATATTGATTCTCTTACTTTAACCTTCATTTTATTAAGTTTAAGTTCTTCCCTCTTTAAAAATTGTTATTTTTTTACTCTAATGTCAAAAGCTTAATTAATGTAATGAGCATATAGGGAATTAAATATAGAGCAGAATCTGCCTTCTGAAATAGTCATATGTTTATTTTCTGATTTCCATTTGTGATTGACAAATTGATGTATATTTTTCAGGCTAATATAAAGTCAGTTTAATGACTAATAGTCATGGCACTACTTGCAAGTAGGTGTCAGAAATCCTACTTAGATCATTTCTGGTTCACGGAGGATAATGCTGCCATTTTCTCTTTACCTTCCTGGGGTAGCTTTACCATTAACCACTTACTCATTCTAAAGCACAGTTTAGTCACAGAGAGCTAAAATGACAATGTTTACTGTGGTTAGAGCTTGATGGAGAAGAATATCAATCAGATTGGAAATCAAGAGAAATAAGAGAAACTGCAATTGTACAAATATAGGTTGCATTACACTGAAAGTGTGCAAGAAATTGAGGGTGCCACCGTTCAGTCCTCCCCACTGTAGAACTACCACTTAGCATCCCACATGGGATACGTGACTGTCTGAAATTCAGAACAATTTCTCTTCTCATCCCAAGAACTGTCCTGCACAACTTCTGGGGTACATGCCCTCCACTTTGGATACCACTAATCAATTTGATGAAAGATTTACTTTATGAAAGTATAACATATATACGAAGACACATATCACAGTTAAAAATATAAAATACATATACTAGTTCAGATTATCCATTTCAGTAATAAATGTGCAAGAAGGAAGGAAAAAATAAATTAGAAAAATCCTTTTTTAAACTGTGGGATTAACAAAGATTTTATTTTCGGGGAAAACTGAAGATGAGGCAAAGAGTAGGGAAAATAAAGATTAGACAAAATTGAAAAAGTAAAGCTAGACATAGCTCTGTAAAATTTTGAGCTGTTTTCATAAAAGTATCATACAAGTTTTATGGTGGCAAAAAGGGTATTTCATAAGGAAAGATAATTAGATGAGTATCCTTTTTCTTTTTTTAATCTGATCACAGGATCATAACAGAGAGGGAAATAAAACATGTAGGCCTTGAAAGAAAAGGATTATGACCCAGTAATCAAATATGGGCACAATTAATATTCACGCTGGAAGACAATAGAAGGACATTGGAACATGCACAAAATTAAATACTGTGTCATCCATGAACCATCTCTGTAGAAGTCACTTAAGGAAAATAAATATCTAGCCAGAAAAAATTACAGAAAGTAAAAAACTAAAAATAACCTTGGAAGTTGGCCTTCTCCAACAGGCAGGCAGTAGAAGTACTTCTAGTTAAGACGACCTGGAGCAGACGGAACACACCGATGCCAACCCACTCTCAGAACTGACCTGAAAGGTTCCCTCCTGGGAGGAAGCCCCACTCTGAGGAATAACTGCTGAAAGTGAAATCAAAATTGAACAAGATAAGAAAACAGAGATGAACAAAAAAGAAGATCCAGTCCAAAGCTTTAGAAGAAAAAAGATTCAATATTTCACAGAAAACAAGTCACCATATTGCTGGACACTGTACAAAAACATCAGAAGCAGAACCTCTGAGAAAGCTTGGACAACCGATTTCATCTAAAAGTGAGAAAAAGAAAAGTAGAAGTTATCAAGTCCAGTGCAAAGTATTATCAGAATAAAGAGAATAAAGAACAGAATAATATCTCTACAGACAAAGAGATAATACCAGGAAGCAATGCCCACAAAATAGATTAAAACTATAATCTTCTACATTAAAATGAACTAAAGGACATTAATAAAGTAATATAAAACATAAAAGAGCAACATAAATCAACTAGATTGACAGACAATTGAGGTCACAGAACTCAAGAAGAATTAGAAATAATAATTTTTTTCAGAAATGAATACTAAAGTTGAAAGAATGCAAAAATATTAGCAACAAGAAAAAATGCCTTAAGAAAATAGAAAGAAAAAAATATTTAAAACAACCATAAAAACCAATGAAAGATAAAAATATTTAAAAGAAAAATCAACAAGATATTGAAACTAGACAAGGGAAATATACAGATAATAATAATCTCAGAAGAAATTAAAGCAAAAAAATAAAGTACATATTAAAAAGCTATAATTTTTACAAAGTCCAGAAGATAAATTTGAAAGAAAATTAAACAACATTTTGAGAAAAGACTATGTGCCTGAGAATATTGACTCTGAATGATCAACATCAAAACATATTCTAAGAAAATTTCTGAACCTTTAAAAATATTAAAAGAAGTACTATTTGAGAGCACCTCAGAAAAAAGAGCATGTGACTATAAGGGAAAAGTAGATTATCATCAGATTTTTCATAGCAACCCTGAGGTTCAGAAGAAGTTATACTACCCATAAATTAAATGAAAAATACAGTTGATGATTTGAGTGCAGATATCACATAGATATGAAATTTAATATTATTATGAAAACCTGATAAACTAGTAGAAGAGTTCGTGAATAACTTTTAATTGATAGAGTAAGAAGTCAATTTAATTCTTTTTTTTTTATCATACTTTTAGTACCTACAGAATTTCAATTGGGCATTATAAATTATCATTGAAATGTGTCATCTTGATATATAATAAACTCCTTAAAGGAAAAAAAAATGGTCAGACATTTTCAAAGTGGCGTGAACTTTCCTAAATCACTACTACTCCCTTGCCTGCTAATCCAGCACTTCCGAAAACCACACCAGTCTTCCCAAGATAATGTGCACTTTGATATCTTTTCTATAATACATAAAAAGCTGACAGCTCAATATGTACTAAATAATACAGTATATATTGTTTTCAACAGCACTACAAATAATAAATCTTTCTCCCAGATACCTCAAAGCACTTCATAAATAATGAATTTTTAAGAGTTTTGGGATTAAAATATGCTGTTAGTATGGCTTTAATGAAAGAAAAAGGGAAGTTCACAGAGATAAAATAAGCCTCTCAAAAAGATTCATCAAGTTAGAATGAAAGCTGACTATAGGACCCAAGACTCACATTTCTCCATATGGAGCAAAAAAGAAAAGGATTTTTCTCTTAATAATAAAATATAAATTTCATGTTAGAATCACATGCAAGTGAATTAATTAAGTCAAGGGAAAGCAGTAAGGTAGACTAAGAGAAGAAAACAGAAAACATAAGAAAAATTAATTTGACTATTACAAAGTTTAGAATGGTGTTATGAGTTATTTAGTTTATCGTGATTTAATATTTTAGCATTATAGAGTAGAGAGCATCCTGGCAATGATGATCTAGTCATCAACTGAGACATTGTTGGATCCTTAGCAAATTTTTTTTCTGACATCTACCAAAGTGTTCAGTGTATATGAGAGAATAATAAAGCCTCTAAAACTTCTGCGTGATACACATTCCTGACCAGTCACCAGAGTAGAAAACTTGTAGCATAAACCTAGATGTGGTCAGGAACGTAGACGGTAGCATCAGAATATTTTCTGATTGTCTAAAAATTCTACTATTGGTGAACACTATTCAAAAAAAAACTGAATATATATCAAACTTCACCTGGTAACCTGATAGTTCATCTAAGATAATATAAACAGCAACAATACAATTACAGTTACCTTAGAATCATCAACCTACAGAATGTATGCCTCATCAATAATGGAGCACACAATTATATATGCAACCATTTGTACATTTAAAAATCACTTTTAAATATTCTATTTAATAAATTCAGAAGGCTAGAACTCTGTAATATTGATTAACAAAAGGGGTAGGATTTGATCACCAGAAGTCAGTTCTTATAATGAAATAAAACAATTTGCCTGAATGCAATTCTCAGTACAAGCAATTTATTCTGCTGATATAATGAACTGCCTACGATTTGTTAAAAAAAAATGTTTGTTTTTTTATCGAATATAAAGAAGAGAACAAAGGAAAATGGACAACGATGCATTGGACAATACAATATAGTTGTATAATAATAGTGTACAAATGGGCAATCTCCTATGATTTGTACTTGATATTGATTTTTTGAGATCTTCTCCAGGAAAGTTTTGAGTCAATTTTAACCCATCAAAAAAAAAAAAAAAAAAAAGCTTCAAATGCCTATCCACATTTAGTATCCATGAGAATACGTATACAGAAGGAAATTTCACACATTGCAACATATTTTTATCTCAACAAATAGATAATAGCAATTGACCTTTGTACCACCATTAAAAATAAACCCACTTATATAAAATCACACAATTTGTGAAAAGATGAACTCTCTCAGATACAATTAGTCCTCTAACTATAACTCACTCTTCCTCAATTATAAGGAAGAATTAAATAACCATACTAATTTACCGATCTATATTTTATTCATAACACATATATATGAATACAAAAGTGCTTGCCTAAATATAATCTGTAGGTGAAGCAAATAAAATGCCAATATCCTGGAAAATATGAATTTTTAAATGTATGTATTAAAAATAAGAAACTAAGTACCTACCATTTTCCCCAAAAAAGATTTTCCATGTACAGATTATATCATCACTGAGATGCCAAATGTCTTCAATTTAAACAACAGTCAGTTCTAGGTTTTTTAAGATCTCCTTATCCCTGAATTGCCTGTGGGATCCTAATGTATGTTTTGGTGAACCCTCCTGGTTTCTGCAGACATATTGGCAGCCTTTATTCCATAGTGTAGACAGATAAATGATCAAAAATAGAGCCATAGCAGAACCATTCAATTAAAGTGCCTATTAAGAGAGAGCGCCTGTCCTAGTTGAAGCAATTTTAATTGCACAGGGGCTTCCGCTGATGAAAGCTCTTGGATAGTGAACAGCCCTGCTATTAATTCTCCAGGATCTCCTCTGAAAGGCTCTTCTGCCTCTCCTGGCAGAATGGATCTAACAGCCGCACTCTGAAACCTTGCTGGCCTAGTGATCACGGTGAAAAACAAAAACATGATCTTGAGGCAAATGGGCATACAAGGGATAATGACTTTTGAAGTGATGACGTGTTTTATAATGCCTCTGAGTGATTCCTCTCCAATCGGTGTCAGAATAATTTTGACTGCAAAGCAGAGTAGAAATCATTTCCTTTAATGTTTAAAGAAATAGATATGGACTGTATATGACTGTAAAATGGTAAAAATTGAAAGAAAATGTGAAAAGTATTCAATCCCTTAAGGGATATACTGTTTGAGATTCTAACACAGAGATTCTAACTCACTCATCTCTTGTGAAAGAAAATAATCCCAAATCACACAGGTAAACTGTCAGTGCTGTCAAATATCAATGAACAATTCATCATCAATCATCAACATTTTATCTCTCAGGAAGAATCTGAAAGCTGTCCAAAATATCATTGAATGACCCCAAGGCTACCACAAATACTTAATGAGATTTTCATGGGATCTTTTGAAATTTTGCTTTTAATGTTTAACGCCTTCGTTGTTTCACTCTCACCAGACTCTTTTATAGACTCTTGTGACTCCATTTTAATAATCTTTATTATTGTGGGACACACTGGAAATGAAGACAGCCTTTGTACATGATTTATAAAGTGCATATTTCCATAGCAACCAACTGAAAATAGGCATCTTTATAAGAAACTGGATAACTATAATAAGAAATGAAAAAAAAAAATGGCAGTACAGTTTATTTTTTAGCTTTTTCTGTTCTCTATGATTTCTATATTTTATTTATATTATTAAGTAGTCTATTTATTTGCATACTTTCACTAATTGATATGATTCTATCCATTGGTGGAATTGATATGATTCTATCCATTGTTGGTGGATTCATGTGGAAGAATTGGTTCCATTTTTCTGAAAGACCTCTAACTAAGGGAACTTAAGTACTTTAAACACAACACAGTGGAAAAAGATGAAAACTTTAGTCTCTTTTTCTTGGAGAATGAAACCTAATATAAAAGATTCAGATAAAACCAATTATGGGCAAAAGGAGCAGTAAACTAAATATTTATTAAATAGTGGTTTGTCTCCAGTAAAATTGTAAATATATGTATATTTCTTCCTACTTAAAAATAATATCTGATACATTTGTATGAAATGTGACCTCTTATTTCTCAAATATTTTATTTTATTAATGGGGAGAAATGGTCTTTTCCACAAATCTCAAATTCTCAATTTCAAGTAGTACTCACTAAAAGGGTATATTATTTCTAAGATTTTATGTAAAATATGTCTTTTTCACTGAAAGATGGGTAGTTTTTTAATATTGGTGATAATTTTTTTCTTGTATGTTTTAGTAGCTCAAGCGACATCCATTTTATTCTATATAGATCTTATTTTATGAAGGTCTACATATAAGCTTCAAATAAAGTTGTCTTGTATCTTTATCAACCACAATGTCTTTAATAACAATTATCAGCTTAATTGTACCAAAAGTATAACATTAACTAGTATCAAAAGTAATCTCAGTACCACAAGAACACAGGGCCAGCACATTTTCTAAGGCAGTAATATACTGTCAGTTAGTGTTGTGTTTAGATCCTTGTGGATGGTCAAAATCTATAAGGAGGCAGCAGTACAATTTGAAAATAAAAACATTTTGGAACCAGCCAAACCTGGGTGAAAATGTTGGTTCCATCATTTGCAAATTGTATGAAATTGAGCAGGTAATCTATTTATATTCTCTGAGTCTCAATTTCCAAATCTGTGAAATAAATTTAAAAATAATAACTGACTAAATGGTTATGAGTTTCATAGCTATTGATACATGTGAAACACTTAGCCCAGGCTGCTGTGGTACTTAAGAGCCGTATTCCCAAAATGTTACCTGCTCCCATTCCTATAATGTGTGTGTGTGTGTGTGTGTGTGTGTGTATTTATATGCTTCTTTGGGTGTGTATATATATATATGTGTGTGTGTGTGTATATATATATATATACACCCAAAGTTCCTTAATATTAGAGTATTTTTGAGTATTATTTATACTACTTTTCTTACAGTTTAAATACGTTATATTATTAACATTACAAATGTCATCATTAGACTAATTTGCAATGTCATGTAATCATGACACTCTAATAACCACTTTACAAATGATAAAATATCTAATCCTCAAAATATTACTATGAGTTAGGCATCTTTATCCCCATTTCACCAGTCAGGGAAATGAGGTATGTAAATGTTGTATTACTTACCCTTGTGATAAAATTAGTAAGAAAACAGAGGATTTAAAACCAAGCATGAACATCTCCAAAGAATTATTCTGTGAGGTAAAATAGTTTCTTCTGTATGATTTTCCAACATTATTCTTTCAATGTTTATAGTCTATGTCAATTGAAAAACAATTCTTGCATTAAATTATCAAAGAGCATTTTGTACTAAGCCAGGTGGTAGATGTTAGGTTGAGAAGATGACTAAGTGATCCTTTCTTTTTTCAGAAGACTTTAGCTGGTGGGATTCAGACACTTAAGGGAGAAATTGAAGGAAACGTTATGTACATAGGAAAGAAATCTTCATGTGGTATTCTAATGGGGAGTCTAGAACTAGCTGCCTTAATGCAGAACAGAATCATTTAATTTATTTAAAGTTTACTCTATTTATTTTTTCTTGTGGAGATATTTTTCATTTATGTTTATTAAAACATCTTTGATATTTCCATGGAATTGCTTGTTCAGAATAATAACAGAAATTAAAAATATTTATTTTCAGTAGGCATATAGGTCATTTTATTAAAATTTTACTTTATATACTTGTTTAAAATTTTTTCTGTGGTGAATCCAAATATAAATAATATACACATTGAAATGTGTATGTGTAACATAAATAGAAAATGTAGATATTTATATTAAATATGTTCTATAAAAATGCAAAATAAATACTTTAAAACAATACATCAGAGGATTTAAAAGATTTGCTGAAACAATATTTTAATACACATAAGAACTAAAATGAAAAATACTATATCATACTCCAGAATGAATTCCTGGTATGTATTGAATTGGCAGAGTAACACAAAATAGACTTGGGCAATCAAAATAACTTCCTTCATGAAATGTGATGCATGGTTTCTTTGTAGAAAATCTCCCCAAATTAAAATTGAATATAACTTATTTTTAAGTCATGATATTATATTTGCCTGAATTTTGAATAAAACAGAGCGGGACATAATTAAGATTATTACAGTAAATGAAAAAGCACATGGAAAGATTGGAGGACTGGATCAATTGTGTAAATATTCAGTGGGAAAGTTTAATAAGTAGGTGCTATTGCTCACAAAATTATATAAATGCTAAATAATTGAGACTGTCTAATATCTAAGTAGACTGACGTAAATACTTCAATCTGATTTTTATGTAGCTGCAAAGAAGTGATCAATAGCTCTTTCAAACTTACTATAAGTTGTATCAGAAGTTCATATCTGTAAAAAAAAACACTGTAAGAAATGATTACTAACTAGCAAAACTTTGAAATAAAAATTAATCTCTGATGCATATTTTTCATTTCATATTGCCAAGATCAATTATTTCTGTCAGTCTAATCATGTAAAAATGACTAACAGTTTATTATAAATATCTTTATAGAATTAGTATTTTATGGCCATGATATCTCTAATATTAAGTCATTTATTAGCCATCTCTACGTATTAGAAGGGTCCATTTTAACAATATCTTTGTGGTGACAGATGGGACTAGCTTGTATACCATGAAATCAAACACTGCTACCCAATAAAATGCATCTTGTTGAATGCTCTGTATGCCTAAATGAGGGTACAACCAGGAGGTGTCGTATTATGTCATATGGGTGCTTTAAATTATTTATTTTAATTTTGTCCCTTCAAATAGCAAAGCCAGACACATAATTCACATTTATTGACAAAAGTAATGTGTGATAAATATAAGCCATTCCAATAATCAAGCAGATTATTTTATTATAAAAATTATATTTCAGTAACATTAACCTAAAATTTGGATTATAATTAAACATAAGTGAACTGATAAACTGCACAAAGTTGATGAATGTGCATAAAGTGTTTGAATCAAGTAAACACTTGCAGAAAATGTCTAACTCACTCATCTCTTGTGAAAGAAAATAATCCCAAATCACACAGGTAAACTGTCAGTGCTGTCAAATATCAATGAACAATTCATCATCAATCATCAACATTTTATCTCTCAGGAAGAATCTGAAAGCTGTCCAAAATATCATTGAATGACCCCAAGGCTACCACAAATACTTAATGAGATTTTCATGGGATCTTTTGAAATTTTGCTTTTAATGTTTAACGCCTTCGTTGTTTCACTCTCATCAGACTCTTTTATAGACTCTTGTGACTCCATTTTAATAATCTTCTTTATTATTGTGGGACACACTGGAAATGAAGACAGCCTTTGTACATGATTTATAAAGTGCATATTTCCATAGCAACCAACTGAAAATAGGCATCTTTATAAGAAACTGGATAACTATAATAAGAAATGAAAAAAAAAATGGCAGTACAGTTTATTTTTTAGCTTTTTCTGTTCTCTATGATTTCTATATTTTATTTATATTATTAAGTAGTCTATTTATTTGCATACTTTCACTAATTGATATGATTCTATCCATTGGTGGAATTGATATGATTCTATCCATTGTTGGTGGATTCATGTGGAAGAATTGGTTCCATTTTTCTGAGAGACCTCTAACTAAGGGAACTTAAGTCCTTTAAACACAACACAGTGGAAAAAGATGAAAACCTTAGTCTCTTTTTCTCGGAGAATGAAACCTAATATAAAAGATTCAGATAAAACCAATTATGGGCAAAAGGAGCAGTAAACTAAATATTTATTAAATAGTGGTTTGTCTCCAGTAAAATTGTAAATATATGTATATTTCTTCCTACTTAAAAATAATATCTGATACATTTGTATGAAATGTGACCTCTTATTTCTCAAATATTTTATTTTATTAATGGGGAGAAATGGTCTTTTCCACAAATCTCAAATTCTCAATTTCAAGTAGTACTCACTACAAGGGTATATTATTTCTAAGATTTTATGTAAAATATGTCTTTTTCACTGAAAGATGGGTAGTTTTTTAATATTGGTGATAATTTTTTTCTTGTATGTTTTAGTAGCTCAAGCGACATCCATTTTATTCTATATAGATCTTATTTTATGAAGGTCTACATATAAGCTTCAAATAAAGTTGTCTTGTATCTTTATCAACCACAATGTCTTTAATAACAATTATCAGCTTAATTGTACCAAAAGTATAACATTAACTAGTATCAAAAGTAATCTCAGTACCACAAGAACACAGGGCCAGCACATTTTCTAAGGCAGTAATATACTGTCAGTTAGTGTTGTGTTTAGATCCTTGTGGATGGTCAAAATCTATAAGGAGGCAGCAGTACAATTTGAAAATAAAAACATTTTGGAACCAGCCAAACCTGGGTGAAAATGTTGGTTCCATCATTTGCAAATTGTATGAAATTGAGCAGGTAATCTATTTATATTCTCTGAGTCTCAATTTCCAAATCTGTGAAATAAATTTAAAAATAATAACTGACTAAATGGTTATGAGTTTCATAGCTATTGATACATGTGAAACACTTAGCCCAGGCTGCTGTGGTACATAAGAGCCGTATTCCCAAAATGTTACCTGCTCCCATTCCTATAATGTGTGTGTGTGTGTGTGTGTGTGTGTGTATTTATATGCTTCTTTGGGTGTGTATATATATATATGTGTGTGTGTGTGTATATATATATATATACACCCAAAGTTCCTTAATATTAGAGTATTTTTGAGTATTATTTATACTACTTTTCTTACAGTTTAAATACGTTATATTATTAACATTACAAATGTCATCATTAGACTAATTTGCAATGTCATGTAATCATGACACTCTAATAACCACTTTACAAATGATAAAATATCTAATCCTCAAAATATTACTATGAGTTAGGCATCTTTATCCCCATTTCACCAGTCAGGGAAATGAGGTATGTAAATGTTGTATTACTTACCCTTGTGATAAAATTAGTAAGAAAACAGAGGATTTAAAACCAAGCATGAACATCTCCAAAGAATTATTCTGTGAGGTAAAATAGTTTCTTCTGTATGATTTTCCAACATTATTCTTTCAATGTTTATAGTCTATGTCAATTGAAAAACAATTCTTGCATTAAATTATCAAAGAGCATTTTGTACTAAGCCAGGTGGTAGATGTTAGGTTGAGAAGATGACTAAGTGATCCTTTCTTTTTTCAGAAGACTTTAGCTGGTGGGATTCAGACACTTAAGGGAGAAATTGAAGGAAACGTTATGTACATAGGAAAGAAATCTTCATGTGGTATTCTAATGGGGAGTCTAGAACTAGCTGCCTTAATGCAGAACAGAATCATTTAATTTATTTAAAGTTTACTCTATTTATTTTTTCTTGTGGAGATATTTTTCATTTATGTTTATTAAAACATCTTTGATATTTCCATGGAATTGCTTGTTCAGAATAATAACAGAAATTAAAAATATTTATTTTCAGTAGGCATATAGGTCATTTTATTAAAATTTTACTTTATATACTTGTTTAAAATTTTTTCTGTGGTGAATCCAAATATAAATAATATACACATTGAAATGTGTATGTGTAACATAAATAGAAAATGTAGATATTTATATTAAATATGTTCTATAAAAATGCAAAATAAATACTTTAAAACAATACATCAGAGGATTTAAAAGATTTGCTGAAACAATATTTTAATACACATAAGAACTAAAATGAAAAATACTATATCATACTCCAGAATGAATTCCTGGTATGTATTGAATTGGCAGAGTAACACAAAATAGACTTGGGCAATCAAAATAACTTCCTTCATGAAATGTGATGCATGGTTTCTTTGTAGAAAATCTCCCCAAATTAAAATTGAATATAACTTATTTTTAAGTCATGATATTATATTTGCCTGAATTTTGAATAAAACAGAGCGGGACATAATTAAGATTATTACAGTAAATGAAAAAGCACATGGAAAGATTGGAGGACTGGATCAATTGTGTAAATATTCAGTGGGAAAGTTTAATAAGTAGGTGCTATTGCTCACAAAATTATATAAATGCTAAATAATTGAGACTGTCTAATATCTAAGTAGACTGACGTAAATACTTCAATCTGATTTTTATGTAGCTGCAAAGAAGTGATCAATAGCTCTTTCAAACTTACTATAAGTTGTATCAGAAGTTCATATCTGTAAAAAAAAAACACTGTAAGAAATGATTACTAACTAGCAAAACTTTGAAATAAAAATTAATCTCTGATGCACGTTTTATTTTTCATATTGCCAAGATCAATTATTTCTGTCAGTCTAATCATGTAAAAATGACTAACAGTTTATTATAAATATCTTTATAGAATTAGTATTTTATGGCCATGATATCTCTAATATTAAGTCATTTATTAGCCATCTCTACGTATTAGAAGGGTCCATTTTAACAATATCTTTGTGGTGACAGATGGGACTAGCTTGTATACCATGAAATCAAACACTGCTACCCAATAAAATGCATCTTGTTGAATGCTCTGTATGCCTAAATGAGGGTACAACCAGGAGGTGTCGTATTATGTCATATGGGTGCTTTAAATTATTTATTTTAATTTTGTCCCTTCAAATAGCAAAGCCAGACACATAATTCACATTTATTGACAAAAGTAATGTGTGATAAATATAAGCCATTCCAATAATCAAGCAGATTATTTTATTATAAAAATTATATTTCAGTAACATTAACCTAAAATTTGGATTATAATTAAACATAAGTGAACTGATAAACTGCACAAAGTTGATGAATGTCCATAAAGTGTTTGAATCAAGTAAACACTTGCATAAAATGTTTCAAACAAGGAGAGGAAAAACTGCATGTGTTTGAGGAACTTTAATAATTACTTTATAGTTGAAAGGCTGAGTGACTTTGGCAAAAAGGTAAGAGCTAACATTGGAAAGATAAGGAAACACCATATTATGTGATCATTTTGTATGCCATTATGAATTCCAGTGGAAAGATTATAACAATGACAGTGTGAATAACAAATTGGTAAAGAAGACATATGAGGTAGGAATATGGTTTTTGAGTTTTTTTTGGTATTCAAGAAAAAAATAACGGTGGCGTTACAACCAAACAGGCTATCCTTGTTTCTTCTAAAATTATATACTTACAAAGGTCTTTACCTTTCAGAATAACAATTAGGGAACACTGAAAATTTGGGATAATTCTAAGGTTTATATGGAGATGTATCAGGAAAACCAACAGTATGGTGGTAAGGGAGGAGAGGAGTTAACACTTTATCTTGTCAAATACTGTAGAGGTTAACAAATTAAAGATTTAAATTATAGAAGTTATCCGTGGACTTATTAATATGGAAATCGTTAATGATTTAAACAGGGGGAACACTAGTGCAATATAAGGGTTGACATTTTATTCTAGGACAGCTCTCCAATAGAACTTTCTGTAAAAATAGAAATTGACTGTATTCACAATGGTAGCCTTAGGTACATGTGGTTCTTCAGGGATTGAAGTATGGCTGCTGTCACTGAGGAAATAAATTCTTAGTTTTATTTCATTTTAATTGATTTAAATATAAGTATCCTAAAGTGGCTATGGTATTTGTACTCATAGCACTAGAGATTTCAGAAATTAATATGTAGCAAGAAACTGACCACACTGATATAAATGATACTTTCAAAGGATCTGGCATGAATAAAGGAAGAAAATAATCCAGAAGCAGGTGCAGATGTGAAATACCTGAAATAATTTGTTGTTTTCACTTATGTGCCTACAATGGAATAAAAATAAGCACGTATAAATGATAGTGGGGAAAAACGTAGAGATGCACAAGAGGACAAAAATGAAATACAAGTGTGAAAAATAATCTTAATATCTGTTGAGCAATTTCTGAACTAATGTTTTCTAAAAGCGATATAAGTTATGATATGGTTAAGAATATACTAATACCTTATCTTTTTGACTCTGGTGTCTATCCTTCATTTGCTCACGTAGATTACCCCTTTTTTGTCCTGCTTTGTATCCCAGGACATTAAGCTCTATTGACCATATCCCTCGGATTTCTTTGATCTCCACTTCTGTTAAGTTTATCCAGTGGGAGAAATTGAAAAATCTAAAAACGAGAGAAGAAAGAGATCAGGGTATTTATGCACTTGAGTTCTCTACCCCTTTTCCCTTACTGACAAACCCTGACATTTTTTTCCTCCTTATTTCCCCCACCCACCATTAATTATAGCTTTCACTGGCCTCTTCAGTCCTAGTGGTTTTTCATTGTTGGTTTTTCATTGTCGCTTTTCCTAGATATTTAATCATTATTCGTTTGTTTTCTTAACCCTGCCCACACCTCCGAAAACATGTCATTTATTAAACTCTCTTCAATTAAAACCTTTAAGTGGGCCATTTGTGTCCTGTTAAGCTTAACTAATTGGAAATGAGAGTAGCACCAAGAATTAGTCCCTCAAATTGAGATTCTGTCATTGAGTTTCTAATATAGCTGATAAACTCAAAGATTACTTCCTTGCAGAAAGAAATGGGATGTTAATAATTCATTACATGAAGGGGCATCATGATTACTTAAATCATAACCTATACCGTTATAAAATGCATGCTAATTGATGATAAAGCATTAGAAAGATACTTGCTTGTGGCACTTAATTACTATAGCAACAATGGAAATTAAAATAATTTTCTCTATTTATCCTGGAAAAGGTACTCAAAGAAGAAAATAATTTAAATAAATTTAAAGCCCAGAATTCTCAATTCTAGTATGGGTAGAAGCTAACAATGTCTCTACATATGGCAGTTTTAAAGCAATTATTTGCTGTAGCCACAGCAGGCAAAATGGAGAATTTCAGCAGAGAATTAAAATCTATAAAAAACAATGAACTATAAATGCTCAGACTGTAATATACAATAGGTTAAATTTAAAACTCAGTAGATGTATTTAATACTACAGATGGAGGATTAGAAGATTTGAAAATAAGACAATATAAAACGTTCAAAATCAAAAAGAAAAGAGAAAATAGAGAGGAAGCTTAAAAGAAATATGGGACATAATGAAAAGTTCTGGAATATATTTAGCTAGAACTCTAGGAGAAGAAAAGACAGAAAATAAAGCAGAAGTGATATATTAAGTGATAATGGTCAATAAACTGTCAAAACTACTAAAATATTTGAAATCACTAAATCAGGAAGCAGTATGAACCCTGAGCAGGATAAATATAAAGTAAAACATATGTAGAAACATCATGATGAGCATATCTTAAGGAAATGCAAACAAAAACAAACAAAGAACAATAGGTATGGCAGCTTCTTTTTTAATGGGAAAAAATATAGAGAAGGCAGAAAAAAATGAATGATAGCTTCAAAGTTCTAAAGAAAAAAATAATCTGCTATATCACTCAAAACTGAAAGTATAATGAAGCATTTCAGTCAAACAGAAATTGAGAAAATTTGTCACCAGCAAAATCGTGCTAAAGAAAACAATAAAGCAACTATTTGTGAAAAAGGAAAATGATCCCAGATGGAAACAGAGATGTGAGAAAGAATAGAAAGTAATGGAAAAAAATGTGTTGGTAAACATATGATATTAATAATATTGTTAGTCTTTTAAAAATATATAACTTCGATAGTAAAAGTATAGTAGGAGATAAATAGTTAAAATGCTGCAAGAAAGTTGTATTAGGCTTCAATAAGTCAAAAAATGACTATTCTGATTTCTAGGGTACTTAGAATAAAGAATATATAACTTACAAGCCAACTGAGGTAAAAGATGATATAGAAAATAGCTCTAAGTAAAATAAGGTAAATAAATAAGTGATACAAAATAAATAACTTTAAAGGAAAAAAGAGAACTAATAAATATCAAATATTTAGGTTGTAGATCTAAACCAAAATATGTTCTTAATTACATTTATTATAAATGTGATAAATAGCATAATTTAAAGACAATGATTTTCAGATCAAATTATTAAAAAAAAAAAACCAGCCAAAATATGTTTCTTATTACGGGCAAAAATGGAAAGAAAAAATATACTTAAACATTGAAATTAAAGATATAAGACAAAACTATCTCAAAGACCTATTATCTCTATACTAATACTAAACTTGAAGTCAAACAACTTTTCTAGATGTAAAGAAAGATGTTGCATAATAATATGATCAATCCATCAGTAAAATAAAAGTTCTAAATTTGTATCTACCTAAACAAACCTTGATTAAATTACAATAAGAAAAATGGAACTGTCTGCATTCACAATGGGAGATTCTTAACATACATTCTTTAGTAATTTGCAAAACAAGAATGAGAAAGAAAAACATTTGAACAAAATTCCTAGTACTCCTGAGTTAACTGACATATATAAAACATTTTGCCCAATAACTTCAGGATACATGTTCTTTGCAATCTTACATGTACTTATTTGTATGAAAATTGACCATGTGCTAAGTCATAAAAGAAGTCTTGCAAATTTTAAATGAATTAAACCATGTAGAGGATATTCTCAGACCACAGTGATATTAAGCAAAAATTAAATTTTAAAAAGACAAGTATATCCCAGATTGAGGAAAAATAAATCAATATATTTCTAAATAACACATGGATTAAAGAAGAAATTACAATGGAAATATTTTCAGTGTATTAAAATTAAAACATATCAAAACATAAAATGCAGCTAAAGCTATGCTCACAGTAAATTTTTTAATTTTAAATGTATATCTTAAAAAGAATAAAGATTTAAAAAATCAAAGATCTGAATATACAAATCAAGAACTTAAAAAAGAACAAAATTTTAAGCCTAAAGAAAATAGAAGGAGGGAAGAAATTGAGAAAAGAACGAAAGTCAATGGAATTCAAAATCATTTTGGATTAGAGGAAATCAAAATGGATTCAAGTTAATTCTTTAAAAAGAGTAATAAAATTAATTTTTTTGAGCACAGTGAAAATAAAAAAGTTGTATCTTAAAGTCTAAAATCTTATTACTAAATTGAAGTTTGAGGGCTGTGAAATTATGTTTGATGGTATAATATTTTTAACCTGGTAAATTTACATGAGCTATTTCACTGCTGTAATTCAGGAAGCACTCACAGGGCTACATGGGCCGCTGACCAGGGCGGTCACATGGGGTCTCAAGCTCGAGGGGCCTGCTGCTTGAGGTTTACTGCTCAGGTATCATCACCTTGAGAATTCTGATTTTTATTTCATTTTAATTTGTTTCGTTTTGTTTTGTTTATTTTACTTACTTAATTATACGTATTTTTGTGAATGAAGTCGTATGGAACAGTAGAACACTAACCTAGGGCATGGATCTTTGCCTCGGGCTGCCTCACTTTCTCCTCTCTGCGAAGGGTTTTCAGATGCCCACTCACCCCTCTTCTACCATCCACCCTAGCCGGCCCCTTCACCTGATCTTGCACAAAACTATGGTCACCCTCTGCCCTTATGGGGGAATCTCGGCAAAAGTGTGAGAGGGCAGATGCAGGTGCCCCACAGAGGCTCAGAGCAGCACTGGGCAGTGGTCGTCCGTCCCCTCCCTATTTTGGCTACTCGGGCAGAGGCCACCCTCTCACTCACCTCTAAGCCTGCTGCTTTGTACTTCCAGGGGGGAGTGGTCTGGGCGGTTGACAAGTCCCTGGGGTGGTCTGGGCGGTGGACAAGAAGAAAGAGGGAGAAGCCTGCAATGACCTCCCGGCCCACTGGACAGGAAGATCCTGTGTTTGGAGCCTGGCAGGAGGGGAGCACTGGCAGCTGGTGAGCCACGTGCCTTCCCTCTCTGCCCATCATATCCTTGAGGGTCTACACTTGCCCGACCAGTCAGTGTTCCTATGCCCAAGGGGGACAATGTTAATAGCAAATTCTTAAAAATACCTTGTCAGAGAGAGATCATAGAAGACAGGAAAAAGTTATATTTCTTTCAATGGCACATTTTAAACAGTACATTTTTTTTTTCCTGCATTTTGAGCAAAGTACCTGCATTTTCCTTTTGCATCAGGCTGTGAAAATTATTAAGCCAGCATTTGGTCCACAGTTTTTATAAATCTAAGCAAAAATTGTTATCCAAACTGCCTGTTATTGATTTGCTGGACTATACTCACGTAATCCTAAAAAGAAACAAAGCTGTACCATGTACACTTGGATAATATATATTCACTTTTATTTGTAAAGGAGATAGGAGAGTGGTTTGAAAGGGAGCTTAGAGAAAAAACTCAAAAAAACAGTCTGTACTCATTCCCTGAATTGGGAACTCAGATAAAATGGCAACTCCAGCTGCTATAAACTTTCAAATAAATGCATCATCTAAGCAAAAGTAAGCATACAAAGTACATGATTTCATTCATTTAAAAATGAGTATCTGCTTGTTTGATAGAATTTTTCACCACAGAAACCAGATCCTTAATTAATGTCAACATCATGATCTCATAGCTCTATCAGGGAGAAATTAGCATTTCTGAAAGAAATGTGTCTTGGTCTATTAAAGTTTTTTTTTTTTAATTATAATTTGTCTTCTATTACATTCAAATGAGACTGAGAATATACTCATATTTCCTTAATCTTCCCTCCTCTGCTCTCAACTCCAAGGTCTGTGACAAGCATGCTTGAGAGTTTACAGAATAAACTCTCCCTTTGTGCTAAACATTTCCACTGGCATGATATCTAGGAATAGAAAATAACACATTCTGCAAAATAAAACAAAACAAAACAAAACAAAAACACACACACATTAGTCTCCTCATCTAACACTCTATTAAATAAAGAAGTGTAACATTTTGCTATGGAATAACAATTTTAATTATATTGCATGTTTTAAAATCCCAGCTGAATATAATATAATTTTAGTAGCTCATTTCTCCTGAGGCGTCAACATCATTTATCACTCCTGCTGCCATCTGGCATGTCTGAACCATCATGATCAGCAGTTTATGTGGAAATTAAAGCCTTCAATGGGTGTCTCTTCAATAATGCTCCGAGGTCAGGGACAATATTGCTCACGGCAGTGAAGATGCATTTTTATTGCACACTTGAGAGGCATCCATTCGACATATTTTATAGCTTTCTAGGTTAAGACTAGCCAAGCTTTTCCTTATTTGCACTGACCTGACATGGGGGTCATTCTGTATAATAACTATCTAAGAATCATTCAGAGTAGTTCCCTCTCTGCCGTTGTGCTTATAAAGCTACATTCTGCTGAAAGCTTAGTGGCAGCAATAAAAGTTCTCTCTCTCTCTCTCTCTCTCTCTCTCTCTCTCTCTCTCTCTCTCTGCCTCTCTCTCTCTTTCTCTCTGTGTCTCTCCCCCTGTATTTATATAATATATTTAAATATATAACTAACAAACTATACATATATATACTATGTCATATTTGTAGTTTATTATATACTTCTATTTTTATTATATATTTCTATCTATATCATTTATCTGTCTATCTATCTATCTATCTATCTATCTATCTATCTATCTATCTATCTTTCATCACCATGTATCTATTATCTATTGTTTGCTTTTATTCCCTGTTAAACAATGCAGAAGCAAGAAAATGCCAGCCATGGGACTAATTAATGTATTAGTCCTCCCAGGGGCAAATAGTAACTGTTTTGTTTGTTTGTTTGTTTTTAACATAATAGAATGTAATCTCAAAAAAGCATACCTTTGCAATGTTATTTGGTGATATTGTCAAAGACACCTAGTTGTTTGAGTTTAAATCTGAGTTTCTATAACTGAGAATGTAAGGAACATTCGTTATTCCATAAGTGTAGTGCCACAATTACTGATCTTCTCTGGATGGTGAATTGCTGGACTCCGTTGTAGTGGGATCGCCTTGTGTTTGCGCAGGGTTACGTTACAGACATTTTCAAGTTTGGAAGAGACGTTCTTTCTTATTAGGAAGGCTATTATTTAAGAAAGAGTAAAACATAATCTTTAAAATAATAAAAAGACAATAATGATATTATTTTCCATAAATGGATATTTCTGAAACTGAAAACACAAAAATATCTTTTTGGGGGTTATTCTCCCACAGTTTTCTGGTTTCTGTTTCCTCTGTTCAACATTACCCACAAAATAACACACTTAGACACAGACACACTCACATAAATATATACACTCAACAGTCCCACCCATGGAACGCAGAGCAAACTGACTAAAACAGATGTTGCCATAACGAATATGGGATCTCTATGGAAACAAAACCCAAATATTTTTTGTATATAAGAATCAGTAAGTTAGAACAGTGAATAAGTTGTAGTATATTATGTTAGGAAAACTTCAGAGAGGAAATAAATCTTTAATGCTTATTCTACAAAATAAGTCAAAGATTTTCTCATATGTTCTCTTAAATTTCATAGTTTTACAACTTACATTTATATCTATTTACATTTTTACTTAATTTTTGAATAAGGTCCAATTTTTGTTCAAGGTGTTTTTGTTTAGTTTTGTTTTTGTTTTTCCTCTTAATTTCAATTATTCCAAAACAATTTGTTGAAAATGCTATATACTTCATTAAATTAAATTTGTGGTTTTATATTTAGTTTGCTGGGAGTCGAAATTTGCCAAATGCTTTTTCTATATTAATTTTTATGATTTTAATTTTTCTTTTTTAAACTTTTGCTACAGTGGATTATAGTGATTTATTTTTGGATATTGAGCAAGCTTTGCATTCTGAGAATAAAGTCCACGTAGCATCAATGTGTTTTTTAAAATATAATGCTGGAAATGTTCTTTTTACATAATGCTGGAATTGTTTTTCTAATACAGTTGACCCTTGAACAACATGGGCTGGTGTGGGGTGCTGATCCCCTGAGCCGTCGAAAATCTGAGTATAACTTTTGACTCTGCAGTCAGTCCTTCGCATCGGCAGATTCAGCACACTGTAGATGGAAACGGTATTTTCCATTCCAGTGTGAATCTTCAGTTGGGAAACTGCGGCTGGGAATGCGAACATACTGTTTTCCCTCTGGGTTGGTTGATTCCCAGGATAAGCAGCTACGAAGGGCCCACTGTAGGAATACACAAGAAATTTGATCTATGGCTACCAGAGAAGGGAGACAGGGAAGATTTCATTTTACTTCCTTTGGAATTGATTTAAAAAAAAAAAAAAAAAAAATTTACTTTTAACTGGACCAGTGCAGTTCAAACCTGTGTTGTTCAAGGCTCGACTGTATTTTTCTGAAGATTTTTAAAGCTACGATCATGAAGAATATAGGTTAGTAGTTTCCTTTTATTATTATTACTACTACTATTATTTTTCTACTGTATTTGTCTTTTATTGGTATCAGGGTAATGCTGGCTTCATAAAATAGGTCAAGAAGCGTACTCTCTTTTTTATGTCTTGGAAGAATTTTTGTAGAATTGATGCTAACATTTCTGTAAATATTTGGTAAAATTCAAGGTGTGAAACCATCTGATATTGGAGATTTCTTTTATGCAAGGGTTTAATTACTAATTAAATTATTTTAATAAATTTATGATAATTCAATTATTTATTTTATCTTGGATGAGTTGTGGTAGTTCATGGTTTTCAAAAAATTATTTAATTTCAGCTATGTAGTCAAATTTTTGTCTCTAGTTGTTTGTAATATTCCCTTATTATCCTTTCAGTGTCTCCACTACAGAATGATAGCCCTCTTTTCATTCTGATATTGGTAATTTATTTATTTTCTTTATTCTTTATCAGTATTATTTTATTGCTCCATTTGAAAATGAGTTATCAGTTTTATTGATTTTCTCCATAGGTTTTCTGTTTTTAACTTCATCGATTTATGTTTCTATCTTTATCTTTTTTCTTCTGCTTGCTTTTGACTTATTTTGTTCTTTTCCTAGTTTATCGAGGTGGAAGCTTAGGTTACTTAGTTGATACCTTGCTTCTTTTCTATATAGGCATTTAGTGTTACATACTTCACTTCAATCCTTGCTTTTCCTTACTTCCACAGCTATTGATGTGTGTACTTTCACCAGCATTCTGCTTCATGTATACATATTTTATTACCACTTGAGACTTTCTCCTTGACTCATGAATATAAGTGTGTTGTTTAATACCCAAGAGTTTGAAAATTTTTGCATTATCTTTGTGTTATTTATTTTCGATTTGAGCCCCTTACTTTTAGAGAACATATTGGTATGGTTTCAATTATTTTAAATTTGTTGGTTTATATCATGACTCACTGTATAATCTATTTTAGTGAATGTTCCATGCAGTCTTGAACAGAATGTACATTACTCTGATGTTCAGTGGAGTGTTTTATAAACATCATTTAGAATCCCCCAGTTGATGATATTTCTTAGGTTTTCTATATCCTTGTTGAATTTTTGTCAAGTGGTTTTATTAATTACTAAATAAAGGGTGTGGAAGTCCCTAAGTATACCTGTGGATTTGTCTATTGCTCCTTTTCAGACTGTCAGTTTATGCTTCCTGTAAAGTACTATAATTATGGCACATGGTATTTAAGATTGTTAAGTCTTGTTGGTGAATTGAGTCTTTGATCAATATACGATGTCCTTTGTCTCTGATAATTTTATTTGCCCTGAAGAGTACTTTATGTGATATTTTTTAGCCACTCTCACTTTTTTTTATAGAATATATATTTTTTGGCCTTTTACCTTTAACCAACTCGAAGTTACTTTCTTATAACCATCATATAATTAAGTCATGGTTTTTACTCTATTAGGCCAATTTCTTTTCATTGTTGTGCTTAGACTATTTATAATCAATGTAATTATTAATATCTTACAACTTAAGTCTGCGATATTATAATTTGCTATCTCTTCCCTTTTTTTCTAAATCTTTTCTGTATTTCTGCGAGTTACTTAAATATGTTTTATTATTTTGTTTTTATCTGTATATAGTGTTGTCGAGTATCACTTTTTATAGATTTTTTACTGGCTGGTCTAGGAATTACAATATGCGTACATCATTTGTGCCTATCTATTAGTATCACCTGTTTATCGTTTAAGTGAAATGCAAATACGTTAACCCCATTTAGCTCATACCAATGACTCAGCCTAGAAGAACCACCACCTGGTTACTGCAGGCAGAGGAGGACAGGACTGCTCACAAGCAACTCAGAAATAACTGCCACTTTCTTACTGCAGGGTTGGGTTGGATGTCAAGGCTCAGCCTGTGGACTCTGCTGTGGTACCATATACTGCGATGGTGGAGATGCATGGCTTTTTCTTGGTGTTGAGTAGGGTGGGTGAAGTTAAGTTTCTGCTCTTCTAGGCCACCAAATCTCAGTCCTTTGGCTAGAGAGAGCGGACTTGTGGGGGCAGGTATTTTTTGTCTGTATCCATTGGCATTTATAAGGTGTGGGCTTCTCTAGCATCCAGACCAGGATAAGTCTGAGGCAAGAAAAAAAAAACAAAGGGAACTCACTACTAAGTTGTCTCTTAAGACTCAAGGTCCTTTTTTAGTCTGTCTTATTTTCTTAGTTTTTCAGAGTCCTCTAGTGGGTAATTTATGTATTTCATCCCCAAATTTTTTTTGAGATTAGCAGGAGGAATAAAATAGAATGCATACTAAGGGAGCGATTCATGAGAATGGTGGAGCATATTCACATCAAAATAGCAGATCGAGATAGGTTGAGAGTATGGTATAATATGAAAATAAAAGAAACAAACAGCAACAACGATTAGAAAACAAACAGGAGATTCTGCTGCAGTTGTCTTGAAGGACGAGTCTCTCCCTTTTGAGAGTCATTTATGAGACTGAAAATCAAATGAAAACTAAAATAATTAATGTTTTTGTCAAAATGCGTAATGACAGTATAACCAGATAGTTGGTATATTGCCGATGCAACTAATCTGTATTGTTTTAAAAAAATGGGTTTATTGAAGAAAAATGTAACCTTATAGGAAGTGGAAAGGTTATGTAAAAGAATTTTTGAAGTACCTATGTGATCATTGCAATATTTTTCCCTTTAAGCACTGTTAGAAATAAAAAAGGAAGATAATAATTGTATCTAGGCATTGTTTTATTAAATTATTTTTTATTTTTTATATTAAAAAAATTTTTTTCTCCTCTTTAATTCTCCCCCACCCCACTTCCACCCCTGACCTATGGATGTTGCTGTATTTTCCTTTAAGAACTGGATCTCTGAAGTCAGGGTATCTCCTCCCACAAGCTCTCGGTGTGCACCCAGGGCCTGGCGCACCCAGGGGGCCTGGTGTAGGCATTGTTTTAAAGAAGATATATATCTCTTAAAATTTACCAGAAGTTTTCTAAGTATTAGTATCTTTCCTGTACTAATAAGTAACAGATATAAAAAAGTTAGGATCAGCACAAATTAAGTCAGCTAATAAGTATAAGCCTTGGGAATTTTGCCTCAAAAATCAATCTATCAATTACTCTACTGCACTGACTCTCTGTGATTAATGCATACTACCTGAGTTGTAAGGATAGGGGTTAGGAGCTGGTATAAGATTGTCAAGGAAAAAACTGTTATTTTAGCCAAAGATCAACATCAAAATTGATTTTGTTATAAACCCATACTTTGGTTACTAGAAGTATGAAATTACATATAATAATTATAAGGTTACAGGTTTTTCAAATCGGCCAAATATCCACCAGATGCCATGGATAATCTTACAATACTGTGGAACTAATGAGAAAAAATATCCATGAGTATATGCAACTATGTGAGACCATCAAACAGAAAAAATAAAATGATCAAAAGATGGAAGAGCATTTAGTAAAAGGCAGACTCACCACCACCTAAAAAGAAGTAAATCAATAATGGCAAAGTTGAGAAAGACATAAATTCTCTCTGTGCATTATATACCAACTAGATTGCACTGGGATGGTATAGGTCAATCTATGGATCTATCTGAAGTCTTAAAATATTTTCAGGATCTTTAATAACATTTGAAGTTATATAAAATATAAATATAAAACACTCTTGTTGAAGAGCTGTTTGCTTCTTTTTGCTAATCACTGTCTACAACAAATGAGAATTGAAGCCTGAGATTGTTCCCCCTTAGGACATGTGAAAAATCATCAAAACCATGTCTTACTATGTGTATCAAATTTGTGTATTATGTATAAAAAAATTGATGCAGGCTTAAAATATGAGCATATTAGAATATAATTTAGAATAATCAATGCTGGAAATATTAATAAATAGTTTTAAAAGAAATTATGTGTGTTTAACAATTTAACACTAAGCTTTTATGGTAAATGTTACTTTAAATTTTAGTTCACTTAACAGATTTCATCTAATATAGCATTGTTACCTATACCTTATTTTAACATGTGTGAATATAAGTAACATGTCATTGCTATTATAATTAAGTTTAAATGTGCAATATTTTTAGGCATAATATTATGATTACATGTCACCGAGAACTATCATCAATCTGCCCTTGAGCTACTGAGTTACTTTTAATCGATATTATCATCTTTTAAAAAAAGGCCTCATATTATGTATAGTAGTAAGTTTTTGAATCCACAAAATTAGCAGTGAGCTCCGTTGAGATGACCAAGGCTTGAGAAAGGATAACTGAGTCGTGAGTTTCACTTCTTAGTTTGGGCAGTCCCAGTACAAATACCATTGGGTAGATTGCTATCTGTGTGGACTCACTAAGGCCTGAATTTAAACTGGTATGGTTGCTATCCAGGATGGAAATGACTAGGAAAGCTTAAGGATCTCTACAACAAACTTCCTAAATGAAGCAAAACATAAAGCCTGGGTTGACAGGAAATATCAATAGAAATGAATTTGGAGCTGGAGAAATGAAAGGAGTGAAAAGGGAGAAGTCAGGACATTTACCTTACAGAGAATCTTCTAAATGCCTATAGGTTATTTGGTGTATAGATAAATTGACTTGGTCTAAAAGTTTAAAGGCATGGTATAATTTGTATCATTTTGATAAAACCCGATATTATTAGGGAAGTACAGCTTTCCAAGATAGGCCTTGGTTAATTCTTTACATGAAAAAAATTCAGATAAATCCATATTTAGAGTTAAAGCACACACATATATATATATTCAAACACTGTGAAAATAAATATTATTAATTTTAAAACTTAATAGGATGCCTTTGCCTCTTCTAGGTGAGTGTATACTTCTTCAAAAACTACAAAAAGAAAGTAATAACATTTACACAGTTGATAAAATTTTAGAAACTAATTCCCTAAAATAATACCTATATTATTGTATTTAAATTCCGAAACAATGGCCTTGTTAGAAAAAATTGTTTGTTATTATCATTATCATAATTGCACAGCAATAATATTTTGTAAATTTTAGTTACTATGATTTTTAAAAATTTCTTTAAAATAATGGATGATTTACTTTTTTATTATTTGAATAATATCAAGCCTTAGTATTATTTCAAGTACTTCATGTACTAATATAGAATTTTCCAAAATAGTGCTACAGCTTTTTTTTTTAATAACTTTATTAGCTTTAAAATGTATGAGATTTAATTATAAATGAGCTTTAAAAACTTGAAATTTTTGTTTTTTAAGGAGAGGGCATATTTCATATTATTAAGAAACATCTCAAATCTCTCTGGAAAGTGTTGGTTTCATGCACTTAAAGCAGTATACTTTTTCCTTGTTAAAGTGCTTATTTGTATAAAAGTGGCAGTGACACTTTATATATTAAGCAGTTTTCACCAGAAAGCTGTCAGAAGCATGAGATAAAGTATTTTCTATTAATAAATTAATGTTAGAGAAAATTCTAGTTTGCTATTCTCAGATATTTCACTGAATATATCTCTTTTTCTCAAGCTTTATATATGCTTGTAATGATGTACTTATATCCTGTACAAAAATGTAGAAATATGAATAGAATTTCTAATCAAATTTTTGGGGGTAATATCATACTATCCCATCTAGTCGTTGTTATACTGTGATAGATGATTGGATAAAGAAGATGTGGTACATATATAAAATGGAATATTACTCAGCCAAAAGAAAAGATGAAATACATCATTGATGGATCTTGAGATAATCATGCTAAGCAAAATAAGTCAAACAGAAAAAGTTGCAAACCACATGATATCACTCATATGTGTAATATAAAACTGAAAGCAACAAACAAACATGACAAAAACTCATGAACACAGACAGTGGATTAGTGGTTACCAGAGGGAAAGGGGGAGAGGGGAGTAAATAGGGGTAAAAGGGGTCAAATATTTGGTGACCGAAGGAAATCTAATTCTGGGTGGTTAACACACGATGTAACATGCATACAACTTACTGTTGAATGATACATTGAAACTTATTTGATTTTGTTAATCTGTGCCACCCAATAATTTTTAATAAAAAATATTGGCTAAAAAATGGAAAAAATAAAATGTTAATGTTTTTGCCTCTGTGGTCATCTTTCTTTTTTCCAATTTGCCATTCTTTATATCTCTAGTATTGTACCATAACAGAAAAACTATAGATATTGTATATAGTCTGGCAGATTTAATTTGATTTTAAACTTTACAAAATCAGTTGACTTCTACTGGCTCAAATATATTCATGATTAAAACAATGATAAAATTATCTACTCTTTTAGATATAGTTGATAGTAGAAAATCAAAATAGTCATATGTTCAGGAACTTAAAGAAGGCCCAAATTGAGGAGATGATCTATTAGAAAGAATGTGTTAGGAGTATTTTTTTTTATTGAGATATAATTAACATATAACACTGTATTAGTTTTAGGTGTACAATATAATGATTTTATATATACAATTTTATATGTAAGATAGGTAGACAGATGATAGATTGATAGATAGATAGACAGACAGATAGATAGATAGATAGATAGACAGACAGATAGATAATCTGCTCTCTTATCGACTCTCAAATATACAGTACAGTATTATTAGCAATAGTCAGTATGCTGTACATTAGATTTCCAGCACCTATTTATTTTATGACTAGAAATTTGTACCTTGAGACCACCTTCACTTATTTTGTCCATCCCCTACTCTTCACCTTTGGCTACTACCAATCTGTTCTCTCTACTTGTGAGCTCTTTTTTTTAGATCCCACATACAGTATGAGGTCACACAATATTTGCCTTTCTCTGTCTGACTAATTCTACTTAACATAATGTTCTCAAGGTCCATTCAAGTTATTGCAAATGGCAGGATTTCCTTCATTTTTAATGGTGGAATTATATTCACATTTTCTTTACTCATTCATCTATTGATGGACATTTAGGTTGTTTACATGTCTTGGCTATTGTCAATAATGCTTATGTTTAGGAATATTATAATTAAATATCCGCAGGACCCTCCATACTGCCCTGGCAGCTATGGCTCTTTTTCAGAACCAGACCGTAGGAGCATCCTCTCTTCCCAAAAGATGGGATAATTTTGAAAACAGAGGGAAACATAAATTCAAAGCCAATTGTCTTTACCCTAAATGGAAGGCATCTAGTGCCATTCTGTCACACTAGTTAGGGGAAGCTAGAACAAGTGCATCTTGGAGATCAGTGAGTTGCCATCACATTTTAAACCTCTTTGGGAGGCACTGTAAGTGACAACTACTTTTATCTAATAAGAAATAAAAGTATATTTTGGGGCTAGGTCTCACCTTCTAAGACAGTGAAGTGGATACCATATCCATAGTTTTTATCTGTTTGTTTGTGGGTTTTGGTTTTTAGCTTTTTTTGGTCTCTTTGTCTATTCTTTGTTGGCAGATTGAGGCAGAATAAAATCATTGTCAGAATTTTTAACAACAGTTTGTGAAGGACAAATACTCTAAAAGAGGAATATGTGTGTAACATATACAAACACACTGCAGTGTTTCTGAAGTGGTGCCTTCCACAAACTTTCAGTAAATTCTAATTGTAGCAAAAAGATATGTTACTGGACTTCTGATGCCAGTGAACTTACTTCCTACACCTTTGTCTATTGGGTAAAAGAAAAATTAGAACATGGAGACAGCTGAAGTGATAGTTTTTTACTATCTGGAACTGGGTTGGTCATTCATAGTGGATGGAGGAAACCTGTCTTTGCTAAACAGAAATGCTTGACATGAATCTAATCTCAGCACCTGTGATAACCTAGTGGATAACACTCATTCTCTCTCTCTTTCTCTCTCTCTCCCTATCTGTCACACACACACACATACTCACTCACTCACTCACTCATTCACTCCATGGTAAAGATGGTAAAAGTAGGATGATTTACATTTGGTGCCCAACTGAATATTATGTTAGAGAGAAGGTGAGAGTGGCCATATCCTTATAAGCTCCTTTCTATTTATTTCACCTTTCCCCCCTTATTTTGAATTAATCATCACTTCCGCAGGTCCTGCAAAAGAGAAAATGGAATCCTTCATTCTTCTTCAACTTTTCTTTCCTTAACCCATGCTTAATCTTGTTACTAAGAGGAGTCTCACGAACAAGTTATCAGCCTCTATTCATACACCATCTCCTCTGCCAACAAATACAGCTTTGCACGCTGCTTCAACACTGGAGAAGAGGGTATAAAACATGAGCCTAGTCTGCCATTGAGAGAAGAGACCCAGAGAAGAAGCCCATGTGGGCTCTGGGACTGGAGCTGGGTGATTACACATCTTATTAGGAAATTTCAAGGTCCCATTATTATACAGCATCTGGAACATGATGTATAATTGGTGAAAGGTTCGGATGGACAAATCACTTTAGCTCTGTAGATTTTTTATCTCATAAAGAAAGACATTGCCAGAGGGGGTCAGAATAGGGCACTGTTTACACAAAAGCCAGCTATTGGTTTTAAAGGAAATATTACTCATGCAGCAAGAAAACAAACAAAACAGATATGTGTGCATATGTGCAATTGGGTGAGTGTATGTATATGTATCAAGTAGTGGTAATTGATTTAAGGAAAAATTAGTGGTTTAAATGATGTAGGCAATTCATCATTTTTGGAATAAGACTTCGCTGGAAGCAGACTTTGAAACAAGGATTCTGTGCAAGTGATCTATTAATTAATTGCACTCAGGAGAAACTGGTAAGGAAATAGAGGTAGAGTAATAGCCCAGCAAGAATATGATTTTAGGTGAAAACTGCTCTTCATCTACCTCTGCAGGAAGCTATAGGGCATTAATTTTATTACTGGTTTTGTCATGCATTGAGGCAAGGGAGTTGAATTTCATGCCCTTCACCAATAATTTGCAAAGGGCTATCCTATACCTACCCAGGCACTTCCAGTTCTTCATGCAAAGCTGCTGTAATAGCTCTAGCATAGTCTCCTTGGTAAAATTCACAAAGAGTTGAGAATGGCGCATGAGGAGTTACTAGGAGAAGAAGTATGGGACGCATCCTCTGCAGAAGTGAAGTCAGGATGCACTTGATAAATAAAGTCACAGTACAAAGATCAGGGCTTAGGTCCAGATGAAATTTAATTGATCGTGATGGTGATGGTCATCATTATCATCAAACTTACTGAGAACAAATTAAGGAGTATTCTGAAGGATATGAGGGTAAAATATTAGATTTGAAATGTTTAGAAGTAAAGCTTAGGATGTGGCCATGAAATGGCTATGGCAATAGATGTCACTGCAAATAATTATTTTTAAAAAAAAGAATATGGCTTTTAGGTTAACCAGGTTTGTGGTTGGATATAGGTTGAAGAGGAACAATGAGACACAGAATCATCTTTGATTAATGAGAAGTGATGGTAAGACTTTCAGTATATCGCAATAGAATTAATGGGTTGAAATTCGCAAAGCAGATAGAAAGTGTCTGAAAGGATTTGTACTTAATATATGTTATTTGTCTTTTTAGAGACAAAAAATAAAGAAGATAAGGTTTAGGATATTGGTCAAACTGACCAATATATCTTTATTCTTGAGTTCAACATTTCCCTATCTCTCTAAACAATCTTACAGTATCCTCGTCTTTTATCCAACCTGTTACTCCTTCACGGAATTATTATATTGGAAATGAACCTTTCTTCCTGAATTAATTTGTTGATATTTTACTAATTATTTGCAAAGTAATTCTAAAACAAAACATTTTATAGAGTTACTTTGAAAGGTTATGTCAACTTATCAACAAAGAAGAAAGATAAAGTTTATTTATCTCATGAAGACACATTTCGTTTTAAAGAAATGTTTTACCATTATTACAGGATAATTTATTTCTTTTGAAAAGTCATGGTACTTAGCAGATATGTAGAATAATGAGGTTTCTGACTCTAAAGAGTTTGCAGTTTAATTTATAAGATGATGTCTTCAGCTTTTTAGTTCTGAGAAATAGGTTTGAAATAACTTCTTTTTTCCTTTTCATTCTTGAGATTCCTCACCTATATTTTTATAATGAAGAAAAACATAATCACTAGTATGCTTTTTCTTATCATTGACAGGGCAGATAATTCTGCTTCACAAACTTAAGAGTTATGATATGATTTGACCTTAAAATATGAGAAAATTATTTTTTCATAACTTTTTAAAGCTATATCCATTCAAGAAAGAAAAGAAGCAAATATAAGGGAATTACACACACCCACACACGGATTTTGGTTTAAAAACAGTCCAGAATGTTACAGAAGTTTCAATGACATTTGAAATGTCTTAGCATGGTAAAAACAATAAAATATTGTTTTCTGAGCCAATCAAATTCGGTCTGAAAAAGTGAACTAATACACAGTGGTAAAATTAAAAAGGAACATACTTAAACATAGAGAACTTTTACCTTTTAGTATTAAAACCAAATATTGCAATCACTGCTTAATTCAAATGCCATTAATTTTTAAAGTAAAGCTATTCTTATGGGATATCCACTGTTTTGTTGTGTGTTGATCACTGACTGCAGATTTCCCAATATCTATTTAGTAGAAAAGAAGATTTTTTTTAAAAAGCCAAATGTGCACTAACATCATATTCCATTTGCAGTAAGCGCCATTGTAAAGCTTAGACTAATCACCTAAAATAAGTATACAGCAGATCCCATCAGAGTCTCAATTGCCATCAAGAATGCTGAGGTTTTCTTCATTATTTACCTAAATGATAAATGTACATGTTGCACATATTGAGTACAAAATATTTTAAGCAGTTTATGAGCAAAACATTGATTTTATCTTAACAGATTCTGAAAAAAAGAATATTTCAACCACTTATTTCATTTATTAATTTTTACCTTAATATCCCTGCCAAATGATCCAAAAATTTTTTTAATCCCTGCTGTCACAGGAATTTCGCCTACTCTTATTGAAGAATATTCTTCTTGAATATTATAAAGTCATTCCTTGGGAACATCTGGTAAAATAGTAGAATAAGTAGGGACCCCATTACTTTTTGAAGTATCATAAAACATAAAAATGTGAAACATCCACGTTGGTATATTAAATTATATTATTAGCATAACAAAATACATTAAGGAGTTGTACAAATCATGGCGTGAAATTAAGTCACCTGTTTACTACTTCCTGAGCCAAATTTAGGACACAGGCTATGAATAAGCAGCAGGCCTAGGTTAACAGACCTGGTTGTCTCTGCAAGTGCAAAAGTCACCTGATGACTAAATATTCTTTATCTTGGAATATGGGTGATTAGGGAAGAAGGGAGGACTAGAACAATGTTATTTTTCTCCTGGTTTTCAGATTTTAAAATCCTCAGTATAAACATAGAACAACCTGAAGGTCCCTCGTCACAGGAAATAGGCTTAACATTGAGCTAGAAAAGAGCATTTATACTAGAAAAGGAATGCAGGCTCAATTATCAACTTCTTTCTTCTTTGCTATGATGAAGCTCATGCAATTAACTTATAAATTTTATATGCCACCATTTTGAAGCTATCATTGATAGGGAAGTATTAGCATATTCTTCTGATACAATTTTTTAAAAATCAGTAAAACTCTCAGAATGCTCTGATCTGAATTGGATGGCTAGCCCCTGGGTCTATTAACTGTGTCCAGGATGGCAGAGGTGAGATGAGTTTTAAGAACATGGCAGTCTATGGCCATGCCACCCTGAGCAAGCCTGATTCTGTCTGATCTTGGAAGCTAAGCAGGGTCGGGCCTGGTTAGTACTTGGATGGGAGACCACCTAGGAAAACCAGGCGCTGTAGGCATAAAAAATAAAAAATAAAATAAGGGATTGTAAGCTGACAAGATTCTTGCAATCTGTGAGGTCAACCAAAGGTTGCCTCGCCTAAAAAAAAAAAAAAGGAACATGGCAACCTCCATAACTGTAATTGGCTAGACTGAGAGAAGCAGCACCTACCAACCCAGATTAAATCACAGTTATTCCTTGGTTGAGTTAACATATCTCAAATTTTCTCTCTGCTAACACATTTCTTGGCTTACTATCTTTTCTCAGGCAGCTGGGGAGATCCTTTAAATACATGTCAGATTATATGAATCCTCTTTTCAGGACCCTTTAATGCCATGCCCCAACTCAGAATTGAAACTAAGGTCTTTTCTCGCAGTCTGGCTTTCTCTTTCCACCTGACTTCCTTCCTTATTACTTCCTCTCAATGTCCTTCTCTTGTTGCTCTTCTTCAAATATGTCAAGCAAGACAGGGCCTTCACGCCTGTTCTTCTCTTTGTATTGTACCTGTATAGATAGCGCTTTCTCCCTCAGCTCAAATTACACCTTCTCATAGAGACTTTCTCTGATTCTTAAATTTAAAATTTTACACAGTCTTCCGATTCCTTGCACACCTTTATCACTTTTTTTCATAATGCTTAACGCTTACTAATATGCCATTAGAATTAGTAAGAAGGCAGATTGTCTGTTGAGCTCATAGTTGTATGTGTGCCTAGTGTCTAAAACAACGTCTGAAGTATGAGATTTCCTTACTAAATATTCATGGCTAAGTGAAGGGGATAATATTTTCATAAATGTTAACTATGGACAGTTTAAGTGATTTCTAAAATCACATATCTACCAGGTGTTAGGACTGGGATTTATAAACTAATTCCTGTGAAGCTTGAATTTTTTAAACTGGCACACATGCCAGATAAAGTTTAAAAAGTTTACAAATATTTATTACATAAAGCATAAGATGAACTTACTCTTCTTTATTAAATTTATTGGGGTGACATTGGTTAATAAAATTATATAGGTTTCGAGTGTACAATTCAATAATACATCATCTGTATATTGCATGTGTGTTCACTGCCCAAAGTCAAGTCTTTCATTACTATATATTTGACCCAATTTACCCTTATCTACCTCTCCTCCTCTCCTCTTTGCCTCTGGTAACCACTAAATTGTTTTCTGTGTCTAGGAGTGTTGTGTTTGTCTTGTTCCTTTGTTGCTTTCCGTTTTGTGTCCCACATATAAGTGGAATCGTATGGTTCTCAAAACATGCCATCTGACTTATTTCACATAGCATGATTATCTCAAGATCCATCCATGTTTTCACAAATGGCAGTATCTCATCTCTTCTTATGGCTAAATAATATCCCATTGTATATATGTACCACATATTCTTTATCCAGTCACTTATCAAAGGACACTTCCATGTCTTGTTTCTATGTCTTGGCCACTGCTATGAACATTGGGGTGCATATACCTTTATGGATAAATGTTTTAAATTTTTTTAGGTAGTTATCTAGAAGAGGGATTTTTGGGTCATATGGTAATTCTATTCTTAATATTTTGAGGAACCTCTATACTGTTTTTCATAGTGACTGTACCAATTTACATTCCTAACAGCAGTGTATGAAGGTTTCTTTTTCTCCATAACCTCTCCCCAACACTTGTTATTACTTGTCCTGTTGTCGATAGCCATTCTTATAAGTGTGTGGTGATATTTCATTGTGGTTTAGATTTGCGTTTCCCTAAAAGCTAGTGAAGTTGAGCATCTTTTCATATATCTGTTGGCCATTTGTATGTCTTCTTGGGAGAAGATCTGTTCAGGTCCTCTGCTCATTTTTTAATCGGATCGTGTTTTCTTGTTGTTGTTGAGTTGTATGAGTTCTTTATATATTTTGGATATTAGCCTCTAGACATTATTTAAAGAAATTGAAGAAGATACAAAAAAATGGAAAGATATTCTATGTGCATTGGATTGGAAGAATCTCATAGTTAAAATAGCCATATCACCCAAACCAATAGACAGATTTAATGCAATCCCTATCAAAATCTCAATGCCATTTTTTAAAGAAATAGAGCAAAAAAAAATCATCAAATTTGTATAAAATCACAGAAGACCCTGAATAGCCAAAGCAATCATGAGAAAAAAAGGACAAGGTTGGAGGTATCACACTCTTGACTTCAAATTATACTACAAAGCGACGATAATCAAAACAGCATAGTATTGACAGAAGAACAGACTCACAGACCAATGGAACAGAACTGAGAGCCCAGAAATAAACCCACATACATAGGGGCAAATTATTTTTGGCAAAGGAGCCAAAAATATATAATGGAGAAAAGAAAGCCTCTTCAATAAATGGTGCTGGGAAAATTAGAAAGCCACATACAAAGAATGAAACTAGACTGCTGTCTTTCACCATACACCAGGATTAATTCAAAATGGATCAAAAAACTAAATATAAGACCTGAAACAATAAATTGCAGAGGAGAAAGCACAAGTACTAAATTCACGAACGTTGGTTTCAGAGAGGATTCTATGAATTTAACCTCAAAGACAAGAGAAGTAAAAGCAAAAGTAAATGAATGGGACTGTATCAAACAAAAAAGCTTCTGCACAGCAAAAGAAACCATCAACAAAACAAAGGAGAAACCAACTGAATGGGAAAAGATATTTGTAAACAATGGCTCTGGTAAGGGGCTGATATCCAAGATTAATTTACTCTTAATATCCACTTTTAAAAGATAAATGTAACCAACCACTAGACATTAAATAACATATTCAATAGCTTATAGTTAATAAGCAATCTCTTTGAAACAACATTCTACAAGATATTGCCATGCCTTGTTTTTCTGACTGTGGTTTTATATTTTCTCATATTTTGTAGTAAATATATATTACTTTTATAAGTTATATTTTTAAAATCCTGTCAAAATTTCAAAAGTTGGCCAACTTCTATTCCCATTCTAATCACTGATCTTAGAATCTCCCTAGTGAATTTGTGGAAAGCTAACCAATACTAGGAATTTCACTCAAAGCAACATACATCATCTGCCCTCCAACATGTTATCTAAAGTAGGGTGTTTTTTTGTTTGTTTGTTTGTTTGTTTTTAGTACCTACACACATTTAGAAGATAGCTGTATAGAAGCTGAGAGTGGGCAACATATGCTGACAAAAATTCAACTTGAGTCCTGAAAAGATTTCAATTCTTACCTGGATAATTAAATATAAAATAGTAGGCGCTATGCCTTTGTGGGCAAATATGTATTAAATTAACCATGATATTGTAGTAATCAACTGACAATTTGTAGATAATATCTATTTAGAACACCGTCCAGTAAATCTTTCAAAGCAGAATATGTTATGAAGCAGACTTCGATATTATTAGTGCAGCTTAAATGGGGCGGGGGGAGCATTTTAATCTAAATGTTATAGACAAAAAAAAAAACATAAAAGAAGACTGACAAATTTCACAATTGGAAATAAAATATAACAATAACATAAAATGGACACTTGAAAACTGATAAAAATAACTATCCTATGCGAATATCTCACACAAATCTTTAAGAAATATACTAACAACATATTCTAGTCAACTAGTAAACAAGCATGAAAAATGTGTAATCTCAGTAGTAATCTAGTGCATGCAAATTAAATCATTAGTGGAGACCCATCCTTTATCATTTATAGATATGGATATATTGCCAAGCTAAAGACTATTGAAAAAATATTAATATGCAATTTAAAAATAATGTTAAAAACATCAAAATGTTTTTCTGCTTTGTTTTAAAAATATCAGTGCTTCAAATATATAGTAAACTAGTTTCATAAATTTATTATAGCAGTATTGATAATAAGTGAAAAAGAAATAACTTAGATACCAACTAAGACATGCTACCTAATATTTCCTTAAATCTGTTCTTCCATTATCAAATTACAGTTTTTTTCTGGGTACAAGGCCATCCAAATAGAGACTAAATTTTCTAGCTTTCTTTTTAAATGAGATCTGCTATGTAAGTTCCCTTTAACAGAATCTGAACAGAAACAATGTTCACTTATTTCACATTGCATATCTAAAAAGAAATTACTTATCATTTTTCTCTTATCGCCTTCCTAAGAATGAGGAGCTATGCCAGCTTTGAAAAACAGGGCCATGCATCCTGGGTATGTGGATGATCTTGTGGACTGTAAAAAATCAGAACCAGGTGTTATTTTCTTAGGCTTGTTTCAGATGGCTTCAAGGTTACTGCTAGTAAACTAGAGGAGATAAAGATAGGTGAAGACAGAAGCTGTAAAATAAAACAGAAAGTTTGAGAAAATGAGTAGAAAGATCATAGTGAGTTCAGGTTCCTATGAAAAAATGAGTGTTAAAAATATTATCAAAGAAAACAAATGGCTGGACTACCTGGACCTCAAATCCACACTTCCGAAAACTGTTTGCAAATCTTGCAAACTCAAAGGGGGTTCACAGTCACCCATCTCAGATATGGCCACGTGGGAAACTGCACAATAAAAAATCAAGAAGTGGACAAAGCTTAAGTCATAGACAAAATGAACAAGAAAGTTATATCCAAAGAGAAGAGTCATGGGATTTAAAAAGGTGTAACCAAAGCGCTTCATTGCTTGGTCAGGGCTTTCCTTGGGTCTCAGTATTGTGTGTCCCCTGTTCTTCCCTTTAGTATGTGGAAATTATTATTGCCATTTTGCTTTTCCTACCCACCATTTTACCTACTGTATGTGTGTACAGTGGGCAGATATCTTGTCTTTTTTGTTAATGGTAACCCAGGTCACTGTGGCCCAATCTGGACTTGATGGAGAGCATGTTCATCAGCCAGAGGTACTGAAGTCTGAGCTGTATGAATTTAGCAGGTGGGACAATGGATTGTTGCCAATGCAGACAATGTGCATGTATTCTGTGTGAGAACAGTGTGCACAGATAATTTAGTGATAAAAATACAGAGTATAGCAGAGAACAAATGGATCTTCCCAAGATTTGCTGATTTCTTCATTTATAATGATAACTTTAGTTTCTCCATGGCAGGAAAGCTAGAGACAAGATTCTCCAGTTTCCTACTTAAGTAAATGTAGCTGTATACTAAGATCTTACAAATGGAATATTGATAAAAGGGTAAGGGTACTTGTTTAGGTGGAAATTTTATGCCCTCTGTCTTTCCTCCACCCCCCATTTCTTCATTTATAGAATTGACACAGCTCCAATCATGCAGATAAGTACAAATCTGTAAGGGAGAGCTGAGCAACAAGATAAGAACTTGGGTCCAAAGATGGCCATGTGGAGCAGAGCTCCCTAACTGTCTTGTAACTCCTGTGTATTTTCTAAACTGTTACATGAGATAGTGTTATTTTCTACTTTGGTTATGTTATGTTAGGATGATTTCTTCATTAGAGCAGCTTTACATATACACTAAATTTATAATACTGGTAGGAGAATAGTTGAATAAGATAAGCTATATGTCCGAGTCATAATAGTTCATATTTAAATATTAGCTATTAAAATTGAAAACATGCTAAATGTTAGGATATAAAAGTACATACCACTGAATATATAGTATTAGTGTACACATGTAAAAAGATGGCTATAAGATAATCACTGCAAAGTATATATCTGAAGTATAATACAGTATAATACTACATTATAGGGTTGATATAATTGGTTTCATTATTTTTTTACTTAACTATTCGGATGAAAAAAGCAGTATTTATATTTGTTGTTTGAGTTTTTTATTGTTTTCAACACAATATACCTCCCTTTTGCATTCACACGTTTGTCATCTAGTCACCTTGGTCATCCCAGGCCACTGTTATCCTTTAAGGCTATGTAGAAGAACTCAATCATCTGTGTGTGTGTGCGTGCGTGTGTGTGTGTGTGTGTGTGTGTGGACTCGCGCACGTGTGTGTGACTGTCTGTCTGATTTCTTCTACTTATTTAAAATTGGATATTATTTTTTGCCTTGATCTTCACTTCTCCAAACTAAATTAAAATCAAAGTTGGTTTCAGTTTTGGTTAAATATTAGCCAAGAGATCAAAATTTGAAGTTCCTTTCATATACACTCTTATAAATTTTAAAAGGAGTGTGAAAAAATACCATACCTCTAGAATTATGAGAGTGGCAAGTATAGAGCTTTCAAAAACTTTTAAATTCTTTTAAAGAAAAATGGATCTAAGTTACTACTTTATCATGCTGCATTGCATTGTGTACCTGTAGAAAGAGACTTTAAATAGTTATGGTTATTAAAATATTTTCTCTATTACTTTATTACACTAAAGACATTTAGTTATGTGACAGAATTATTAGGTCCCAGCTTGAGAGAAACATAAAGTCTGCATAAGGCCTATAAGGCAATTTTCCTAGGATTATAATTCTAGAGGAAAAATACCTCAGTTAATCAGCTAAGATCTATGTTTCTGTGACTTCTAATTCTAAAACTTGTGCTGGGAGAAAATATATCTTCAAATTTATGTGTTCTATACTTAATTTTGGAAACAGTAGGCAGTTTGTATTATATTTTATTTTTAATATTTCCTATGATAAACTGCAGATTGTTAATAACTAACTTTGTTTCTTGGTTTCCCTCAAAAAACTGGATGAGATCTGTTTTCTTAGACATCAGGGAGAGAGTATTTCTTTTAATCTGTATTTTGTAATTGAAAAACAAATTTTTCTCAGTTTGCTCCTTGAGCTGTTACCAAAAAAAAACGTGTACACAGAAGATGGTAAGATCAGTTTAGCATCTCCATTGCAGTTAAACCCATTTGTAATTATATCAAAACCTCAGCAGACAGATTCTCTAGCCATATATGAACCAATCCCATATCTTTCTATTGCTTAAATCCAATCAGGAAAATGAATAACCACTATTCATTTAGGTAGTGTATGCATGAGGTCTTCAAAATATTACTCCATTCCCACTGCTTACCCCCAAATTAAATCCCAGGAATCTCTATAGAATCACATTAATATCTA